>NW_006437828.1:10686569-10696388 GCF_000325575.1 Pteropus alecto | reverse complement strand
AGAGAGAGAGAGAGAGAGAGAGAGGGAGGCAGGATGAAAGTCACTAACACAAAGCTCCGGTTTCCTCGAGCGCCTCTCACGAAAGCGCTGACGTTCGCTGAAACGCGGACATAAATCAAGCTGTCCTGTCGCCTCCATCCCATCTTCTGAACGTACTTACCTCCGTGTATAAACACCTCGCAGGAAAACATAGAACGTTTCCAAAGCGACCCGGTTTCCAGCACGGTCACGTTACGCAGGCAGCGCCCGGGCCGTAATTCAGACTCACGAGTCCCCACGAGTCCCCACGAGTCCCCACTCCCTGCGCCTCCCGGTCCCGTCTCTCGGCTCCTCCTCCGTGCGCCACCTCTTCTTACCCTCTGCCTTTCGATGCTAATTCTGAGTCTTCTTCATCTGCCCCCTACTATTGTCCTCTTCCCCAGACACCTGACAATTGTTGCCATTCGGTCCAATCCAATTCTGCTTTAAAAATTCTGAAGAGTCTAAGTTTTCTCTTCAAGTAACTACTGAGCGAAAGGCTCTTCTCTCTCTTCTCCTTGGTCGTCGTGGTCTGAGCAGGCACGAGGCTTTATTTCGTTGCATCGTCTCCGGCACGTATGACCTGGGCGGCTTGCTCCGGACTCAACCCGAGAGGTACAGGCTGTGGTTGAAGAGCACGTAGACATAAAACACCCAGGAGAGCAGCAGCAGCTTGCAAAGGGCAGGGCTTATCCCGTGCGTCTCATGTGCAGGGACACTGTGGTCCAGAGAAAATGTCTTCTTATGGAAATAGTGTCTTACAGGGGAAAAGAAAAGACTGGACTCTACCTAGAGACAGGTGAAAGCGACGGACAAAGAGGCAGCAACGACGCAGAGACTTGGGCATCAGAAAAACAGCGATGAAGGTCAGAGGATGCGGGGCCCCGAGCGGATGCGCGCAGGTATCTCAGCATCGTCCCGCAGCAATCGCTGCTCCCTAGGTCTCCAGCCGGCGTCCACACTGGGAGCACGGAGATGCTAGTCAGGGAAAGCCTTAGCATCGCGCGCATCCTCTCGTTTTCAGGCATTAGGAAATTTTCCAATTCAAAGAGGGTGCTGGGGACACTGGCAGGGACGGGAAGCATCTGGCCCATGATGAGGGGCATTGATCCCTGAGGCCACCAGACTCCGACAACAGGGTGTCAGAAGAAGGCTGATGGCCAAGGAGGGAGAGAGAACGCTGTCATGACCTCGAGCCTACATGAAGTTTTCTCTTATTCCCTCACGTAAACCTACACGCTCTTTGTTCTTTGAGAGTCTGGTCCAGAAGCTAACTTACGGCTGTGTTTATATTTATTTAACTGTAGAATCGGGATCTTTTATAAAAGATGCAAATTTTCACCTATGTGGGCAACTTATTCCTACAGATGTGAAATGTGATGAATTATGAATAAAAGTACAACCGTACTTTGATAACCACCCCTCGGCTAAAGGATTGTTTTAATTCACTAAAATCATTCGATCTAATTAGATGAAAAGATTGAGCCCAAAGTAGTCATATCTCACATCTTCTGTGTAGCTCTTAAGAAAAAATAAGCCTTCCCCAGTACTTCTCAAAAGAGCCACCTTGAAAAGGAGGGGCCAGTGAAAAGCCAGTTCTGGTCTTTGATAGACAGAGGTCAGTGAAGTCACTATAAAGGCATCCCGCGTTTCAGAAAAATTATAAAAGTCACATCCATCTTTCTGGGGAGGACGGCAGAACCCATTATAGGATATTCTAATCATTGGTTCTACCTCCTTTTAAAATTTCGTCCATGCAGCTAATAAATAATATTCTTTTTTCTTAGGATGCTTTGTGCGTGAGATCTTGACTCACTTGAACTAAGTGGATGAGAGAAAGTAAGATGATCGAGGCTGTATTGCCCACGAGGCTGTGTAATGCGCATCCCCGCAAATCTCACACTCATCGTTTCCAGGGATTAATGGACGTCACTGGGAGGCAAGAAAGAGGATGTGCCAGCGCGATAGTTTTACCCCGGCATGTTTATTTTTTTACAGTAAGGACCTGGGTGGCAGATCTGCTCACCCAGATGGCTCTCCCTCCTCCCTCTCTCCCTCCCTCTCTCTCTCTTCCCCTGTTCCTCTTTCGCTCTCTCCCTCCTCTCTCTCAACTTCAAATAATACAAAATGTATAAATTATAAAGTGAAAAATGTCCAAACTCAAATTTTCTTTCTGTTGATTTTCACTGGGTTAATTTCAAATGATTATTGGTCTTCATTTTGAACTTTATCTTCAGATCTGCATCCATCCTTCAGAGAAAGAAGAAAAGTGGCAATTTTACAGAGTTTCTGAGTGTGTCTGCAGTGTGTCAAGTATTTCTTGCTAGTTCTGGAAACAATAAAAGTGAACCTTCTGCCTTTGTTCTTTTGCTGTTAATCCATGAAATTAAAATAGTGTCAACTTTGTAATTCCCTTCACTACTTAGAGCAGCAGTCGTTAATATGAATATATGAATTACGCTTGGGGGAAGTGCTATTTCAGAGTTCAGGATGAGACACCGGTACCACCAGCAAAACCCAGAGTTCCCCGGAGCAAACCAGGAGGGAAGGACACTCTAATTTCTCTCTGGTGATGAGACAGTGTTTCTCTCTGCTTCTTATCATCACCCTGACCAGCACGTCTGGTGGCGTCAGTTGAAGTCTGGAGAAGTCCCTCACTTTTCTCTGCTGTCTTTGGGAAGTACAGCATGGCCTCTCTGTTGGCAAAACATCACATTGAAAACACAGACAGAAAAATAATTGTAGGATGGGGCCTGAGGTTGGTTCTATGTTTGTCGGCGTTGTTTGAATGGCCACATAGCAGATGGGGGGATCGAGGTACGAGCTTTCATGAGATTGTCTGTAGGGGGCGATGCTGGGCTTCTAGCGTGACACGTGCTGCTTCTGATTTGTCCTGGGCTGTGGCCTTATGGCTGGTCCTCGGGCCCTCCTGACCGACATGAAGAAAGCCTTCGCTCCCACGCCTAGGACATCAGGATGACGCTACTGAACGAGACTAATTCAGAAGCGCAGCATGGGGGTCAGACAAGATCACAGACACGAAGCGCTTTGTCAACTGCCAAGTGTAAGTGTAATGAGGGGGGCAGCAACGTAGTACGAAAAACAACTTAAATTCGGGGTCACATTGTCCTCCGGCGTACTCTGCACCCCGCGTTTGGAGTGCTGCATCCTTGAGATCTGATTAACAGGTTCTTTCCCCTGGGGCGGCTGTGGTAAGCTCTAGAGACCTGCTCAGATTCACATAGGATTTTCAGCACAGCATTGACTAGGAGGAATAGCAAATATACAACATCACCCACATAGGACACCGTGGAGACAAACAGCCAAAAGCAGCATGTGGACCTTTTGGGATCTTCATTCCAAGAACCCAGGTCCGACGAAAGCACTTATGAAGAGTTAGGGCCATTCAAACGCTGATTGGCTGTTGAGTTATGTTAAAGATTCAGCGACGATTTTCTCCAGCTGTGGAACTAGTGCGGTGATTATATTTTTAAAGAGTCCTTTTCCGAGGACGTGATATGGCATCTTGAGTATTCTTGGAAATAAACTGGGAGCGGGGAGCTTATCGAGGGAGGAGACGAAACTACCATACGTTGGAGGCAGGTGATGACGGCCACACCAAGTTCCCTCGTGCTACTGTATTTGGCCAAAAGGGCACAGGGCAGCTCAACAGCTCAGAGGTGGCATTTGGAGCACCTATTAGGAGGTGCATACTATCGGGTGGTCATTCTTGTTTATTGTAGTGGTTATTGACATCCACTGGCTAGAGCTTTATTCCCCCACGTGTTTGGAAATAGTGATATTCTCGTTCTATTATTCTTACTTCATTTACTCGCTGGACTGCTGTTGCAGAGAGATGCGATTCGTCGTGAATCATCTGGTCACCCTGAGGTACAGTTTGGACAGGAGAGCCAGGTCCAATGTTTTGTCACTCCCCTTTTCTTACCAGTTTTCAGGACAGTCTAGAAGCATCCACCCAGCACTGCCCAGGGCTGCTCTCTGCTGCCACCTGCTGGCTGCAACCCTCAAAGACACCCACTTGGATTACTCTCTCATAAATCATTTTTGTTTGCTTGTTTCTCCCCAGAAATCTATGTTTGGAATTATAATGTATGCCCCCCCCCAAAAAAATTGCACTTAATATTGATTTGTTTTCCATTTTAATGAACAAAAGACATAAATAACTGCTGGCAGAACTTCTGATCAGAAAAGAAACCCAAGGTTATCGGGATCCATTGATATAATTCAGGTCAGAAGAAAAGTGACGTTCACTTAGGCTTGTGGCTGAGTAGAGATGTATTTTCACACTGCGACCCTCCCTTATCACAGCCAGAGGAGGCCCGTGCGGGCCCGGAAGGCCGAGGCCGCGTGTTTGCCACACTCTGCCACCCAGCATCTGCCTTGAGTGAAAGCCTGGCAAACCCTTGTTTAATCACTGGATCAGTGGCTGCCCCTGGGGATGTCCCCATCGTAAGGCCTAAAGAACGGAAGGCTCGGAGGCCCAGCGGCCAGTGACCCTAGGGACCAGGTGCCCGTGGGCTCCCGTATTCGCAGTCACCCACGAGGTGGCGTTCCATTTTTTCAAACAGCAGAAGAAACTGTTATGGCATGTTCCAATTTTGAAGTCCCCTCTTGTACAGTTCCTCCGGCAGCGAGCAGTCCCGTAGCCACAGATCTTGCCTGCGTCAAGGTCGCCTCTCACTAAATAACAGAGTAAGTCCTTGTGATTAGTTGTGCCCGAGGATAAGAGGCAAGGCATCGGCAGCAGGGTTTTTTTTTTGTTGTTTTTTTGGTGGGAAATGACTGAATTTGACTATTGACTATAGAGAATTTTCAAGATTCCCCCAAAATATCCTCGGATTTCTGGGCCTGCCAGTCACCATCGTTCCCCACCTGTCGGGCCGGAAAGCCTGTAAGCCAGGTACCAGACTGGTTTTTCCAAGAGAGCTTTATAAGCGTTGGCTCCATAAAACCAACTCACTCCCTTAGCTAGATTCTATGCACTTCAGCTCAAACGTGACATTCCAGTCAAAGCCGTGATAATACAACCAGCGTTTCCAATGCGTCTTGTTATTAGGAGAAGATGTTCTTATTGAACTTAAGCGAATCATTACATTGCCATAAAAATAAGAATAAATAATGGTTTCCTAATTCTGGAAGCATCAGCGTGTACGATGATTTAAGAGAAAAGGGGAAGGGCTTTGTTCTAATCAGAAAAACAGAGCATTCAAGAACCAGCAGTGTCCTAAAACAATAACCATAAAAATGATAAGCATCCTTCAGCGGTTCACTCAGTCCCGCGTGATTACTTCTTGATCTCCTTGATCTTGGGTTAGCAGTGTCTTAAGCCGTCAGCTTCTCCACTAGAGTTCTTAAAATCCTACCTCAGTCCAGCGAGATGATCTCTGACTTCTTCAAGCAAACGGCATCCCAAAGCATTTAGGCAGTAGCTGATTGCAAGCATTTTTACAGAAGAATCAGAGGAAAACGAAAACTGCCTGTACGATTTTTCAGCGTGGTCAAGGGACATGGTTACTAGCCGACTCAAACACATTCTCTCCGTACCGCATAAAAACGGAGGCCAAAGCATGTAAGCTCAACCTTATGCTTATCAATGACCGTTTAAATAGTTCGTCTCGTTTAGAAATGATCTCGATATATAAGGAATATCTTTTATTTTATTTAACAGCAGAACTTTATGGGTTCAAGTTACCAAAATATTTCAGAAACGGTTTTTAGGCAGATATAAAACATAGTAACTGTCAAAAATCCATTTATAAAGTTTTTATTCCACTCACTTCACTTCATACGTGTGCTCTTGATCATCAGGCTTAGGTTGTTCATTACCACGCACGACCCCATGGACATTCACAGGATAATAAAGGAATATTATGAACAATTCGATGACTACAAATTTGATACCTTAGATGAAACAAACCAATTTCTTGAAAAATGCAAACTACCAAAACTCACACAAGGAGAAATAAAGATTTCGAATAGGCTTATATTATAGAAATCGAATCACTAATTAACAACCTTCCAAAAAAGAAAGCACCAGACTCAGATGGTTTGCCCGGTGAATTCTAACATAGATTTAGGAAGAAATGATGCAAATTCTCCACAGTCTCTTCCAGAAAACAGGAGCGGAGGGACTGCTCCCTGTGTCATTCTATGAGGCTGAGCATCACCCTACCGGGAAAAAGAGATGAAGTCAAGGAGCAGCCCACGGACCCGGCACCAATACGAACGAGAAAACGAGAGGCCTAATTTGTCCTGTCGGGAATGCGGGACGAAATCTCTCTCTCTTTTTCCCCTGGAGCATTCACTTTAGAAAATTGTTCTCCTCTCTCTAAATGTGTCTAAGTTCTTTTGAAGACTAGCCAGGCCCTGTGCCAGCTTCGTGACCAAAGAATGTCTTTCTCAAGACCTGGCAGCCGTCTCTCTGAGCGCCTGTCGCCCGGTGTCCGTGAGAGGGGAGAGGCAGAACCTCAGCGGGGGCCTCGCTCCAGTTTGCAAAACTACGTCCTGTCAGAACGATATGAGAAGTTTGTTTTCCTTCTGAATAAGGACCATAAGCTGACACGGAGGGTGCCCCCAATTTCAGATAAAGTTAGGCTGACTGTGTGTGACAAACAGTGCCACCCAGTCCTCTTTTTTGAGGACAGTTGCTGTTTATCTTGTACGTGACTGGCTGTACCTGCCCGGGTTGCTACGAGGCGAGGTTCCTCCACGTCTTGGCCGTCTCTTAGGGGGTCATCTGGGTCGCGCATCACGTTCTGCTTTAACGCTTGTTCAATACAAGTGTTTGCTTTCTCTACCGCTTTTGTGGAGCTGACTTGTGGGTTGCGAGAAGATTTTGTTTTTCATTATATTCCCCCAACGAGACCCACATTTCTCATGAACACAGACGTGACAATCCTCAACACGATATTAGCAAATCAACTCAAACAACCTATAAAGGGAATTATATACCGAGTGTGAGATTGTGAGATGTGTGCGTGTGTGTCTGTCTGTCCATCCGTCTGTCTATCTAATCTATCATCTATCCATCTATCTAGCCCTGCGCTCCACCTCAGAGGCGAAAAACAGGTAGGAATGAGTTATTGCATTTTTAGCAGAATTCTGGTGTGCTTGAATTTCAACAAAGACTTCTCCCCAGCCCCCTACCCCCCACTCCTCGCAGCAATGGGGCTCCTCCCCCGCCCCCGGCAGCAGCGGTGTCAGAGGGGGCCTAGTCAAGGGTCAAGACTTTCACCAGCACCCAGAGGCAGTGACTCCCTCCCGTGGAGTCAGCGGAGGCCACTTGGGCGGAAGTGACTGGGCACGTCCACCCTGCCAGCCAGAGTTGTCATCATCGTGGAGGCCCATCAGGAAGCCGGAAAGTTGCTTTCTCCTCGTTTCCACACTGTCCCCTTTGGAAAGAGCTCACTCTGCACAGACCACACTTAAGGAGGGTGGCACTATGCTCTCTTCCTCAAAGGCAGAGTATCTGCGTGAATAATGTGGAATTCTTCTGCATAGGAGAGCTGTCTCTCCTCCTTTTGTGTATGCATGTATGCATGCATGCAGGTATGCCCATGTGTATGCATACATGCATGCATGTGTGTGCGTATGTGTGTGCATGTATGCGTGCATGTGTATATGCATGTATGCATGCATGTGTATGCATGTATGTGTGCACATATGCATGTACTCTCGTATGGGTTATAATCCAGTGCTACTTTATGTTTTTGCTCACATTAATCCAGCTTTGGTCATGGGGAGCTCCTTCAGTTGGCTTTTCTGTTCCCTTGACACACCCCTGTCATTTTTTGTTTGCCTGTTTGTTTTGAGTATGTTTGTATGGTCTGACATGACAAGTTGCTCTGGACTTATCTGGTCTATTTTCTGCTCCAGCCCTAGAATTAACCATTTCTCCAAGGATCCTTGCCTCCTTCTTTTAGAGAATGACATGAAAAACATCATTAGCTTTTAGAGGAGTGCAAATTAAAGCCACGATGAGCTGTCAAGCCACACTTACCAGGCTGACAGAAAAAAAAAAAAATGACGATTTTAGTCAATACTGGTTAAAATGTGGATAAGTTCGATCCCTCTTACACTGCTGATGGGACAGCCACTCTGAAAAACAGTCTGGCTTTCTCTTATAAAAACGAAACTTTCGACTAACGTAGGACACAGCACCTGCACTCCAGGACATTCGTCTTAGAGCAACGAAATCTTACGTTTGCTCAAAAACCTATAAACCTAAGTATCTATGACAGTGTTTGTAAGAGCATCCAATCAGAAACAACGCAGATGTCCTTCAGTGGTGAGTGGCTACGTACACTGTGGCCCATCCATACCATGGACACTACTCAGCAATAAGAAGGCAAGAATCACTGATACATGCAACAGCCTTAAAAAATCTCCAATTACGCCGAGTAAAAAGCCAAGCCCGAAAGCTGCACAATGTGGAGGCGGGAGGGGAGAGGGGTCTCTGTGGCTATTGGGGAAAATGGTTAAAAGATACAGAAGATGTCTCTACATTACTTTTATAACTATGTGACTCTACAATGATCCCGAAACAGAAAAATGTTATAAAAAGGGTCATTGATTCCCACAGGAGTAAATACCTTGACCTTGAGGAATTAAAAGGAAGGTGAGGTGAGATTTCTGACCCAGCAGGGAGCCAAGGCTGGATCCTAAGCTTAGGGAATTCTCACTTGAACTAGGTAACATGAGAGCTTAGAGTCACCAGGTGATTTGGCAGTTGGCTGTTCCTAGGACAATAGTAGAGAGTCAGCCTTGGGCCAGGATTCAGGTCACTGAAGCTAGATATTTATGACCGCTCTGCCCACCGGCAAATTTCAATCCAGTCTCTTGGATACAAATGCATAGGAAGTGTTTAACTGTCTCCAATTAAAGGCATGGAGTTGAGGTCATTTAGACAGGTGTGCGACATGAGGGTTTTGATAAGTATATTATCTATCTGTCCATTCGTTATTAATATAACCATCCATCTTGATATATATTCATTTCCCGATCTTTCCCTCTATCTATTATCACCTATCTATTTCAACAGGTTAGTTGGGGCTGACCGCCTGAGAACAAGCTAGTCGTTTGTTGGTTTCTAGTCTCTTGGAGTCCCATTTTAAAAGAAATATCAGATAGCTTTGGGACAATTCCCTTACCGAAAAAAAAAATACTAATAATAATACAGGAAAGTAATCCGGGAGGGGGAGACCATCAAGGTTAGCTACTCTTTCTAAGTGAAGTGCTGGACAAACTGATAACAGGCAGCCATTTACTTTTATTGCAGTGTCTTAGGAAAGAGGCCAGAGCGAGGAGGAGGTCCATCCAGGTCGTTCGTGCTGCTCAGGACCTAGGCTTCGGGGCTCCTCGCCCTTTTTTCCCTGTTCAAACATGGCTGGATAGTCGCGCAGCATTTCAGAGACTTCCGGCAGAGAGCAACAAGTTCTTCATTTTTCTGACAAGAATTCATGCATCTCCCTTTAAGGCGGTAGCATTTCTCATTAAAAAATGCACTCCTGGCTACAACAGGGAAGGAGCCATCTGGGTTAATTTTCATCTCAGACGCGTCCAGTCACCAGGTTCAGTGGAGGAACGAGTTAGCGAGGGTTCTTTATGAGCTGGCACAGCGCCTTCTCCTACCAGAAGATGACTGGCAGGGACAATGGCTTCTACCTGAGTCACCAGACCATGAGGGACAGGTTTGATTTGCCCCAGGGTATGTGTGTGTGTGTGTGTGTGTGTGTGTGTGTGTGTGTGTGTGTGTATGTGGCTGGGGGGGGGTTTGGGAAC
>NW_006437828.1:10659683-10686388 GCF_000325575.1 Pteropus alecto | reverse complement strand
CCAGACCATGAGTGACAGGTGTGAGTTGCCCCAGGGTGTGTGTGTGTGTGTGTGTGTGTGTGTGTGTGTGTGTGTGTGTGTGTGTGTATGTGGCTGGGGTGGGGTTTGGAAACCAAAGCTACTGTTGTTTTATCAGAATCTGTTGGGGGCCATTACCAACTTGTTCCTATAAACACTTTCTTATTCGGTAACTTCCTTGACACATTCTCAAAGGCAGGCACAGCAAAGCCTGGGATTGGGGAGATGGCCCAAGACTGGGGTAGAAAGGAATAAATATATAGAGAGAAAAAAATTTAGTGGTGAGAAGTAAAGAGCCTGCTTTAAAAAGGCTCGATTTGATTTGTCCTCCACATTCCATCCGCTGTGGTCAAGGGCAGGAAGCGGAGGGTCCAAGGCTGGCTCTTTCCGCCTCCCCTTGGGCGGGTCTGCACGGTTCCGTTCTGGCCTGAGGACCCTATCGGTAGCACCCATAAGAGCAGCCAGCTTCAGGCAAAGGACAGACGACCCATCAGAATCGACATGTTAGAACGGCCTCATTTGGGTGTAAGTCATCAAAGAGTCGCATGTCCACAAATTGCAATTAAGGTCCACATATCAGCTGCCTAACTGGCACACGTGTGACACTAAGACCGGACGGCTCAGGGCCAGAGTGTGCTCTCATCACGTCTCCCAACAGCATGTAAGTTCACAAAGGACAAATGGCCCAGCGGTTCCGAGCTCGGTCAATGCCCGCTCTGCCCTCCCGATGCTGGACGGCCATCTCAGGCGACCTCTCTGACAACGCACCTGCGCTGGATCCACTTCAGAGCCATGGCCGAGAGAAAGCCTCTGGAAACAGAAAGAGCACCTGTGCCCACGAGGCTTCCGGTGGACCATCGCAGATGCCAGCGTAAGTGCATGAGCCCCATGTGCATACGGCCCATTAATAAGTAAGTTATCACTGACTAATAATTGTGTTGACTAATTATACAGTAAGTGTGAGTGACCTGAAAAAGATACCTTGATCAGTCTCCCGTGTGTGATCGAGGCCAGTGGGATGAACGGCTCACTGTCCGTCCTGCAGCCCCGCCTCCCTGACACAGAGTCTGCTCACACGGGCTTATTGCAAACAGACCTGAGGTGGCCACAGCCACGCCAGAGGCGTGAAAATGCTGACCACCGCACAGTGGATGTCACTAGGTCCCGGCCCAAATTTGGGCTCATTGTGGATTCTGGAAAGCCCATTTTTCTGCTCTCTAGGACCTGGGGTGAGTCTCGCCTTGTCTTTTAATTTTGGGGAAGATCCACCTGGAGCCATCGGAGGCTCCCAGGAATGGGAGCAAGGGGTGAGGGTTCTGACTGGGAAGGACACACGCTCTCACTGCGGCCAGACAGCGTTGGGCTCAAATTCGAGCGTCACTGCTGCTTGTCCGTATGACTCTGGGCATCTGCTGAGCCCGTCCAAGCCTCAATTTCTGTGTCTGCAAACAGGGCCTATAAAATGGGCCTCCCAACCCAAAGGAGTCGCCCCGAATAGCACCAAATGAGAGAGAGGCAGGGAGTTGGCGTTGGAGATCTAGATGCATTTCATCGTGAGGTTTTTGTCAGCCTCCAGCTTTCTAGCATGTGACTAAGAAATGGCCGTTTATGTTTTACTGTCTCACCCGGTGCCTGACTGGCTCGGATGCAGGGTCTAAGCTCTGTCCCTCTGTCCCTTCTTCTTCTCCCCACCTCTCTTCCTCACCTGTCTTAATCTATCACTCCTGTTCTGTACATGATCCACAGATGGCTACCTTGCTTTTAATTTCTCTTTTCTTTTTTTTTTCCTTTTTGTCGATGAGCATGAGACTGAGGATCAAAAAGCACCTTTCCTGGCATTACCTGTATTTCTCTATACCTGCGACGCTCCATCCTAGGTAACAGTGGGAAATGCAAAGGATTTACAGAGGAGGCATTAGCGGGAAGTAGCCACCTGTAGCGAGTGGCCCCCTGTGGGGCCACCGAGCCGGGGGGCCTTTGAGTTCTACAGGTGATGATGCCCAGGCCCTCCCTGAGGCACACCCTCTCTGGGCCACCGCCACTGGTACCCTTCCTGTACAGGTGCTCATTTTACCTGGGGCCAGAAAGAGGAGAACAGCAAAGAGAAAGAGGACCGTCCTCATGATTTGCAGGGTCTCGAGGGATCAGCCCGGCGTCCATGAGGAAGAGCAGCGCACGCCCGTATTTATACCTTTGTCCGGACCACATCCCATCGTGACCAGTGAAGCGTGCCAGGAAAATCTCTGTGCTCTGCCGGGTAGAGCCCACGTACCTCAGTGGGTGTCAGTCGGCACCTCAGCATCTTTTTGATTCTGGAAAGTTCCAAAGAACAAAAACGGGGACGTAGGGGGTGGTAGAGTAGGTGGACACCGATGACCAGGTGTAGACATGTGAGTCGGCGAGAAGAAAAGGTTTGGAACCTGGCCGTCTGATTTCTACGCTCCGTCACAGCTTTGGTTCAGTCACGTGAAAAGCGAGACTGAACCGTGACATCACGGTGCTCCAGTGAAGAAGCAGCCGGATGCAGCCAGATGGAGCCCGAACTCCAGCCCCGGCGTCTGTGAGTCACGCACACTTGGCAAATGGCTTGACTGAGCACATATGTCATTATTAAAAAACGTGGCTCTTACTGTATGCTGCACATTTTACGTGTACAGCTCTCTGGATAGGTGTGAGCTTACTGGATATTTGATTGAGATTCCATGTGTGTGTATGTGTGTGTGTGTGATTTTCATCGTTAAAGATGTGTATAAATCTAAATATCCTTAGAAATCTTACATAAGGACCGGTACCACGGTTGTCACCATTACTAATTATTAGCATAGACGTTACGTTGGGGGAGGCGGGAGATGGTAGATGAGAACTCAGTACTATCTTTGCAACCTTTCAGTCGACCTAATATTATTCCAAACTAAAAATTTTATTTAAAAAATCTACTGGGAGATGTCGCATCTATCCTTGGCCTCGGTCACTATAATATTTTTCTTAGTATTTTTGTGCATATTGACTATAAATTATGAATAATCCAGTTAAGGATGACAGATCAAAAGTACGAATTTCCCCTATCTCCTTCCAAACCTCACTCAAAAGGATTTAAATCTACAAGATGAGACAAACTTCCAGATAAGTCACACCTGGCTTTAGTTGCCTTATTTATTATCTCATTTATCTCTGCTTTGACAGAGTGGGTCTTTGTCGGCAAGTGACGGTTGCAAACGTAGAAAAGTCATAGCTGAGCCGTCTGAAACAGATGAGTGTTGACAAGTTCCAGTTCACACTGGGGTTTTGTGGCTTCTCATCCACACCCAGGGTGCACAGCGTCTCAGTCTGTTCCGGCTGCTGTAACAACGTGTCACAGACTGGGTGGCTTGTAAACAACAAACACTTATTTCCACAGCTTTGGAGGCCAGGAAGGCGACATCGGGGGGCAGCATGTTGGGGTCCTGGCGAGGACCCCCTTTCAGGCTGCAGCTGGCGACTTCTCCCTGTGTTCTCACACGGCAAGACGGGACAGTGATGGCTCTGGGTCTCTTTCATGAGGGCACTAATCCCAGCCATGACCCGGTCACTCCCCCCAGAGGCCCCACCTCCTAACACCTTCGCCTAGAGAGTTAGGACTTCGAGGTAAGATTTGGGGCGGCAGCGGGTGGGGGTGGGGGCGGCTCAGAAACCCTCAGACCACAGCGTGCGGAGTTTCGTCTGAGCAGCGTCCTAAGCTGCTTCCTCTTCGCTTGCACCTCACGCGGAGAGGGCAGGTGCGTCTGACTGGGCGACTTCTCCGGACAGGAGAGTGCGTGCCAGGGTTCAGAGCTGCTCAGGGAGGGAGGAGGCGGGAACACAGCACAAGCATTACTGGGTGTCATCTGCACCAGGTCACGCGACAGGAACGTCCCTCCCAGGAGGACACCTTCTAGAGACAGTGGCCTGAGGCCGCTGCCCGAAAACTCCCAGGGGAGGGGGTCATGAGAGGGGATCGTGTGCCTCGGGGATGTCGCTCAGCAGCAGGCAGGGAGCTGCGGTGACAGTTCAGAGGGCAGCAGCAGCCTGGGGGCTTGTTCCATCTGTGGTTAGCAGAGAGTGGGTGCAACTTCGTGGGGTGCGCAAAGCAGGTGGGCTCTGAGCGGCTAAACAAGCAGACGACTGGGTGTGGGGACTGAGTGTGGAACCAGACCGGGGGCTCTGAGCTCAGGCAGCAGACGCCGTGGGGCCCGATGCCCACGTGGCCCAGCAACGGAACGAGGAGGTCTCGCGACTCCCGTGGGGGGAGGAGGGGGACAGGTCTTCACGTCGCGGCAGTTTCCGGGGTCGTCTTGTTTCGCTGAGGCTGGACGTTCACGCCAAGCGTGGAACAGCTACTCAACTTGCGGGGCCTCGTGCGGAATGAAACGCACAGACTCGCGCTCGAAGAGCCGGAAAAAGGTGTCATTAAAGCCACCAACATGTAAAGCTGCTTCCTTCCTCCCAGTCCTAGCCGGCTGTCATAGTACTTTTTACTCGCTCTCTAAGGCTGCACTCCCTCGGGCACAGGGACACTCAAGGGACAGTTGTGGACCTTCACAGGTCCCCTCGCTTGCTACTCTGACCATAGGCACGTGCCCATGGCCTACTGGATTGTCCCCTCCTGCCTGCCACCCTGGACTGGTCTGACTTGCCCCAGACAGACAAGGCGGTCATGTCTCCTTCCCAGGGGCCCGCGGCCCCACCACAGTGACTGGGTGGCTCCCAAAGCTCTCCCAGCCTCCAGGCGGGATGCAGTAGGACCTGAACTGGGGGAGGGGACAGGCTACTCCCCCGGCCGAGGTGCCGCCAGGCCCAGCCCCGAGAGGGTGATCAGGGCAGGGCTCAGCGGGTGGGTGGAGGTGGAGGGGTCGCAGGGGGGAGGGAAAGGAGGCGACCAGGCGAGCCTCGCTCAAAGCCTGAACCCCCGGAGGGAAGGGGGGCAGGGACACGTGGGAGCCGAGCACCAGGCCATGGGGGGCGCCTCATCCCACCAGACCGCACTACAGAGCACATGGTCAGGGAACAATTGTTGGGAACTTCAACACGGTGAACACAGAGCATTCGACCCCAAGGCGGGGTGGGGTGGGGCAGGACTGTGTGACCGCAATGTCACTAGGCCACTAAGCCAGCGGGTCCCGGTCGTTAAAAAGGCCCAAACGCTGAAAGGCGCTGGGCTCAACACCACGCCAGGTAGCTCGTGCCCCTGGAGCAGAATCGTTGGCAAGGCTGGGAGACAAACATCCACCCCGGCCCGGCCGCGTCTCCCAGGCTGGGACAGGCTCGCTGTGAGTTCACAGGGAAGTCAGGCCCGAGCTGGGTGGACAGATGTGAACGAGGAGCTGGTCCCCGTGGCCAGGCCCTCGGATGAGCGCTTCGCACGCTCCATCTGGGTGAATCCGCTGCCCCAGGCAGTGCCTAACGACGGACCTATTACATTCTCATCTGAAAGACAAGGGTCGTGAGGTTCAAGAAGTTAAGCAAGTTGCTCAAGGTCGTACACTTACTAAACCGACGTGTCTGGCGACCGTCTACATCTGTAAACTCTCCTAGTTTTCATCCCCCAGATGGAGCCCAGAGCATCGTGGGAGCCGAGGTGACAGGGCGGGACCTCCTCAGAGGGGCGTGGCAGCGACGTGGACATTACTTTCGATACCCACCTTCTTAATGAATTAAGAGGACGTGGTGATTATGACTGTGTCCCGGTGGGTGACGCCGTGGCAGGTCAGGGACTCAGAGCTGACGCGGCTGAGTGACCGCTGTCCCTCCTTCATCCTGCAGGCAGAAGCCGGGAGCCGGGAGCATGAGGGTCCACGACACTGAGCTCCTGCCAGGCCTCTGAGCACTCAGACGTTCAAAACACGCTTGTGTCTTCATCGCGACCTGAGAGGCCGGCAGGGTAACTGTCCTGGTGCCTGTTTGATAGGCGAGGACCCCGGAGCCAGGAGCGGTGGGCGGAGGAGCGTACTCCCACCTCCTGGGTGGTGTGTCACAGCTGTGTGTGGCCCCCGGCCTTCCGACACCCGGCCTGGTGTTCCTTGCAGGTCCCCTGTCAGACCCCCAAACTCTGAGGCTTCGTGGAGCCCAAGGGCTGCGGCCCGTCACGTTCGTCCTTGATCCGGAGAAACGGAGCATGTAACTGTGCTTTCCGGATGGATCCACCTCACTGACCGAGAGCACATCACGTTACTTTCAAATATAAAGGAGCCTCTTTCCTCTCAAAGACACCCCGCAGCTCCGTCCTGGACCCTTCCTCAGCGATGGCCCCAGGCAGGAAGTTGTTGTATTTTGTCTTTGTCTTTTTCTTCATTTGGGCTCAATTTCCATCAGGTAAGTGAGAAAGGGGGAGAGGGGGTGGACTTTGATGGGGCAGAGCATAAAATTGGAGGATTTTTCATGCAGCACCCTAAAATCGAGAGGACCGGTCAGCCCCGCACGGTGCTTCCTATGGGAATTTCTTGAATCCGCGGTGGTATTTTCTAAAAGCAAACACTGTTCTTCTTTAAACCAACAAACAAAACACTTCTGGGATAGTCAGGCTTCAGAAATAAAGTGAAGATGCCGCCGTGGTGACGACGGTGCCTGACAGCCGTGCGGGGAGACTGCTTTATAAGTGCTATTGCCTGCGTTTGGTTTTAATTTCCAAACTTTGCTTTGCATCTAGGCTGCCAGGCGGGACTAGAGTATTCCGAGCCGTTCGCAGGAGGTGAGTTAAACCCCTCGCGTCAGCTTTTGCTCTCAGGACCTCGGTCGGCTTGTCCGCTCTCTCGCTTCTGGAGACGAGGAGGCGATGGAGATGGCGGCGGAAGCGGAATTGGGGGAAATGCCACTAAACGCTCATCTTCTTTAAGTCCTGGTCCCAGCATCGGGTTAGGGTTTTCCGCTTCACCGAGCACTCTCTCCGTGACGGGACTGTAATTTGGGGCGTAGGGATTCGGGTTCGGTGGCTACTCGCATCAGCTCCTGGTTCTCACTAAGCCGAGGTCACAGGATCAAGCTCGTACCAGCCAGACAGCATTGTCCCGAGAACATGCTTATTCCTGTCTTGCTGACTCTGCTGCTAAATCCGGTAAAGTGAGTTAGGGACGTGGGCCACCGCTCCGGGAAGGATCGGATAAAAGAGAGAGGGTGGTTCGGTGACAATGCTTCGCCGTTGCACAAGAGCCAGCTGTTCCTAATGAACAGCCCACTTGTCTTTCTCTGTGGAGTCATCGGCCTATTATAAACAGGCCAGAAAGAAGTATTCTTGGGTAACTGCAGACAAAATTTAAGTGTTTAGACGGAATTTCAGAATGAGAATAATTAAGGTTGCTGCTAGTCCTGCGTGCTTGCTGTGCACCGGGCAGCCTGTTAACAACCCTGTGTGGATTGTGTCATTTAGTCCTCAGAATGTCCCTAGGAGGTAGGTACTAGTGTCCCCACCATTTTACAGATGTAATGAGGCAGAAACATAGATGGGATATTAAATAATTTTGCCTGGGGGTCACAAATAGTAAGCAGTAAGCTAGGCTTCCAACTCAGGATGCCGGAGTCGTAAGTTTTAATTCTGTGGGTCTCAGCCAGAGAGAATAGTGGCCAGCGATGCTCCCCAGCAGAGCTGGCATGCGATATTCTCAGCAAGCTGCTCGACATGGACGGTCCGACCGCAGACGACCTGGAAAGTGCAGACGCCGCAGTAAATAATCATTATGCCCACGCCAGCAGCGTCATGTCCGGAGAGAGTTAGCGGGGTGATGGGTGGGAGAATGGGGTGCTCCAGTTCTGCAGCCAATAGGCATCTAGAGATAGTCCCTCGCATGCCAAAGACGAGGCCCCACAGCATTCCGTGTCCCGGCTGGTTCTCAGGCTGAAATGCTGATTCCTTCATGCCTCGGTCACGAAAGGCTCAGGACATGGGACAGGCTGAGGCACCGAAGCTCAGCGGAAGCAAATGCAGACGAAGAGAGGCGGAGCTTCCGGAAGTTGAGAAGACAGGGCAGGTGTTAGCACAGGAGACCCCGGACAAGGAAGGGGATGGGAACGCGGGGACAGGGAGTCATAAAACTAGGAGCTGGGAGTGAACGCGGGGTTGAGCTTGGGGTTTAGCAGTTGAGCTGAGGGGCCTTGGAGCCATGAAATTGTACTGTAGGGATCAGACCAACGGGGCGGAGAAGGAGGACGTGGCTTCTTGGTTTATAGACATAATCGGGAAGCTTTCGACGTCATCTGCTGCTAGCGGGAAGGTGTCCTCAGCAGAGCTTCGGTTTTGTCCTCCCTCACTTCCGGTCAGAGTAGGTTAGAATAGCAGTCACCAGGGACTTCATTCCAGAGTCCATCAGAATTCTTATCATCAGTCGTGCACGGCACCAAGGAGACGAGGAAGGTGATATAAACCTGGGCCAATGACAGCGAAGGCTGGGGGAGTGGATCTGACTCTACCGGTGGACTTTGCAGAAGCAAACGGACGAACAAGGCAGTCCCCAGCAGACACAGCAAATCCCAGCACAGTGTAAGCCACACCTAGCGTGACCTCCAACCGTCTTGGGGTTGGTATTCAGCAGTTACGTGGGCCACATCGGGAGACCCAGTGTCAGGGCAATCAGACATAACCCCAGGAATGAACCAACTCCAGCGGGGTATGTCACTGAGCATCACCTGTATGTCACTGAGCATCATCTGGGAGTGAGGAACAGGTGGTGAGGCAGGGGACATGAAGAGCATGAAGACTGATGTCACCTCCGAGGATGGAAAAATGAGCTGAGTGGGAGCACGGGCAGTGTCTATAGCAGTGACACCAACCCGGAAGGTTCTGGGTTGTCCTGAAGTCCTCTGGAAAAGGGTGGGTAATAGGAAAGAAAGTAAGAGATTACGACATAAATGCTGTCCCTGGAGAACCGGACCAGCAAATAACGATTTCTTTGATGGCCGAGGTGTTGCCTGCCTGGTCCACAAACCTGGTCCACGAAAGTTACCTTGAGAAATTCTTTGTGGTCGTGTAAAAAAGCTTCTGCTTAAAGTAACAATGAAAGTAGCCAATTGAGTAAATTGCATTTGGCAAAATAGTCTCACATAAATGATTCCATTTTGCCAGTAAAACAATGAAAAACGTGGACAACTGTATGTCACGTGTCCCTGTGACAGCTGAGAAAGCTGAGCTTAAGCAGTTTCTCGAGGACACGTGGCCACTGCCAGACCCAGACAGACCCTGAACCTAAGTCTTTCAACTCCTCTCGCAAGGGTCTTTCCAAGTCGCAAGCTGTCCCTCCCATGACCTAAGGTCTGGCGGCCTTCCTGGCAGCCTCAGGTATGTATCGTCACAGTTCTGCAGGACACACCAGGCAAGTTCACAAACCCAAGGAGAACAGAGGCCACGCCTCTCTCTTGCTCTTTGAAAAAACGCTCTCCTCCATTCCATTTCGGAAAGAAGCTGAGCTGTTTGAAAAATCTGGCCCGGGTCTCCAAAATAATCTTTAGAATCAAAAATACAAACCCTCCCCTTTCTGCGGCCTTTGACCTTGTCCCCCTTTCCAGAGCGTCCTGGGGGAGGCGCGTCAGCCGCTCTCTCCTGGCGTAGGTGAGTTCGCTGCTTGCGAGACCTGCAGGCTGGGTCGGGGCAAGTGCAGGCGGAGGTGCCCGGAAGAGGAGAAGATGGTGGGAAGTTGCAAGCTGAACTTCGTGTGCTGCCGGCGGAGGATCTAGCAGTGCAGACCAGCGGAACCGGGCGTGGGAAGGAGGTCGCGAAAAGTCACGTGGCTCAGCCAAGCCCCGCAGTGAGTTTCGGGATCCTCCTCCTTCCGTCCGTCCGCTGCTTTGTTTCTTTGCTTATTTAAGATAATCTCTGGAAAGGCCAGACAGGCGCATGTCCCTAATAGCTCGAAGACATGAGCGGATCCGTGACGTCGGTCAGACGCTATCACTATGTATTTGCTGAGTGCTGAATAATTGATTAAACTTGTCCCCACACCTTCCTCATCCGACTCGAGGTCATCACATGAGGTGTGTTTTATGATCCCCACTGATATTTGAGAAATTGAGACCTAGAGAGAGCCTTCTTCCTTCAAGGTCGTAGCTGGGAACCAATAAAGGGTGCACGCGCTACTGTCACGTTCTGTGTGTCTGTCTGTATGTCCTAATCCTCACAAAATAGATACCCGGGAATGGCATCCACATCAATGTTAATGGAGTTATAACTGCAGAATACAATAAATTACTTTTATCCATACCACTTCTTGGTAGACCAGTGTGTCTTCGTTCCTTGATGCTAGTGCTTACGGTGTATTTAGAGAACAACTCACATCTACTCAGCTAACTCCACGAGCCCATTTCCTTTCTCTTCTTGCCCGTGAATGAAAGTGATGGAGGATAATTTAAAATATTCAGCATAGGATGGACGTGAGCAGTTAATTGTATAGCTTGTGCTTATGAACTAAAAAGTGTGGCTTCACATAGCGAAGGTCAAAATGACCAGTCCTGTGAGCAGCGACTCGAACTTGGTCACTCCGTGTTAACGCGTGACACTGAATCCTCGAGGCTCAACGTTTCTGCGGACCCTCCGATCCCTGGTCTCTTTGTGCCGAGCTCCGTTTCTTGTCTTCTCTGCCAGTGACTTCCCCTGAGCTTCCTGGCTTCCGGCTGGTTTCGGTGGAGGAGAGCGCCCGGTGGGGGGATGGCAGGTGGGCCAGAAGGCGATTCTCGGGGTTTTTCTCCCTCGCTCTGTCTCTGCTCCCTCCCCGCCATAGCAAAGCCCCTGCTTCAGCGTCCCCACTTCTCACGGGGCAGTCCCACGGCTCCTTGCTCTGGCTCCACATCACAGCCTGTCCCTCCAACCGCAGGACAGAGGGGGTGCCAGCCGCGGCTGAGGTCAGGGTTGGCGCATCGCCTCTGTTTCACGTGCTCGTCTGTTTCGACACGTTCTTAGCAGGTGTTCGTGCGAAGTTCTCTCTATCGGACTACCTGGGGTGGGAACAGCTCTCACGCCTGGCTGGTTCAGCCCTTAGGCCATCTTGACGGCCACATCTGTTTATATTCGTTCAATCACTCTCCAAAAGACATATGAGACGTGGCCCTTCTGAATTCTAGCGTGTTCCGTCATTTTCACAGACATGAGACCAGGGCAGTGGGAAGGGAGAGCTGAGGAATCATATGCCGACGGAAGCTCCTCCTCCCAGATTTTGATGGTAAGAGTCAAGTCGACGGCTTATGGGGGACCAGGAAACCAGGGAATCCCCGCTCATTTCCCATTCCACCCCGCCCGAGTTCAAAGTCGAAATGAATGTCTCTTTTCCAGAAGGATTCACGCGCATGTCTGAGTCACAGGGTGGCGCGCACCAGTGTTTGCGCCCTGCTATTGCTATTGTTACCTTACTCATTGTCGCGAATCGCATCCAGGGTCAGCGGGCTTGCTCGCAGCCACTGAGGGCACGTCTCGCAGATGCTCACCCGTTCACAAATAATCTCCTTCTCTCTTCCTCTGCCTTTCTCCGCTCTTCTATGCTTGACTTCCTTCCAGAACTTTTCCGTCCAATTCCTCCTTCTTCCCCGAGACACCCGGTTCTTCCCATAGAATAATAAAATCTCAACCCCTACTAACTTCTTGTGACTTGAAAATTCATCCCTGTCGGGCATCAAGTGGATGCCCATGACTTTCTAAGGTAAATTTCTGTGGAGCCCAAGGTAACTCACGGAGACCTCTGATCTTCCGAGGGGTGACCTTGTGCGTGGCGGGCGGGTCAGAGGGGATCAGCGAGGACAAAGAGGCGCTGGTGCCGCCGGATTTCTCCAGAAGCCGCTCCACGCTGCTTCGTCTACACAACGCTCCTGTTCGGTGTGACCGCAGCGTCGTTCATTTGGAAATCGTAGCTATGGTCTCCCTCTGCCGACCTCCTCTTACTGCTCCTTAGCTCTGGGTTTTCTGTCCAAGCTCCTTCACAAAGACGAGAAGGGAAATGTCAGTAAAGCAGGATTGATGGGATCGGGTGGAATCCCCCAACGGTAGAGGGTAAAACATGACATGTCGTCAACTCCCGCATTCCCAGCTGAGGTGCTGGATCACAAATGTGAGAACGGCAGAGAACTCGACCGTAAAACGTGACCTGAAACACTTAGCCTCGTACGAACTCGAGGCACTAACGGAAAGCTAGAGAAGGCAGGGCATGGGATTTTTTGGAAAACTCATTGGCACACTGCGACTCTGACTCCGCTTGCTCCTCCGGGGGAAGAGAAAGAGAAACATCAATTTCCCACCAATTCTTATGCGAAGGGCTCTGTAAGAGAGCTCGACCTGCCGCCCGCTGGCGCTCATGCTCGGTCACACCAGGAAGGACATATGGGCACGGGGCGCTGGCTGGCGTTGCACAGGATGGCAGGGCAAGAAAAAGTCATCGGGGAGTAGCTGTCCTTATGCTATCGGGCAGGACGAGAGGCGGGCTTCCCGTGGACCAAGGAAAGGCTATGCAAGCTCCCTGGGTTGAACTCATCCTAAAGGGACACGCCCCGCAATGTGGCCCATTAGACAAAGGAACCCGCTGGCAAGTGGTTTTAGGGTTTAGCCCTGGGAGGAGAGGAACTGAGGCCAATTTGTAACAAATCGACCAGACAGAATACTAACCATTCAGGAAACTGAGCGATGCCGTCAAAGGAGACTCGAAAGCACACGTAAACGTGCTCCCCCAAAGAGGTGTGTTTACCTGGGAATGCTATTGCGTTTATTTCTTTCACTGTGCACCAAAGTACCACAAACTGAGTGTTTTAAAGCAGCACACACATCTCTCGCTTCTCCGGGTCAGAAGCCGGGGCGTGGCACAGCTGGAGTCTCTGCTGAGAGTTTCGTAAGACAGAACTCACAGTGTTTACTGGGACCTTGATCCCATCCGAAGCAAGAGATCCTCTTCCAAACCCACGTGGCCACTGGAGAATTCAGTCACTAGCAGTCGTAGGTCTGAGGTGGCTGCTCTCTTGCAGGTGCTGGCCAGCGGCTGTCCTGAGCAAGAAGAGGCTGCCTCGCCGTCTCTGCCTTGTGGCTTTTTTCATAAAGTGGCAGCTTTCTCCTTCAAAGCTGAGACGAGAGAACCTCTCTCATACTTCAGAATTCTTCGACTTCTTTTTATCGGTGCAAATGAGTTTATACAGAACAGGGGTCTCCAAGCCCCAAGCCCCAGACCAATACCAGTCCATGGCCTGGTAGGAACCGGGCCGCACACCAGGAGGTGAGTGGTGGGCGAGCGAGCGAAGCTCCATCTGTATCTGCAGCCGCTCCCCAGCGCCAGCATCACCGCCTCAGCTCCGCCTCAGACCCTCAGGCACTAGATTCTCATAGGAGCACTGGTCACCGGTGCCACAAAGGTTGGGGACCACTGATATTGAGCAAAGTTTTTGTCGACTATTGAAATTAAGTTAGTATCGACCCAAACTATAGAGTTTGTTTATCATTAATTGTAAATCCCCAAGTTATTAATAAAATAGCTCAAAAATTTATAGCAAAATAAATAACAAGGGAATGAAAATCATATGTCAGACAACATCTTATTTAACATAAATGAAGTCAGTAAGGGACAAATAGAGGAACAAAAAAGATATAACATTTAGAAAACAAGTAACAAAATGGCAGATATAAATCTTACTATAGCAATTATGACATTAAATGAAAATCAATTAAACATTCCAGTTAGAGACTGTCAGATGGGTTTTTAAAAATTCAACTATATGCTGCGTATAAGAGACACACTTTAGATTTGGTGCCTATGTTAATAACTAGCAAAACATTCTTTAAGACAAAATTATTACCAGAAACAGAAACTTTTTATAATGACTAAAGAGTCAGTCCATCAAGAAGACATAATCAAAATAAACATACATGCACCTAACGACAAGCCTGTATTATGGTATATGTCTGGTCGGAAGATGCTCTTTTCATCTTTCTACATTTCAAGAAGAAGACATAATTTGTCTAATTAAAAATTCAATTTCTTTAAGAGATACAGAGATAGTCAAATTTTCTGCTATTTCTTCTATCGATTTGGGTAAGTTAAACTTTTGAATGACTCGGTCCATTTTATGAAAGTGGTTGAATGTTTAGGCATATTATTTATTAAATATTAATCATATTTTCTTTTATCATTTTAGTTGGGCAGGGCAGTCACCTCTACTCAGCTACAAAAGAATGGGTTTGGGGCTTGTGCCAGGATGATGACCTTGTATGGGAATATCTTCCTGTTTCAAGTCCAAAGAATGCTCTTTTGTCTCTGCTTAAGTGTGTGCATCGTATGGCACCTGGGCAACCCCACTGTTATATCTGTTCTCTGTGGGGCCGGGGAAAGGGATCCTTCTTCTGCAGCATGAGAGGGTGCATGTAGGCTAAATGCCCTGCATTGGCCAATTTTTAGAAAGCAATTATTCCAGGCACAAAGGCACAAAAACCGCTGAGTGAATTTTATAAGCAGGTAAGTTGTGTGTAAAACGGTAGATAAGCAAAGTAATAGTGTAGACCTTATGGTACTTGAGATGAGGGAAGTCTAGACAGAGATGTCGACTAGAGCATTCGTGCAGGAAGACAGTGTTCTCTGCCTTACTTTCTCATAAACGTTACTTAGGCAAAATCTGATTCATCTGCCTACACGTTATTTAATGGAGCGTGGAGAATACTTCGTTCTTCACAGACATTGCAAACCAAAGTTGACTTGCCGTTCAGAGCCATAGAACTTGTTTTAATCGACTTTCCTGATAAACAGCCAACTTCCAGCTCCTGCTCCTCCTTCTCCCTGGATACCCAGAGCCATGAGAACCTTTCCCTTAATTTTTGCCGCCTTCATTCTTCTTGCTCAGATTTTCTCAGGTAAGAGGGAAATCCTCGTAGATGTGAGGATGGCAGTCTGCTCAGGGTCTGTCTTTTGAGACAAAAGCTCAGCTTTTAGAAAAATGCCGGAAACGTTCTAAAAAGGTCTCGGAATGAGCCAGTCGCTAAACGCTCTCCCTGAGCTCAGACACAGAATGATGGGACCTCACTGATGCAAGTCTCACTTCCAACCAGGGAGCATCTAGTTAACTTCCTTAAACACTCTACCCAGGAGTTCAGATTTCTTTCCATTTGGATCTCTCTCCTCCTTTGTAATCTTCCACCCAGCTTCGGCGAATGCCAAAGCGGTTGCTTTAAAATGAGAGGAAACCTCAGAGACGAACTCCAGAAATACTTGTTAATTTAGAAAAGTACAGCCTTTGGAGCCTCAGTGGAACTAAACCTATGATAACAGGTTCTCAGCAGTCTCTTTTTTCCTGTCTCGCTCGTTTGTCCAAACCTCCTAACCTCAAGTTATTTTGGACTTTCTTTTTAGCTCTCACATACAGATGGAAAGTTACATTATTTAAACCACTCACATCTTGATTAGTTTGCTATTAAGTCCTTGAGTCCTTGGAAGTGGTCTCTATTTGCTCAATATGGCCGAGACTCTATTCTTAAGAAACTTTCACGTCTTTACCTCCTTGACTGTTCTTCACTCTTGTTATAAAAACTCTCTGCATGGGGCCGTCCATGCATCACGAAACACCTGTCCATTTTTCTTCACGGTCCCTGCATTTCTACATTTATTTATCACATAATCAAGCCTCAGTAGGCCTAACGAACCAATAGGTACCGAATGGGTGCCCTACACTTATGAGAAATCATTGCGGGCACTATAACGAAGATAGTTAAGTTGGAAATAAAAATATAATTAGGGCGTGGCCTTTGCCCTTAATTTTCTTGAAGTTTATCGGTCTATTGTTTCTATGTTGGTCAAAAATAGTTTGCCTGTAACAGTAAATAGGCATCCGATAAATTTTAAAAAGTACAAAGTGAATAGAGGAGACAAGAAGATGCACAAATTACTCTAATACAGAAGCGGTTCTCGTAAGTGCTATAGAAGATACGGAGTATGGAGAGAAGCCATGGACGTGGAAGCCTGGTTCTCCCTGGGGGGTCAGGAAAGGCTTTCTGGGAAGTGGTGTTGGCATCGCAGTCTTGAAAACAACCGAGACTAGAAGCGAAGCCCAGAGGCAAGAATCATGCCCTCACATTTATTTCAAAGTCTGGCTCGTGGCGTCGGCACTGAGCTTCTGTCCCCAGTCTCTTTCCTTGATGGTCAGACAGTGGATCCAGGCTGGGGAAACAAATTTTAAGCTGTCCTCCTCATCTCTTTTCATCGACACTCCCCTGACTCAGCTCAGACACATCGGATGCCAACAGTAAGCACAGTGTGGGCACAAAGTAGGACCACAGAGAATCTCAGAGATGGAAGTGATTTTAATGATCCATACAAGAGGTAATAACCATGGACTATTATACCAGAATATCTGAGACTGGATCTTGGTTTCGATCCTTATAAACTGTATGAACTCGGGGCTGAGGCTTCCTTTCCATAAATGCTAATAACGATAGAATTATTTTGAAGACTAATACACTTGTTATCTTAATTAGAGTAGAGGCCAACTTGTTTTAATAAAGAAACTTTAAAATAGAGTGACTGAAAAAAATAGATAATTTCTTTCTCACGTCAAAATCCGAAAATAAGTAAGTGAACTCGGTTGGGTAAGAGCATCTCACATCTTTCATTTCTACATTCACGGGGCCATACAGAAACAGAGAGCCAGGAACTGATGCCTTTTAGCTAAGTATCTGTGTGTCCAGCTAAAACTCAGGGTTTCTATTACTAAAGGCCAGTGAGAAAAATAACCGCTTGGGGACGGTTTGGCGATCTGTTCACATAAACTGCAGAAACAGTGCCAGGCACGTGCCCTGTGCTCTGACAGAGTTAACTCTCCATAGACTTGTTATCATTGTTCTTGTCATTATTGTTCATATTATCTGCCCCAAATCGACTTTTGATGCATATCCAACACCTATACATATTCCATGTCGGTTGATTGTCCAGATGTCTGATAAATTTCGGGGATCTGTAACTCACAATATCTGGGGTGCTACTTTGGACTGTTTAAGAATAGTCCCCTCACTTTGAACAGAAATCAAAGTCCTTACAATTTCTTTCCATTGATCTGAGCCCTAATTTGGACATTAACAAGCCTAATATCTCTTAAACATGGTAATATCTCGTATCTATGACAGCCAATAAACACTCTTTTTGCCCTAAAGTTTTTTTTTTTCTAAGAATAAACACTACTCCTTTTGAGAGCAACTGACAGTTTTTTTCCTATTTCTCCTGAGAACACACATCGCCATTTTTCCAGTCATTCCCCTATTGAAATATTCTGACTCTTTTCGGCTTAGCCTCTTTGTTCTAAATGACACACGCTGCTTATGCCTCTCTAGTCTCTTGCCAGAGCTGGAGACATTATTCCGTCGACGGTCTTTACGTTGCAGGCTAGCGACACATTCCTTTTAACTTTGTCACGAAAACTGTGAAACTTCACAGCCATATGACAGTGCACATTGTCCATCATGGATCTGCCTGCAACGTAAACACTACTGTCTTTATCTTGTGTGACATGCCAGGGACTATTAATTTAGAGATATGAAAAAAATCATTTATTGGAAAGGATTGTTTATTGGAATTGGAAAGCGTATTGTCTCACTCCCAGGAAGAAACATTCTGTTTCTTATATTGTAGAAATGATGCTGACAGAGGAAACTTATCTTATTTGTTCGTTTGTTAGTTTGTTTCAAGTGAGTATCAAATAAGGACAACTGCATAGACAGATTGTGCTGGGGGCTCAGCTCAGATACAGCTGTTCAGGTGACATCTGTTTTTTTTCTTCTGATCTGGAGACACATACTCTCTCTCCAGGAGCTTCGGTAACGAGGAATTCTGAATTGGGCCTGGGCGACGTAATTTTGTTTTCCCCGTAACTAATGCTATCGAGTGAGTCACTGAAGACTAATTGTTTTCTTTACTTAGCCAGGGGAGGCATTCAAAGGCAGATGCTTTGTGCGAAGATGAATGGTCGCTGCGAAGCCCAATGCCTTTCCTTCGAAGATAAGATTGGGGGCTGTAGAGCCGAACTGACACCATTTTGCTGCAAAAGGAGGAAAAACAATTAAATGCCAAGCGGCAGCTACAAAAACGGAAGAGGCGAAGATGGCCTGGCGGCTGTGACCTCGCCGCTGCCACTGCTCCCAGACTCTCGGGTCTTCTCTCTCTGATCTCCCAATGGTGGCTTCTCTGCAGCTGACAATCCGGTTTCTGAGGCTACAGGAAAATGTCCTTTCTCGGCCATGAGCTTCTGGAGGGACGGCACCGTGTCTTGTTCCCCTGTGCATCTGCAGTTCCTGGTCCAGGGTCTATTAAGCATTTTATTGATTGATAGTGAGTTAGTGAATTCACAGGTTAAGCAGGTAGATTGGAAAGGTCGGACTGCGACCCACTTAAACTGGGTTCTGAGTCCTGGCTTCCAACAGATGCGTGGCCTTGGGCTTTCTCGTCTAAATTCTGTGACACGAGCAGATTCTAGTTTACAGAGAGCACATGGCCTGCTGGACACTGTGACCGCCTCGGCTGTCCTGCTGTCCCAAATCTCCCCCCACCCCCATCAGCAAGAATTATCTAGAATGTCCTCTGTTTCCTATCTGATCTACTGCATCAAATTCCACAGAGAAACTGGCCCATGTCTAAGTTCTGGCCACCTACACTAAGAATTTGTCAGATCACAGCCTGTCAAGTCCAAGGTCCCTCGAGATAATGTAATTCCACCCCCTCCTTACAGGAATGGTGATCCAGCCTCAGGAAGACCCCACAGTTACTGGTTTAGTTACACCAAAATGCAGACTTCTGGCTTTGGGGTCTCTGTTCTTAGCATGTCCGTAAAAAAGAGAACAACAAAGTCCAACTCGAAGAGGGACCACCTTTGAGCAGCTGCAGAAAAAGAACTGGACACGTTCCAAAGTCCCTTTCGCGACCCTGTGATCGCTTGGTCCCTTGGAGCAATAGAGGTGGCAAACTGAGACTTGCCTCGGCCCTGGCTTGCCTAAAGTTAGAGTCTCAGCTTTCAGGCAGAGCGACGTATATTTTATAGGTCATTCTCATCACAGAAGGTTTATAACACACCCTTCCAGAACAGAAGAGGAAAAAAGAAAAAGACCCCTCAACTCCGCTCTAGAGAATTTCCTTACCTATTCAATTAAGTTAATTCTCATATGCACTACACACACACACACACACACACACACACACACACACACACAATTTCCTGAACAAGGCAATTTGTAAATGCTGTTAAAATAAGAAACTAAAAAAATGTGTTTTTAAAAAACGCTCCGATGTCGCTATGTATCTTTATGTTGCTCGGTTTTTTGTTCTGGAAATTATGCAAGAGGTCAATGAGTGGATGAGCGTCTGCTGCCATCATAGGAACTCTGAGGTTCCTTTTCCAGAAGTTTCTTATCAGTGGCCTCAGGTCAGACAAACTGCCTTTGAGAATCTAAACGTGTTTAAGCTTTTCCTGTCTTTTTTCTTCCTTTCTCTCTCTCATTGTCAAATGACTTGAGCTGTCATGTCCATTTTCTGTCCCCACTGTTTTACATACCCCGTTTGCCTTCCAACCTATAGCAATGCCTTCTGCCTTCCTCGTGCTACTGGACCTTGTCTTAATAAAGAGACGGGTGACCTCTTAGACGCGTCTCAGTCCCTGCCTCTCGATAACGGTCCCGGGACCAGCGCGGTGACCCGCCGCGGGCCTGGCGGGCCCGGCCTGGCCTGGAACACGTCGGGACGCGCCCCGCCTCCTGCTTCTGCTTTTCTCCTCCTTCACGGGAGGGGCCTGGGTTCTTCCCGCCACTTTTCTTCTTCGTCTTCACGCAGTCTCGTGTGTCCCCCCTTCGCGGGGGTCGCACCCACCATCGTTTCATCCGCTTTCTCAGGACGCGTTCTCTCTAGAAAGCGCCACCCACTCCGGCGGTGTCAGCTCCCACCTGGTGACATGGCTGTTGGTTTTGCCGCTTTTCTGCCCCCGCCACTTCGGTGCTCCACGCCGGGACGATGTGCAGAGAGTCTGCACAGTGCATCGGCCAGACTCCCTGGTCTGCCAGCTTCCTGTTGCCGCCTTTAAGGCCAGGCGCTGGCAGTGGATGGGACATGAAGGCGAGGAGGGTGGGCCGCTGTTCCCGCCTCCGCTTCCGGTCAGCTGAGCCCCAGCGGCGGCGGGGGGTTGGCCCAGGCCCCGCCCCCTCAGCAGGACGGGGACCCACGGAGCTGCGGCCGCGCACCCCGCTCTCTCCGCCACGCCTCATCATCACAAGGCCCAACTCCCGCCGCAGGAGGCCTCCACCTCATTCGTCTGAGCCCCGGTCCTTCTGACCAGTTAAGCATCATTCATACGGTGCGCCCAGCTCCGAGGTCGGGGCCCCCGGCGTCCTGTGTCCCACACGCACGGGTCCAGCCTCCAGGTGCATTTCAGTGGCTGCAACATTCTGAGCACTGGCCCGACCCCTCCTCACCTTTTGCATCTCCTGGCCCAGAGATGGTGCCTCCATCTTATGGTTACTAACCTCTGTGCCCTTTCGACCTTCCAGTACCTGTATAAACAATTCCTGGCTTTAAACGTCTTCTGTTTCAACTACCTCATGTGGTTTCTCTGTACTCGAGTGGAGCTGGTCTGATAATTCCACCCAATATTTCCAATTCTGACGTCTTGCTAAAGCTTACTAGGCTACTGGTCTTTTCTAAATGGATTTACGAAAGATGCTTGGAAAATAACTTGCCTTTTTGCAAATGTATCACTCTCTCTCTCTCAGATTGATCTTTCATTTAATATTCTAGGTCTTAGTAAATGTTGCTATCATTTACTCAGACACTCAGGTTAAAAATGGTTTACTGGGGAATGCTTACTTTCCCTCATAAATCACACACACACAATTCGCTCATTACATACCTCTGCATAAGTTCTTCATTAATATTTGCAAATTGTACCGTGAATCTATTTGCTCCCTTCTCGCCTGCTGGCATTGTTCTAGTGCAGGTCCTCAACTGTCGGTAGCTCTGTGAAGCTACTTAATTCTCATGGCCAATCACCTAAGGTTTACTTATAATCGCAAGGAATAAGAAACAGCTCTATCTTTTTATGTTCATGTGTGTGCATGTGCGTACACATGCATACACACCCCCCACCCACACACCATGCCATTGATTCAACTACAAGACTAAATATAAGATTCATACTGAGATTTATAAGAATACTTGAACACTTAAAATATTAGAGCTCAAAGCAGCCTTGGAGATAACTGAGCTCAGTGTTTCCAAAACTGAATTGATGATGTTCCCCTAGGATATTTCTAGAAGTCAGTGCTCTGAGTTCCATTCTGCCCCTTTCATGCTGGAATCTCCTAAACCAAGAATCCGAATTATTACAACTTATCCAATCAGGTCTCCCCAAGAGTGATGTTTGAGAACTATCGATCACTGGACAGAGGAGTACCCGAGGTGCGGAGATGGCCAGTTGCTCTGTGTCCCACACCCCCACAGAGTCGCAGGGAAGGTCATGAGAACACCAGACCAGCACTGGTGCCTTTGGGTCCAGTGGCATTTCACCGTCCTGCTCTGGTCCGTTTGAAAAGGGGACGTTGAGAGGAAGTGAATGAGCAGCTCACCTTCTTACTTAACTCAAGGATCAGAAGCTCAGGCTTCAGAGGGGAAGAGGGTTACACGTCCTGCAAACTGACCCACAACGTGGTGCGGGTCACAGCCCGATCGGAGGCCTGTGGGATGCAGAATAGGAGTGGGGGGTGGGGTGGGGTATTGATTTTGACTAGAGACAAAAATCAATGTGAACAGACAAAATGTTCTGTCACCGCTTAAACTAATTGGCTCATCAACCTAGTCTTACTGACTTGAACCGAAACGGAAAGATCCATTTTATCACCAACGTATCGGTAGCTTATGTTCCCGTTTACAATGATTCTCATTCTAAACTGCCTACCTCCATCATTCTGGAGAACTGAGCGTCCAAAATCGCAAGGACTCTCCATCCTCCTTGGAAGGCCATTCTGCTCATATGGGATGCCTCCGTCCCTGGATAACTTTCACGAGGTATTTAAATGTCCTCATTGCCCAAGCAAAAACATTCCACTGGCCCCCCTGAGCTGCTTACTGAGATGAAGATCTCTTCCGTCTGTCGCTATGGACACCATCGCCCAAGAGAACTATTTTTGTGCTCCTTTGCCATTTTATTGTTTTTGAACCAAGTCTCACCAGGTAAGAAAACAAAGGCACATAAGCCTTGGTAAGTTTAGAAAACCAGGGAGCTTGAGAGAATCCCCGCACAGGACACAGGCCCCAGGCTCCACGCCCTGAGAAGCCACAGGACCCCTGAGTGACCTCTGCTGGCTGTGAGAACCACATACGAGGTCAAGTAAAAGCTGACTTACTTGAGACATAGTCAGAGGCTGTCCAGGTGTCTGGAACCATCTCTGCTTCATCGCTAAGACTGAATAGGATCTGGGTAATGGAAAATGGAGGATTTTCCTAATAATTCTTTGTCTCCGAACTCCTCTGCATACGTTCTCCAAGAGTTAGGGATTCTAAGATACCGGCGAGAGAAGCCGGACAAAGCTCAGTGGACCCAGAGAGAAGGCATCTACTTATAAGGGTCACTATGAGCTGAGGAAACTAACCCAACATGGCTGCCCTTTGGGGCCTGACTCTGTTCCTCTGGCTTTATGTCAACTCCTGGTCTCCTGGTTCCCTTTCAATCCTTGGTCTTCTCAGACGGAACCTACTCACAGACATTCAAGCTGAGGCCGGAACTCGAGTGTGCCCTTGTACACTCAAGGCAAAAACAAGGGCTGCAGTGTTAGCCACGTTGCCCAGGGAAGCCTTGTGGCAGCTCACGTTGGAATCCTTGCTCTCGGCTGAAGAAACGACTAGAACACAAAAGAGAGCAGGCCAACATCTAAAAGGCCTGGCCAAGTGTGTTTGAGGGGAACAGGCCACAGTGCTACCCCTGAAATGAAACAGGTGTTTGTTTTCCTGAGGAACGAAGGCCCTGGGGTTCAGTGAACTGTAGGAAGTGGACGTAGAGGTCACAACAACGCTTACCTATCACGGCAGCGATGCAGAAGGGAGGCGAAGGAGAATGACAGTGATGACCGGGATGGCGAGTTTGTCACCTGCCAGGCGTTGCCGACATGTAGACAAAAAGTCACAGTCTCTGTTCTCAAGGGGTCTGTTAAGTCTTCAATCAAAGAATTGATTGAAAGAGAGAAACCCCTTCTATATTTTATCCACATAGCATTTTACTCAGCAAAGTTATTAGGTATATAAAGGACAAAAACTAGGGCTCATTGTGGAAAATGCAGGAAAGTATTTCCATCAGGTAAGGCAAAAACAGTTTGTCAAAAAACAGAGAGAAGATGCTACATGCTGGTATTAGATGATGCAGGAAGGGGTGACGGACTGAGGAATGTAGCTCTAGACACTGGGAAAGGCAAGAAACAGGGTCACGTAGAGCCCCAGAGGGAGCTTGTCCCTGCTGATACCTTGACGTGAGCCCTATAGGACTCGTTTGGAACGTCAGGCCCCCCGAACCATAAAAAGTTAATTTCTCTTGTTTTAAGACACAAAGTGTATGGTAATTAGTTACAGTAGCAGTAGGAAACTGATACGACATAGGAACAGACGATTCGAAAAAGCACTGCCGAAGGAATTCCCAGGCTGGTGGCGAAGTGACATCTCTTAGCGGCAGTAGGCAGCATGCATAGAAGGAAGGCCACAGTCACAGGCGTGACAATTCAGGAATCTCTGGGAGCGGGTTCTACAAGATGAAATGGACAGACAAACCCGATGAGAATGAACCTTTGAGAGGCGATTCAGACAATGGGTGACAGCGTAAGGTCGGATTGGAAATAGGCACATATAAAATCGGGCATCTTCAAAACGGCACACACATGATCGTTAACTCGAGGGAAAACACAAAGTCGGACAGGAGAGAAACTGTGGGGTGAAGCTCTGAACAGCATCATAGTCACTAAAAAGTGAGCGCTGAAGGCTGAGCTGGGGGCCAGGGGACCAAGGGACTACGGACGGGAAGCGTGCCGTGAATGGGGAGGCGAGGGGACTCCACGCACAAGTCTCGAGTTCTCTCCCCAGCAGCTCTGTCTTCTCTGGGGATCACTCCACCCAGAATCTGCTCCCCTCAATTTAGGCATTGCCTGAGCAATGCCGGATTCTCCCCTCCCTGAACCCCATCCTAGAATCTGTTTCCATGTAGCAAGCTGGGGCAATTGCAAAGCATCCTTGGTCGACCAAAAACAACACAACGTTTTCTAAGTGTACTTGGGAACCTAGGGACCGCTCTAGACTTCCTGGAAAGGAGAGAAAGGGGTACCCACTGCTCAAGTGTCCTCAGAATGGTCTCCCTCAGCTCGGAGCCTGAGAACCGATATTGACAAAAATCGAGACACAGCCAGGATTCCCGTGACCTGACTGAGCCTCTAATAAAATTTACGAGTCCCTTCTAAGACTTAGATAAATCTGTGACAAACCAGAAGACCAGGAAGTGTGTCCTTGGATGGCCAGAGTCACCAAAATGTTTTCTAAGTCTACTAGAGAGGCAAGGAACAGCTCTTGCTTTCCTAGAGAGGTTGAAGAGATTTTTTGCTTACCCCCAGAATGTTTAGAATGTTCTACATCAGCTCAGAGCTGGGAACCACCATTAGCCATTCTCAGCAAGCCTGAGTCCCTGAAGATTTTGGAGGACCCTTCCTTATTCCAGGAAAAGCTGGTGCTGCACCGAAAGGCACAGGATGGCAACCAATCCCCTGCCCCAGCAACCTCAGAGTTTTCTAGGTTCTTCAAAAAGCACTGAAAGTCTCCCGTGCTGGCCTTTGTCGCCCCCTGCACGTCTGGGAGAAATCCTGATGTCTTGCTCCAACCTCCCTATGCCTTGATGTGTAAACAAAACTCTCTGGCACCCACGGAGTCTGATGGAAGAGATGGCAGAAAGGCGATTGGATGCCGACAGCTGGGAAAATGCTGGGAACTTCATGTCAGCCACAGGCATGGCTTCTGAATACTAGATGCGGGTCTGCCTCCTGCATGGCACCCAAGCAAGAGAGAGCCAGCTGGCTACATTCGTGAAATGATGGGCATCATGTGTTGGCAGGCCACGAAACAGGGTCATCTACCTCTTGCCTTAGGCCACCCTACTGGGATGTGCCCTCGAGTTCTCCAGTTCATCCATGCCCTCGAGGGACCCGGGTGATTGTTTATTGCATCAAGCTGCTTGCTTTTGCCTTACAGAATAATTTTCTTTGCGAAGATTTGGGACTTTGCATCTGGAACGCTCCATGAGGATTGTCATTGGCTTTGGGGAGTCTGTACTGTAATCTCTTATTTCCTGAGCTTTGCTATTAGTGTTAATGTCATTGTCACCATCCTATACCTACTGCCGTTGTGCACGACTATTTTTATCGCCATGCTTCTCATTACGGATTGCTTGGGTGGTCACTGTCACATAACCCTGAACTTGGTTTCTCTGGGCACGACTCACCAGAGCCTGCTGCTGAGGCTTTCTCTGAAAGACGCAGTAACCCCACCTGCTGCGCCCTGCGCCCTGAGGCTGCCCTTCTCCCTTTCTCCCCTTGGTCTCCACGGGGCAACTAGCATCTTGAAACGCACGTTGTCCCTCCTGAGGCACGTACCCAGCCGTGTTGGCAGGAAGCCGGCTGGAGAATGTCCTTTGGTTGGCTGAGCCTATAGAAAAATGAACGAGTACCCTCCAGGGGTCGGCACCATGGTGTGCAGACCCGGAACAGCCAGGGAGGTCCCCTTGGCTCACTAGGACCCCCAAATCATGTCTAATTCCACTCGGGGGCCTTGGAACTGCGCTTGCCATCCTGCGAAGGCAGGAAAACACGTTGCCAGCTGCCTGAGCATCCTCTGCATTTTCCGTAGCCCAAAACCTGGGATCCACCATTGCCGAAAACAGAGGCACAAGGTTGTCCTACGCCCATCCCAGGCTCTTCAAATATTTATTGTCCCCTCATCGATCCAAGAACTGCTCATGCTGCAATCAAGGCGTGGAGATGGAGACTTGCGAACCTGAGCAATTGAAGAATTTTCTAAGTCCTCCAAAAAGCCTGTAAGACGCTTCTGCAGGCCCGGGACACCCCCTGCTGGCCTGGGTGCGCCATGCACGACTTCCTCCCGCAACCTCCCTGAATGCAAACCCAGGTGTCTGGACTCAGGCCGCTCTGGGTAGAGCGGATGGCAGGCGGTCCGCCAGGAGGTGCTGGCTGCGATAATGCTCAGGGCTCAGTGGGCGCTTCTGGATGCTGTCATATAATTCAAATCAAAGTGTGTGTGTGTGTGTGTGTGTGTGTGTGTGTGTGTGTGTGCGCGCGCGCGCGTGCGCGTTTGTGCCCATGTGTGTGGCTGCAGATGTAAATACAGGAGCAGCATGTTGGATACCAAAATTTCTACAGAATGACCTATGTTTATTGGATTTACTGTGGCTTTTTCTCTTTATGGTTCATGCTTGTAGATAGTATTTGATTCTTACCTAAGATTCTGATGAAATCAATAAATATGATTTCATTTGAATAAATTGTTTTGAAAAATAGAAAGATGTCACCCAGGACGTCTTAACTAGGATATCTTTTTGATTTCCTAACATATGAAATTATCACCAACTCGGTGGCTTACTTAAGAGAAATTTATTCCCTCACAGTCGAGAGGCCAGAAGCCCAAAATCGAGGCGCCTGCAGGACCACGCTCCCTCTGACAGCTCTAGGGGAG
>NW_006437828.1:10650868-10659627 GCF_000325575.1 Pteropus alecto | reverse complement strand
TCTCCATCTCTGACTTCAGAAGGCCTGCATCCCGGTGACTCGAATCTTCCTGTCTCTTCTCTTATAAGAATAACAGTCTTAGGTTCACCCTAAATTCAGGATGATCTTACCTTGAGATTCTTCAATTAATTATATCTGCGAATATTCTATTTCCAAATAAGTTCATATTCACAGGTACCTGGAGTTAGGGCTGGGGCTTAACTCTCTGGAGGTTCAACCCATCAACAATGGGTTAGACGCATTGACCCCCTTATGCAACCCACAACAATTCAACATGCTCTCGATGCAGTTTTTATTTATCTTGCAGGTGGGGTAAGTCTGAAACTGCCCGGAAGTAAAGTCGGTGATGAAGATGAGGCCCAGGCCTGACGTACTTGTTGGCCTCCATCCGGCAGAGTGGAGAAGTAGACTGGTGTCTTTCATTCCTAAGCTTTACGTACTTTTAGAAGTAACTTTGATTCGTGGCAAATTTTATCGTGCTGCCAACACTAATCGTTTTCTACTGGGGAATAATAATCGCATATCGAGTATGAAATTATTCTGTCATCCATTCAAAAACATTTCTGCACAAAAGGAAGCAAAAAAAGCTGGGGTAGCAAAACTTTTTTTCCGACAAAATAGACTTTAAGATAAATGCTGTAACAAGAGACAGAGAAGGACCCAGCAATTACTCTTCTGGGTATTTATCCGAAGAAACTCGAAACACGAATTAGAAAAGATATATGTACCCTGTGTTCATTATAGCATTGTTTACAATGGCCAAGATACGGAAGCAACCTAAGTATCCATCAATGGAGGAATAGATAAAGAAAAGGTGGTACATATAGAGAGTGGAATATAATATTATCAGCCATATGAAAAATGAAATCTCGCCATCTGCAACAATATGAATGGATCTACAGGGTATTGTGCTGAGTGGAGTAAGTCAGACAGAGAAAGACAAATGCCACATGATTTCACTTACAGGTGGAAGCTAAAACACGATAAACGAACAAACAAAACAGAAACAAACTCAGTTAATGATTGCCAGATGGGAGGGGGGTTGCGGGTGGGTGAAAAGGTAAAGAGATTAAGATATGCAAATTGCCAGTTATAAAAAACAGTCACGGGATTTAAGATATACCACGGGGAATATTGTCAATAATATCGTAATAACTATATGTGAAGTCAGATGGGCACTAGACTTATCGAGGCGATCACTTTGTGAGTTATATAAATGTCTAAGCACTATGTTGTACACCCCAAACTAATGTAATATTGAATTCAACTGTAATTGAAAAATTAAAGATTATTACAAAAAACATTTCTGCAGAAACTGCTTATTCTGAAACTTGGTCAATAGATTCACACATGTTAAAACCACAGGTGCATTCCTCTGTTGGACTTCCGTTAACCTAACTGTGCATAAATGGCTCACCCGTGAAAGAAACACACACAAGAGAATCTAAAACTAACTTGCTGCACAATTTTACAGAGGTGGCATTTAAAATTTGGCAAAATAGGACACTGGATTTTGGATATGAGTATATTGGAATAGAATCTTAAGGAAAAAAAAAAAGGTTTTCCAAAGAAATGTGAAACCAGCCACAGGATTTATATTGTTAATAATTTCTAGACCCAGACCTAGGTAAACAAACAGAGTTCTAACTACTTTCATCGTTATTATATATACGAATCAAAATAGAGGGGTACCTGGCGGTTTAGAAACAAATGCATTGGAGAGTAAGTTTTGTTGTTGTTTTTAAATTGCAGTCCTACGTAAATTCTGGCCTGTGGGTAAGGAGTTCTGCCTGCATGACATCTGAGCTTGCTTTGGAAGGTCCTTATCCATATGGTGGAGAATTAAATGCCCCACCCTCCTTGAATCACTTGACATGGCTCTGAAAGCCAATTCGACATTCATAAACTATTTCTTTTTTATTCGGAAACATTTAAGGAAGTTTATCAAGAAAGAGTTCAGTGGAAATTAGGGAAATAGAGAAAATGTTGAAATGTTTGTTTTTCATTTCGGGCCTGAGTGACAGAAGTCTTTTTTTTTTTTTTTTAAACAACTATGTTACAAATGCAATTGCGTTCTCCTAAAATTTATATGCTAAAGTTTTAACCCCCAGCCTGACTGTATTTGGCAATGGAACCTCTAAAGAAGTAATTAAGATTAAATAAAGTCATAAAAACAAGGTGTCAATCTAATCGAATGAGGGGGAGACACGAGAGAGCTTTCTCTCATTCTCTTGGGAAACACCGAGGAGAGGTCATGTGAGGACACAGAAGGCAGGCAGTCCCGTGCAAGGCAGGGAGAGCGTTCTCACCAGGAAGGACACCTTCCTCTCAGACTGGCAGCTCTGAACTGTGAGAAAATAAGTGTCTGTGTTCTAAGCCACCTCGTCTGTGGGATTTTGTCATGGCAGCCTGAGCAGATACACCAAGCGCAAAAGTTACACCTTAGGACGTTAGCCCCTGAAGCATGACTGGAAGGGTTTGTAAACATACGCGTACCCCATGCCTCCATGTCGTTCAGGGTCTCCCTTTTGGAAAAGCGAAGACACATGCATATCTCCATCATCTCAACTCGCACCATCCTAACAAACGAGATCCAGGTATTCCAGAAATAGACATCAATGAGAGGCGTCAATCAGTCCTTCTGGGGAATCGGTGACCACACCATAACCTGTCGTCCAATCAGGCCCTGGGAGTTGATTGGTGGGCGGGCCGAGTTGCGGGTCACGTGGCAGGAGTGGGCTATAAAAAGAGGCGACGAGCGGCGGACTCTGGCATTCGGAGCTGGTCTCCGCCCGGGAAGCTTCGCGCTGTGACGGGAGCTTTCGGACGAGCCGTCTCCTGAAGGCCGTCGCCGGAGACATGGAGGCTGCCGTTCTCCGTCGCGAGGGTGGCCCTCAGCTCAGTGACGCCCCGACGCTCAGGTCCGCCTGGCCGGGGGCGGGCGATGCCGAGGCGCTGGGGGGACGGCGCGGGCCCCTGGCGGTGGGCGCGGGGCTCCGGAACCTGGGGAACACCTGCTACGCGAACGCGGCGCTGCAGTGCCTGACGTACACCGCGCCGCTGGCGCGCTGCCTGCTGTCGCGTCGGCACGCCGAGGCCTGTCAGAGGCCCGCGTCCTGCGTCCTGTGCGCCATGCGGGCCCATGTGGCCCGGGCCCGCCGGTGCCGCGGAGAGGTCATCCAGCCCGCGACGGGGCTGATCGCCGGCTTCCACAGACACAAGCAGGAGGACGCGCACGAGTTCCTCATGTTCACCGTGGACGCCATGCAGCAGGCCTGCCTGCGTGAGCCCGAGCGGCGGGGCCGGCGCTGCGGCGACAGCACCCCGATCCGCCGAATCTTCGGAGGGTACTGGAGGTCCCAGGTCAAGTGCCTCCGCTGCCACGGCGTTTCCGACACTCTGGACCCGTACCTGGACATTACCCTGGACATCCAGGCGGCGCAGAGTGTGACCCAAGCTTTGGAACTGCTGGTGAAGCCCGAAAAGCTGGATGGTGACAATTCGTATCATTGCGGCGTTTGCCTCGAGAAGGTGCCTGCTTCCAAGACGCTGACTTTGCACGCTCCCTCCGAGGTCCTCATCCTGGTCTTGAAACGGTTCTCGGATTTCACAGGCAGCAAGTTGGCCAAGGAAGTGCAATATCCTGAGCACCTTGACATGCGACAGTACCTGTCCCAGCAGGACGCAGGACCCCTCGAGTACGAGCTCTACGCCGTGCTGGTCCACGCCGGGGGGACCTGTCGCAGCGGACATTACTTCTGTTACATCAAGGCCGGGAACGGCCAGTGGTTCAAAATGGATGACGCTAAGGTGACCGCCTGTGATGTCTCTTCTGCCCTGAGCCAGGATGCTTATGTCCTCTTTTACATCCAGAAGAGGGAATTGCAAAGAGACGGCGGGAGTGTGTCGGCAGGTGAGGAACAGAGGTGTCACTGGGCCGAGCGCACAGGCACACGAGCAACCCCGCAGGAGCCTGAGACGGATTCCGAAGTCACGGGCCCTGAGGCGGAGGAGCCCGAGCGAGGGACATCAGGCGAACAGGTCACCTTGGAGCAGTGGAGACTCCTCCAGGAGCAGTCGCGAGCGGAGCCTCAGTTCAACCTCAGGAGAATCGAACGAGCCCTGCCCGCCGACGCAGTCGTGATCCATGCGTCCAAGTTCAGCGGCGGGGTCACCGAGAATCGTCCGGAACAGGAAACCCGGCTGCTCAGAGATGCAGCCGGGGACGTCCCCCCTCAGGGGGCCAGACACAGCGGCCGAGTCCCTTGCCTCGGAGGGAGAGCCAAGGCTACCAAGAGGAAGAAGAAGGGGTGGCGGCCTCTGGACGTGCTCCAATAATGTCACACGGCGCCTGCCCGCACTCACATGCACAGCCCATACGTGGGCGATGAGTCGTGTGTGGCCGTGACTCGTCTAGGCAGGGGGAGGGACTGGCTGCACTCATGAGGTGTGGCCTTCATTGTGGACTTGTGAGTCCCGAGCTTCGAGGGGTGACAGTCCACAGCGAGGTCACTGGAGATCGGGTTGATGGCTGGGTCTGGGGACCCGCCAGTGGGCTGTGTGTGAAGGGTCAGTGGTTGATGGGACATGTGATGTTTACAAGTGGGATACTTGCGAATCGATTTAGTGACTTTTAAATATTAAAAGGGAGTGCGTTGGGGAGATGGGGAGAATGGCGTTGATTTTCCCCGTTTGTTTAACCGCGGGCCGCGGGGGGCGGGGCGCCGGGAGGGTGGGTGTTCGCCGTGGGCGGTGCTCGGACTCAGCGGATCTGTTCCTCCAGCTATTAAAGGGGAGATTGGCGCTGGGAACCAGAATTTGAAGCAGCAAACGTGGCCCATGCACAACGCACTGAGGCTGCCAAAGGGCCAGAAAGGGGGACCTGTTTGGAGGGTGAAGCACTAAAGGCCGCTTGTGCGACCCGGGACCAGGGAGGGGTGCCACTGCCCTACAGGTGGGGCCAAAGCTTTGGAGGGGCCAAGCCATGGGAGGTGACCTGAAACAGGAGGGGCAGGGCCCTGTGGCAGGAGTGGGGGGCTTTGACCCGGGCAGATGGGAAGAGAGTCGTCGGCAAAGGGCGGGAAATGAGAAGGGAAGACAGGAAAGAGGGGTGCTGGCCTTACAAGGGGACCTGGGGCCAGACCTCATGTGAGGGGTGTGGAGAGAAGGGGGCGGGACAGCGGGGACCGGAGCCTGGCTGTGGAGAAGGGAATCGGGGCCAGCTGTTGGCAGGATGACCATCTCTGTTGCCCAGGGGAGGTGGGTCCGGCCTTGGGCTGTGAGGAGAGTGGACGCGAGCGGGGACAGCAGCGTGGAGGAAGCGAGAATCCTGGAGCGAGGGAGCCGGAAGCCGGCCGGAGGACAGCCCCGCGGGCCGACCGAGGCGAGAAGGGCCGGGGACGCAGGCAGGCTCCTGCCAGCGAAGACCACCAGGCAGCCAGAGGCAGCCCAGGGTCAGCCGCCCGTGCGTCTGCCTCGAACCTTCTAGTCATCAGAAAATCAGGGGCGCCTTTCTCCTAGAAGCCTCCTCCATGTTTTAAAACCACAAGTAGGATTCCTAAGCAGTTACAAAAACAGCGATGGGTAACCTAAATAGCGACCATGATGACAAATAATTTTAATAGCGATGTAAATATTAATAGATGGAAGTTAGACTAGAACCCCCCTTAAGTGAATTAGTGATGTAAATATTAAGTAGATGGAAGTTAGATTAGAACCCCCCTTGAGTGAATTAGTGATGTAAATATTAAACAGATGGAAATTAGAGCCCCCCCTTAAGTGAATTAGTGATGTAAATATTAAATAGAAGTTAGATTAGAAATCCCCCTTAAGTGGATGGCAACGGCCCAGCAGGAGCCTCCTGAGGTAGCTGGAGTCTGTGTTCTAGGACTGCACCATGTCCCATGTTCCTTGATGACAAAGAGAAGCAGGATGAGTGAGTCAGGGCCTGGAGAACCTGTGTGATTGGGGCGAGTCCTGTGCAAATTCCTCCCGCAGAAGTCCAGTGGGTGGAGGTGTGGGGCTTGGCCCTGACCTGCCGTCCACTGGACACTCAACAGTTTCAGCACTGCAGCCAAACGGCAGGCTGGGTGGGTTCCCCACAGGAGGACAGGACCCGAGAGCCACACCGGGGCCTCCCCTGGGGCTCGGGAGGACTGCATGGAACGTGCTCCAGAGCCTGCTGTCTGCCGCCCGGTCCTGCGGGGCTTCTGGTCCCACACCTCCACCAGAGGGTGCCTGCCAGGCACCCTCACCCCAGGCTGGATCTGGAGCTTTCAGGGCTGAGTTGACTTCCATCACTTCATAAGGGACAGCGTGTCCTTGGAGTGTTTTGCTTTGGCGTCCAGGCCTGCAGGTGTGGGTTCCATGACCATGAGAGTATTTCTGATTTTTTCCATGTGCTCTAAAAAGGAGAGGACACCCTCCTCTAGTCTCGCCAGCGAGCATACGGACAGTCCCTGTCCCAGAGGGGACATGTAAATAGCAGCTGGGGCTGTCCGTAGGTCAGTCCTAATCACCATCATGAATCTGGATACCCTTCAAGAACAGAGAAACTCTATACCAGGCTGTGTGACAACCACCACAATTACCCTGTCATGTATTAACCTGGCCTTACATTCCTGGGATAAATCCACTTGGTTGTGCACGCGAGCCTTTACAATGTTGCTGTAGTTTGCATTTTGTTAAGAATTTTGTATTGATAGTCATAGCGATATTGGTCTGTAATTTTTTTGTGATGCCTTTTCTAGCTTTGTTATAACTACTGGCTTCATAGAGTAAGTTAGGACATGCTCCATCTTCTATTTTTTTTTTTTTTTTTGGAAGATTCGATAAGGATTAGAGTTAATTCTTTAAATGTTTGGTAGGTTTCACCAATGAAGACATCTGGTCCTGAGTTCTTTCAGGTTTTGTTGAAAATGTATTGATTACTGACTCAGCCTCTGCTACAGGTCTATTTAGTTTCTATTTCTTCTTAAGTCAGTTTAGATAGTTTGGGTTCTTATAGGTATGTGTCCGTTTCATCTGCATTATCTAATTGTTGACATGTAATTATTCATAGTTCTGTTATCCTTTTTAGTTCTGTAAGGTCAGTAGTAATGTCCATTCTTTCATACCTGATTTTAATAATTTGAGTCTTTTTTCTTGGTCATTCTAATTAAAGGTTAGTCAATTTTTTGATCTTTTCAAAGGACCAGCTTTCCTATTCTATATTTTTACACATATATTTAAACACATTTCTGCACGTAATACTTAATGGTCAGCACAGCCAATAACTGAAATAACATTATTCTCAACATGACTGAGCAGGGATCACTGCTAGAAACATCTTCTTATACATGTCTTTAGACACTTGTCTGTAAGCATCATATCATGGTTAGCACGCTCAGACATAACTCTTCTCGATGCGGTGTAAAAAATTTTTTGAAACATCTTTTTTACATCCATGTTCAAACACATCTCCACACGTTACAGAATGGTCAGCACGACCATTCACTGAAATAACACTGGAATTTTTCTGTTTTCTATTTCCTGTACATCTGTTCTAATCTTTATTACTTCCTTCTTGATTTCAGTTTATTTTGCTCTTCTCTTTCTCGTGTTTTAGAGGCTAAGAATGGCTTATTTCTTCTTCTTTAGTGCAGGCTATAAATTTCCCTCAGAGCACTATTTTTGCTGCATCCTATAAGAACCGGTATGCTGTTTCACACTAAACTTTCATTCATCTTTAAGTTTTCTCTAATTTCCTTTGTGGTCTCTTCTTTGACCCACTGGCTATTTAAGAGCATGCTATTTAATTTCCACATATTTATTCTCGAGTTTTCCTTCTGTTATTCATCTCTAATTTCATGTCATTGTGATTGAAGAACACACTTTGCGTAATTTTAATCTTTTTAAATTTACTGAGACCTGTACTGTGGCCTACTATGGTCTATCCTGGAGCATATAAGCATGTACACCTGAGGAACATATGCTCCGCTGTGGTTCGTGGAGTGTTCTAGTAACTAGAAGTCTGTTAATTCTAACTGGTTTATGATGTTGCCCAGCTCTTCATTACCTTGCTGTTCTTTGTTTTGTTGGTTGGAGTTACGATCTAATATCCTTTCATTTCAGCCCCAAGAGCTCCCTTTAACATTCATTTAGGGCAGTGATCTTTTAAAACTTTGGTGATTATCATAGAGCCTGGCCCCTAGTGGACACTTAATAAATGTGATTAATAATAAGAGTAATGAAAAAGCTGGCTAACGTATATTAAGTTCTAGCAAATTCTTAAAACTTTTTTTAATCGTGAAATATACACGTGAGTTCATCTAACATAGACATAAACTTCAGGGAATAATGAAATGAACAATCGCATACCAATGAACCAGCCTAAAAGGAGAAAATTAGCGACTTCAATAGATCCTGTGTCCCTCCCCAGAGACAATCCTGAACTGTGTTAATCACGTCTCATATTTTCCTTATATCTTTATAACACGTGTATTCATGAATAATTTTAACTTTTATTTTAAAATTCTGTAAGTGAAATCAGATTATTACTGATTTTTTTGTTGTTGTTCAGCATTATGTATTTGGAAATCATCCTTTTTAATCAGAGTATTCCATTAAATGGACATATCTGAAGACAAGTGAGCTCACAGCAGACAGGAAAGGCTATGCTGAGGTGACAAACAACCCCTGACGGGAGTATAAGAGACTCTAGGATCAAGCCCTAGAGTATACTGACTTTAAAAATTTACAAATAGAGGCCAAAAAGCCAG
>NW_006437828.1:10642541-10650729 GCF_000325575.1 Pteropus alecto | reverse complement strand
GGTGTGCTGAGGGGCTGAGGCCATACTGGAGCACGTTAAAGGAGTAACGGCAGGAGAAGCAGACGATGGCCATGTGTAAACAAGCGTAAAAAGCCAGTAGAAAAATGCAGTTATTAGGATCCGGGAGGTGGAGTGTTTTTAAAAGTATTTCAGCACCGGCGCATTGTGTGGCTGCTGAGAATAACCCCGGAGGGAGGACTCGAGTTGCTGATGAAGCGAAACGAAGAGAGAAGAGCCTCTGGGAAGGCGCGAGAATGGCATCCAGAGGACAAAGGAAGGAAACAGGCCTCGCCGTGGAGGACGCTGTCCCCGAACAAAAGGAAAGATGGAGAAGCTGGAGAGGACGAATTCGTGCATCTAACAGCTTCCGTTTCCTCGGGGAATTGTAAAGGTCATTAAGAATGGGCGAGAAGTCATCTGGAAAAGTGGGGAGGCGAGTTTACCGGGGGACAGGGGATAGCGAGGGCCGTGTGAGGGTGACCACGAATTTACAAGTCAATCACATATGTGTGTGACTCTTCTCGGGTCGCACTCACCTGTTCAAGTAACGGCCCAGAGGAAACAACACGGGAAACTACAACTAGAGGTTCGGCCAGGCAGATACCTTTCCTGTCGGAAGCAAAGGCTGGCACGCGTTATCTAAGGTCAGACTCACGCGACATCGGGACAGTGCAAATGGAAACTATGAAGTCCGTGGCAAAGGTAAGTGTTGCGCTGACGGATTACCACGCTCTTTTATTTCGACTTGGTTCTCAAGCTCCTTCGGCACATTCTGCTCGCCCGTCTTCCAGTGGTATCTCAATCTGAACCTGCACTGTGCTTCCTTTCCTGGCAGTACATTGTCTAAAAACACTTCGATGAGATGGAGAAAAATACTGCCGTTATTGCTGCTCTAGAAATAGTTTAACATTTTATTTGAGAAAACTAAGTAAAAAGCCAAATACATTTCTTCCCTAGAAAGCCAAGGAATTCACTAATGATAAGGTAGCAATCTTTTCTCACTGCAGAAATAAATTATTAAAATTTAATCTCTTGATTCATATCACACGTACATCCTTTATATATACACAAACTGAAAAAGACTAATACAGATTTATACCAAAAGACATCGTCTTATAATCATATTAACAGAAACACATAAATTTCAGATAGAGGAACAAGCCATGTTCTGTAAATACTAATTTGTTATATATTTGTTACATAAGTCTTAATTTTGTCTTACTACTTTTCAAAATATCTGAACCTAGACAATTTTTCCTTATGGCTCATTTTTCTCATTTATAATTTAGGGACCTATCTCTTTTTATAGATTTAGCAGAAATTAAGATATTTTGCTAGCATGATCTGACCTCAAAAATCTCACCAACAAAGCAAAACCATAGAAAACACATGAAGATTTATTTTTTAAAAAACACAGGGATTTTGAGTATTACAGATAAAGTTCTAAAGTTAGAACCCAAATCATTCTTCGTCAGGGGCCGCCACGGTGACAGACACTGAGCACTGCCAGTTAGTGACTGCTGCTCCGGGAGTGTCCGTCCCAGGTTAGAGAAGGTTCTTTCTTTGGTCTGAACAACAGATAAACGTCCCTGGTTGAACTGAGATCCCACCCTGTAGGACAAACCCTGATCTCTAACGTCCGGCCTCACGTGCAGCGCAAGACACCCATGCACCCAACAGCCGCCCCAGGTGCTGAACCCCACGGCGGATGCAGCCTGGCGCGCAGAGTGGAGTCCACCTTGCTCCAGTTACTTCTCTTTCCTCCTTCTTTTGCTGAGTCTAAGTTTCTGCTCTTCAGTTCAAGGCCACCTGCTCACATTAATAACTAACGAGAAAGCAAATTAATCTATAGAGAGACATTTATTAGGTCGTATCCTCATACTAATTCCTAAGTTCAATTTTTGATGTAGTTAATTTAAAACTAATCTTGTAAAGACAATCCCTCAGATCTCTTTTACACTGACATTCCAGGACAGAGGAGACTGCAGAGCTGGCAGGTGGCCAGCAGAGGACAGATCCCATACCGGCCAGCAGATACAGAGCGACGCTAACTCCGGTTGACACGTTACTTCCATGTCACTGAGACCGAAACAAAGCAATTACTGGGACTTCTGCTCTTATGACACAAAGAAAACTGTAACCATCAAATTTCAAAGTGAAGATCAACAGACTGAAAACCTCAGCGACCTGCAGCGTTCCAGGGACGCGGCACTCGGCCAACGCGCTCGAGCGCCGCAGTCAGGAGAGGAGCGTCCGCACCTGCTGCGGCGGCCGGCGCACGATGCTCTCCGGGTCTTTGTACTCGTTGGCGGGATTCATGACCGCGGCGTGCACTTCGCTGTAGGCTCTGCAGACCAGCTCTGTAGACTGCCGTATGATCTGCTCTCTGTGGACAAGTGAAATGGGAAGACGCTTTCTGAAAACACCAGGAACTGTAGAGAGCTTCATATCGAACCAGTACATTTCATTTTCATGATGATCTCAGATGCTATTAAATAATTAATGCTACGCGAATTACTTATCCTGGTTTCGGGATAAAGTGTTTTTTTTTGTTTATTATTTGCTCATTAAATCTCGCCCATTAGAACGTAGGTTGTGTTTTGTTCGCTGCTGGATCTGGGGCTGGAACGCTGCCTGATGTATAGTGGGTTACCAAGTGACAGAAGCTGGGACCCGCCATCGGTGCACTGCTTTGCAAGCACGACTGATGACAGATTAAAGAAGAGACTTACAACTATTCAAACTTATTAACCCTTCAGTCTCGGAATCACTGACACTGCCTTTCCACCGACACAGGCATGCCTCACTTAATTACGCCTCACTTTGCTGCGCTGCACAGATGTTGCGTTTTTTTACAGCTTGAAGGCAAGACCCCGCACCAGAAAAAAGGACAACTCGCTTCCCTGCGCTGGTCGGAACCGAGCCCGCAGCACTGCCGAGGTCTGCCTGGTAACCACAGCTCCCTGACCTCTGTATTGCCAGGCTAAAGCAATGGGACACTGCCTACAACAAATCACGGCATTCTCACGAATACGCATTTCTCCATAAGCACATAAAATGATAACAGAAACAGTTTTTAAGGAACTGAAACTAGTGTTTTAAAAAATGTATCTAACCAGAAAAATAGCGCTGGGTTCACTCAGTCTGCATCGACTCTCTCCATGTTCTCACAAGTTTACTTGTTGTCACCCCCCAGCTACTGCAATTTATGTCACTATACTTCGTGACATATAATAACTAAATTAAAAATGTGTCTTTCAAGCTTTACTCCCCAAACTACTTTTCTGGCTATGTTTCCTACTCCGTCAATGGCATCGTCGTGATCCAGCACCTCAGTTCAGACCCTAAGGAACTCTTACCTGGAGGACACCAAAAAACAAAAAACAAAAAGGTCCAAAACAGTCTATAAAGTAGCTCATGTGCATTGCACGAGGAGTGTTATTGATATTCCATGTCATTCTGGCAAGTTTGTTAATATAGGGAATTTGGTGTTTGGCTATATAGCTCTAACTATATTCATGTTATTTAAAAAATTCATTCACTAGAGTTTTTGGAGCTATACACAGGCATGGAGTAAGTACAAACAGGGTAATGTCAGACCTCTTAGAGATGCTGCAGAAAACAAGGCTGAGAACTACAGATCTTCAACGGTGAATCTCCTCCTCCTGAAAACTTTTTTTTTCCCAAAGAAATGTGGTTGGTATTTAAAATTATGTGATTCTTTACCAACTAACTGCAACCAAAATATACTTACTTCACAGTGGCACTTAGAAGGACGTCCAGCTGTGGCATTAACAGCTTGTCTGGGGCTGACAGATAACGATCAAACTGAACCTAAATGCACAGAGAATGTAAAACACAAAGTGTATTTATTTGCTGACTAATATCGCAAATATGACCATGTGTTTTAAGGCCTGAATCTTAGGCAAAACCCCATTTTCCAAAAATACTTCTTTGTGATCAAAAGGAGTTATTTCTTAAACATTTTAACTAAACGCTCTAAAATGTCAACTTTTTAAGTAGTCAAGATCAGCAGTATCTACTTTTAAAATTCCGAATCTAAGCCATTCATCTTAATTTCCATTTCCAAGCTTTTGAGTAATTTACAAGATGTCATCAGATTTCAAGTCTGCCTTACTTTCTTAAATCAATGGTATCTGTTCATTATTCATTCATCTCTTCATTCAACTACTGTTTACCGAGCACCTACTATTAGCGAGGAACTACATTAGGTAATGTAAATATAACTGTGACCAAAGGAGGGCAGTCCCCAGCCTCACAGAGCTACGGCCTCGTGAGAGGTAGTAAATAATAACGTAAATAAATAGATATTTACGAACTGTGTTAAATGCTATGAAGGAACAACCGAGGAATTATAAAAGCATAAATCAGAAGGACAGACCCATCTGTGTGCCTGGCAAAAGCATCCACGAGGAAAGGACATTTGAAGTGAGACCTTGAGGAGAAACAGACAGTAGGTGCGTGAGTGCGTAGTGGGGCTTCAGGGCGTGGGGGCAGCATGGATGAAGGCTCGAAGAAAGAGTGGCTAATAGCTAATGGAGAACTTGTATGCTTTTTAAAAAGAATTTTAACTCTCACTGTAAAAGCATTAGGAAACCACTGAAGTAGGAAATAATCTGATTTAAATTTTAAGAAGCTAAATCTGGCTACAGCAAGAATGGAAGGGGAGGCTGTAATGGTAATTACACCAAAGAGGTAGCTTCTGCAGCATCGTAGACTCCAAGGGCAAAGGCAATAAAGGGGACACTGGAGAAGAGGAGGAAAAACATCAAAACTTGGTTAGTGACGGATGAAGGGCCTGACTCCCCGACTCTGGATCTGTATAATTTAATTCACGGCATTGCGATTCGCAACCGCATTCTTTAGACATTCACTTAGTTGTGCACTAGCTGCATCCTTTACTAGATCATGTCTGTTTTCATCTCAATTCTTCGTACGATGCCTAGAAAACGGCAGACACTTGGTCATCACTGCCAAAATAGCGACTGGGTGAGACGCTACTACGACCGCGAGTTTAGAACACTTGCGGGGCCTGGGGGTGGGAGCGGGTTGGGGGGAATGAGGAGAATTTAGTTGCACAGATGCTGGGCTGAAGAGTCTCTGAAGCATCCAAGTGGAGGAAACAGTTATATGTAAAACAATGGGTCACATTCAAAACTCCATCAAGACTCTGTTTCTTTAGAGAGACACGAGATATTCAATTAAAACTTAAAACAAGTTTTAATTGAAGTGTTTTTAAAACTTAAGTCAAGGCAAACAAGAATTTATAAAAAAGTTTAAATACATTTGTGGGCTTACGTCGTGGACTGGAGATGTCTCAGGTAGAAGAACAGAGGGAAGAAACACATCTACTGAGGAAAACTTAAGGTCGCTGATCTTGGTGTAGACATGTCCTCATTTTGGGGGGTAAATACTTTAAAGTGGAATTATTAGGTAGTATGATGACTGTGCATTTAACTTTCTAAGAAACTTTTTTTTTCATAAATCTACAACTTATTCATTTTCATTTATTTTTATTTGAACATTTTAGAATCAAATCTTTGCATTTCTAAGTTTTTACTGTTGTCTGATATATAGAAGTTATAGCGGTTACCTCTACACATACTTTCATCATGATATAATGTTCCTTATTTATCCTATTTAGTGTTTTTAAAATCTACCTTGTCTAATATTAGCATTGTCAGCTATACACCCTGTGCATTTCTTAGGTCTCTGGGGCCTGTCCCTTTTATTTTCAGTTAAATTTAGCTCTGTAAGGTGACAGACAGAAGGGGCATCTAAGAGAACTACTTATTGAAGCCAAACCACTGTGGTAGTGAGTGTACGTATTTAAATACCTGGAACAGGTGTACAGCACAGTATTTAAGAGCAGAAGTACTGGGCTGAATGAGGATCTTAGGATTAAATAATTACCACATGAAAAACACTTAGCATGCTCTGTGAATGTTACCGGCTGTCATTACTCCTCGTCGGTATTACTACCACTACCAGTGTCATCATTATGAAGCTTCCAAAGGGGACCGTCCCTGAGGGCTAAATGAGTGCCATCCAGATGACAGGTACGCACACCTGCCAAGTGCACACACGGAGCTCACGCGGACAGGGGTGCAGGCACGTCTTTACGAGACGAGAGAGTGATGACATGGAGGTTCAGTGTGACACGCGAGAGCGAGGCATTAAGACTGGGATCCGACTCCAGAACCATGAGCTGAGGGTCGCTGACAGCAGGGGGACAGGTAGAAGGATGTGTGGCCTAACTTCTTTGTGTCTGCCACTCCTGCTTCTCCCCCAGGAGGAGTGAAACTCTGAAACTGAAGGAACGCTAGGCAGAAAGTACGAGACCACAAGGGCCAGGTGGAGTCTCACTACATTTGTCTTGGTCAGGCCTCCTTAGTGAAGGGTACACGTGTGAGCAACACTGGACCCAAAGTGAATATGGCACATCAAGAGATGAACACCACCCAGGACAAAATGATCACACGGGAAAAAATTAAGACTAACGTTCCATACACAGGAAATCTATACTGGAATGCTTTACTATGCACTTACCATTGCAGCCTTCAGTGCCACGGAATCTAAGTTAGGCAAATTAGCCAGAGAACCCTAAAAAAACAAACGGAAAAAGGCAAAACCAAGATGTAAAAAAGGTGCTGTGCGTTTCAGTTCATTTGTGAATTACAGTCCATTAGTGGATAGCCCAAGTTGGTTCATTTGGCTTATTTCCAAAGAACTCAAGTGTCATCTCTTCAACTGCAATTGGAGCAGGGGCCATGATTTATTCATTTCTGTGTAAACAGCAGTAAGGCGCGCGACAATACTGGGGGGTGCGAAACGCACACATTTATTAACAGTGGAAACAGGGACATTTCAGATTTACTCATGATCAAGGGAAAAACAGCACTGAGGCCCTTATGCAACGGCCGTGAAACATGGTGTCTCAGAGTTTAAACCTTGACCATTCTAGATGGTGTAAAAATACAGAACTGGTGCCTCCTGTAGAAATATGCTTCCTACTTTACCAAAAGAAAAACTTTAGAACTTGTGAGTTTTGAGAACTTCACTTTAGAGTTCCTGGGCTATGAGACATTCTTCACGTTCATGTCATCTGAAAGAGCGCGTTGCTTTCTGAAGAAGGCCGCGTATGTGGTTTTCTAGGGGTGCTGCCCCTCCACTGTCTGTTTCTGCTGGGGTTCCGTCCTCAACCAGATTATGTGCTGGCCCAGAGGTATTTACCTTTCCGAAGTAACACCACGATTTGCTAAATTAAAAAGGGAGTGACTGCCACTTACACAGTAATATACGCATTTAATCAACTGAGAGTAAAATAGGACTCAAAAGTTTTCCAGGATGAATATCCTTTATATATAACATTAAGTTTTGTATATTTTCATTACTTTTAACCTAAACTGTCTGTAGTAAAAAAAAAAGAAAAAAAAAGAAAAATACTTCTTGTTCTGGGGTACTCTATGTCAGGTACTCATCTAAGAACTACATGTATTATCTCACTTAATCTTAGAACAACCAACCCTATGATCCACCTACGTAACCTCTGATCTCTGAGGAAACGGAGATAAGTCATTTTTCCAGTGAAAAACAGTTGTTAAGAGGCAGAGCCGAGTCACCAGCGTTCGGCTCTAGAGCCCACACGCTAATTGGGAACACGCACGCGCTTACCTGTTCAGCTTACCTGTTCAGGTTTGTGTTGCTGTATGGTGTTGTAGATATAGCTCAAGCCTGCTCTGGTTAACACATAAGAAGCTTGCTCATTTATGAGCGTGTCCAAATGTGCTTCGATCTGAAATAAAGCACAGCAGAAAGATGGTATGTGAAAGGGGCTGAGGCCGACGCGAGCAGCCGGGGACTAGCTCGGGCTCTTCGCCCTTTGTCATGGCGCGTTCCTGACAGTGGCCCCGGGGCTGGGCCGCACAGGACTGTGACTAAGCAGGGGCGCTTCCGTCCCTGACTGAGGAGGTCCTTGTACAGATGGGAGAGAAAGCCTCTCTTTACCCAAAGACTCCAGGACCAGCCACCAGTCAAACACCGTGAGCTGCTTCTCAGCTCGTCTGAAAGCTGGTAATAAGCAAAACACACAAACGAAAACACTAGGAAACAACGACAGCATGAAGCAGAACGCTCGGGCGATCTTGGCCTGCGGGCTGCTCGCCCT
>NW_006437828.1:10613345-10633451 GCF_000325575.1 Pteropus alecto | reverse complement strand
GACGAGCCCGGGGAAGTCAGCGGAAGCTTTCGGGCTCAGGAACCGCAGGAGGCCTGGCTGGCGGGAACGGCCTGAGTGTGCTCACCGGCTGCGAGCTGTTCCTGGCCGGGGAAGCCACCGCGCACTGCGGGAGGCAGACGCCATGAAGGGAGCTGCCCGGGTCGCATGCTCCCTGCGGAAGGGTCCGCTGCGGCCTCACTGACCAGCCCGGGCCTGAGCGTCCGGAGGTCCTCACCAGTTTGTTGGTGACGGCACCGTGCACGAGACACTGCTGGTGCCATCTGACTGCTCGTCTGTCCAGGTGACACCGATCACTGAGACAGCCTCCTAAAACGCTCACAGCTGACAGGAGGGGGCGGGTTGAGCGGAAACCCACGTGAATGAGAACAGGTGCCTTTTCCTGAGGTAACACTACTTTAAGACAGAGTGCCTACCTTTTCAGTGAAGGCCCAAGAACGTGCAATTGGTCCTGACTAACTAGACCCACTGGGAACCTGAGAAGGACGAATGTGCAAACACAAACACGCAGCGAGAGGGTTATGGGTGAGAACCAAATCAGCACCCGAAAAAAACAGAAGAAAAGTAAATCAGGACAAACATCAGATAAATAAATTGAAGGGAAGAGATTTAAAAAGAAATCAGAAGACAGATTAAGGAGACAAAGCCAACTAAGAACAGGAGCTCTGGAATATAAAAAGTAACAATGGAGAAGTAATAATTAAAGATAACAAAAATTTATTGAGCAAAAGAAAGCTTTAAATCTTCACACAGAAATGGCTCTGACAAGTCCAAGATGGAAACAACGTAAAAAGAGACATATCAAAAAATGTCCTGTGGAAATATATGAACTCAAAGGAAAATCCACGCAAGCTTCCTGATGGACGGGACAGGCTGGCACAGACGAGAGGGCAGCAGACTGGCCTGGACGTTTCACTCACACCCTGGAAGCAGCTCAGTACGAGTGGAACGAGCGTAACAGGACTAACGAAAAAGGTCTGAAAGTCAAGGATCTTCTACTCAGCAAGGTCAACTGTCACTCTGGGGGCCGAGTGAGCGGTGCCTGCCAGCGTCCACGTCCTTGTCCTGGCACAGTCCTCTCACACGGACTGGGCTGGCCCAAGCGACTGGCACTGGCCAGCAGCCTGCGAGCACGCATGGCGCTCGTGTGGATGCAAGAAGCACAAGAAGCACTCACAGCACAGGGGGGCCTGCCACCTGCAAGGGCAAAGTCTATGGACTATTTCAGAAACGCAGGTAATTGGTGATAAAACAGACTGATGAACTCCTGATATAGCTGAACAGCTTGAGAAAAGATTTAGGAAAATGGCAGAACTTGGAGTTGAATTAGTGATAAATACAGTAAAAACTAATAATTAAAAAATAACTTTATTAATTCTACATAAAACAAAAGTTATGCAAGGAAAATTAATCATACTTCACTATATTTCTCTTAAAAAAAGAAATTAGAAATTAGAAAATATCACAAATTTAGATCAAACTCGTTCCTCAAAAACCCAAAAACTCTACAAGTGAATTTTTACTACCACCACTGCCAAGTGTTTATACACTTGTGATGACACAGACCAGAGTTTTTAAAAAATTATATCTACCAAAATATCACTATTTCAAAATCAGAACCTAAGAATCTGGTAAATTTTATAAAAGGCTTTCTTTTAGCCATGTTACAAACTCTTAAGTGAGATCATTTGGTTTAAGGACCAGAGTGATCAGTATAACGAACTGTAACGTTCTCCCTAACACTGGTTTATACACAGGTAATAACACGTCTCCCTGGAACACTCCGCCCTGGACACACAGCTTGAAACCGGCACGTCATCCACGGTTCAGAAACCGAGGCTGCGCCCACAGCGAGCTGCTCAGGCCAATCAGAAAAGCTTCGTCTGCCACCTCATACCATGGTCTGACCACAATGTCTTACCCATCACGTACTGACTTCTCCAAGCTAAAAGTGAATACTGAATGCGCGTGTGTGTGTACACGTGTGTGGCCTTCCATCAGACCAGAACAAGGGATTTAGAGGAATCAGGTCATAAAGCCAGTTAGCTGAGGTCACATAGAGAACAAAGATTCCATCGCAGTGAGCAGTCAGTTTAGGGCAAAACGAACCTGAAACTGTAGCATTTCCAGCCGTCTGTCAGTGAACTCGAACAGAGCGAGCGTTGTCTTCATCATGTACAGTGAGTTGACCATGAAAGTGGCCATGTCGGCTGTGCCTAAATTGCTGGCTGATACAGTACACATCTGGAGGAGAGGATCCAAGACACACGATAAAACCTGTAAATGAAAAATAAAATTTTTACTTCTTGATCAGTGATATAGGCCTGGGTTCATGAAACTCAGAATGAATGCCAAACGAATTGGAAGGGGGCTAACTCACAGAAGCACATAAGAAAAAGAATAAGTGGTATAATAATCGTAATACTTTTTAAAATGAGAATAACTGAATAAATATTTTTAAAGAGAACTGTTTAATATTTGAAGGAAAAATCAATGTGAGGAATGGTCAAAATATATGAGTCATAAAATGCCAGAATTTCAACAGAATGTATAATAGAATAGCAATAGGCGATCATTAAAAATAAACTTACAACGTACTTGCACAAAATCCGCTTGACGAGCATCTAATGGTACGACTGAAGAATCATGAGATGCCAACACTTCACGCAACAACGCGAGTGTCTGATTTAATGCAGAACTTGGTCCAAGATCAGGTGGCGGGAGTTCAACCTAAAATAAAATATGTTTTACCCACTGCTCATATGTTCCCACTATATTTTAATGTATAAACAAATGCCGGTTCACAGTAAAATAATACATACAAAAGATGTAAAGCACTGTCTGACACATTGGAAAATCAATAATTCATCAATAGCTTATTTCATCAATACAGAAAGTGACATAGAAGTTTTGTTAGATTATTTCAGAATTAATATATCACGATTAGAAGAATTTGTCCTTCTAAAATTAACAAAAATTGTGAGGAAACTTGGTGGTCTTTGAATTACAGAATTATATTTTCAGAGATCTGAAATGGCCTACAAGTCCTAAAAAAAAGCAATCCAGAGACCAGCACTTCCCCAGCGATAGTATAATTGGGAATCATCACTCCCCTCAGGCCCAAATCTCAAAGATCCTGGTTCAGTGTATATAGGTTTGAGGCCTAGGAATCCATCTTTCACCAAGGACTCTAGGTGATTTTCAAGAGGCCGGTCCACAGGCCCCACACTTCACAAAGTGGTAGAACACTGCCACTAAAATCCTGGGCTCGACGGCGGAAAAGATTAATTTTACATTCTGGATCTACCACTTATTTGTGTGTCCTTGGAACGGTAATTTAACTTTTCAGAGCTTTAGAGGGAGTCTGCAAGGACGAGATGGGCCTGCTGCATCTAAACTGCGCAGTAGGGTACCTGGCACCAGCTGGAAGGCATGCCAGTGCCAAGTTCATCATCCCCATTTGCTGGCAACACGATGGCCAAGAAGAAGGGCCTGTAAATTTTTTCAAAAACATTTTTTCATAGTACTTATATTAATAGAGTCAGATTTTGTAAGTGAAACAAAACTTGGTACTTAGAAGTCCAAGTAACAGACTACAGTCTTATGTTGGGTAGATAGAAAGGTGTAGGAATTTTAAAATACCAGGATTTATATTAAGAATTTTTATGTACAAAAGTTTATAATACATCAGTGACATTGTGCTGATATGTGAGAAAATAATATCACAGGCAAATTTAAAAGGCAAATGATGACCTAGAGAAAATATCTGTAATATATGAGTTAATATTCTTAATGCCTAAAGACTATCAGATAATAAAAAGACACAACCTAGTAAAAAAAGTGGCAAAGAACATGAAAAAGAAATTCACAAACAGCCAATATAATTTTAAAATGTTAATTCTCATTAAAAGCGAAATGTAAATGAAAAAAAAGAGAGAAGACTTTTTGCTCATCACGCTGGGAGAGAGCTTTTCAATGCCTGGACAACGCGAGCAAGGCTGGCCCCTTTCGTAGGAGGCAGTCTGGCAGAGCTGAGCCAACAGCGAAAGGAAAGAGAACGCGGGTGGCTGGCTAAGGACACGGAGGACCGCTGGGCACCACGGAGGCCTTGCAGGTATGTGTGACAGAACGTCAAGGGCACGAGAGAGTTAACGGTGATGGCAACATAACAATGGACCACAGGGAAACAGAAAGGAAGTTGTTCAAATAACTGGTATTGATGGACACCCTTGTGAGCTGGAGCACAGAAATTTATTCATTTATTTAACCGTCTTCACCATTTTTAAGTGCACAGTTCAAAGGCACTAAACACAGTCATCCTGCTGTGCAACCATCTCTGGAATTCTCTTCGTCTTGGAAACTGAACCTCTATACCCGTTAAACAAGAACTCCCCAGCCCCCACGTCCCGGCCCTGGAACCAGCATCCCACCTTCCCTCTCTACCATTCCACTAAGCACCTCATCCAGGCGGAATCGGGCAGCATGTCTTTTGTGACGGGCGTATTTCACTTAATATCCTCAGGGTTCTTTCCTGTCACAGCACAATCAGAATTTCCTTCCTTTTTAAGGCTGAATAAAATCCCACTGTATGTACATGCCATATTTTGTTTATCCATTCATCCACTGATGGCCACTTGGGCTGCTTCCACATTTTAGCTATTATGAATAATACTGCTCTGACCATGGCTATGTGACTATCTCTTTGAGACCTGCTTTCAATTCTTTTGGGTATGTACCCAGGAGAATTTCTGAGTCACATGGTAATTCTATTTTTTTTGAGGAACTGCCACACCATCCGCACAGCAGCTCCACTATTGTGCATTCCCACCCATGGTGCACAGGGTTCTGATCTCCCACATCCTTGCTGACAGTTGTATTTCCTCTTTTTTTTTTTTTTTGCTAGTAGCCAGCCTAATGGGCATCTTATTGTGGTTCTGGTTTGCATTTCCCTAGCAATTAGTGATATCAGGTTTTTTGTTATTGTTGAGTTTTAGGAGTTCTCTGTGTATTCTGGATATATGTTTGTTCATGTTCAAAGTCTGTATCATATATGATTTTTTAAAAATCGTGTCTAAGTAAAAACACATATAAACATATGTGTATGTGTGTGTGTGTGTATATACATATAACCAGAATTGACTGATTGTTAGTAAACTTCTGGTGCAAACAGAAATACATACAACAGGAAAAAACCCAAGATTAATAACCCAGCTCCACAAATTCATGGTGCTTTTCCAAATAAATCTGAGCCGTGTGTGGGTGTCAGAAAGCGAAGTCCTATTAAGGCCTCCCTGAGTTTAAAAATATGACAACTGACCAGGGACTCTAGACGGGGTTGCTACTGGCTGCTCCACACTACACTACAAGACCTGTGCATAACATACCCAGGCTATTAGATATAACAGGATGATTTTTAAAAAGCAGCAGCAGCAGCATGGTGATAATGATGCATCCTTTAAAAACTTGAATCTCTAATAACGAAACAGAAATAAAGGACTTAATCACACACACCCATGCCTCTGGGCCCAGCCACAATACGCTGCTCAATTAAAAATATTAGCTCTCACTGGACTTCCAGGTTTTCATTGCTGTTATTTGGTTTTACTTGGGGGCAGGGGTGGGGGGTGGGGGTAGGAATTGTTATCATGTTTGTTTTCACAATTAATTAACGTATTTAGCTCAAAGGAGCATAAATTTCATTAGGACATAGCTGGACCATCAGGAAGTAAAAATATAAGTAAGCTGTTTAGAAAAAACACTGAGTAAGAAAGAGTTCCAGATTTTTAATCTGTATGTCATTTTAGCCCTGACCTTTATAGTAAGTTTGACTTGGTTACAAATTTTTGGTTATAGAGAAATGTTCATCAAACTCGGGCTTGAGGTTCTATTCCCAGTTACAACTGGATGTCGTACTGCTCCCAGAACACAGACTACAAACCTCGATGCAGAAAGCCGCCCCAAAATGTATTCTGTTGTCCACAGGAAGAACTCAAAAGAACATTGTGCGAAATGGGAAAAAATCGTCACCAGGGTAAAAACAGCAAAACGACATTTCCGAATGTGAAAGATGCACACTCACATAGTTCAAGAACTACATTTTCAAACGTACCTTGTCCATTAATTTACTTGCATGAAGACTCAAGCTATTGAAGAATATCTTTTTGCTCAGCAAATGCATTTCTTCAATGGTGGTCAACAAGGTAGCTGCATTATTTCCAACAATGCCACTAAAAGCAAAGGACATTTCAGGTCGCAAAACAGGCTAAAACGGTTCAGTTCTTTAGATGAGTACAATTCTTTAGAAAGATCTAGATTTAAATAAAAGCTTTTATATAGAATATAAACTGTGAATTAAAAATGATCACTCTAGTTTCATACAAAAATGACAGATTTTTTTTTCCTTTTGAGTTAGGTAATGAACAAATGAAAAAAACTACTATGTCTTCGATACTTCATAACCTCTTTTAGAATAATGGGTGAGAACAGACACTCATAAAATGCAAAGCCATATTTCTGCTTTTCCTCTATTACAATAAACACATGTCTTATTTATCCAAGAAGATCTAATTTTAAGGAAAACATTCCATCAATAGCTCTATTGATAAAACATTTAAATTTTATTAATACTGAGTTATTCTTTTAATTAAAACTTTCGTACCATATCAATAACACATTTATAAAGTTTTCCAAGTTTTATACAGCTACCTAAATAGCGGCATATTTAGATTAATTATGAAAAATCTGATAACATTTTGAAATGATTATTAGCACTTTCTGTAATTCTCAACATGCAATTACAAGAACATTTCTTGGACCCGACCAATGGGATTTCCCATTTTTGCCAGGTTGTGAGATAAACATGTATAAAACAATTCCAAACTTTACTTTCCTAATTCATATACTGAATGTGATTTTAAATATTTTAAAAACTGTAATTCTCAAAGCCTAAAAAGCCTATTAGGATGTTTGGAATCAAAATGATTTTATTCTTTTCATCTCTACATTAGAAACTGATTTAGATTATCTTCAAATAAATAACAAATGTCATGCAGTACCGTTATAGGCCTTACTCAATACTTACGAGTTGTTCTATACTATCGCTGCGTGATAGAGCATTAGCTGTGTTGGCTGCTTCCAGCACTTGTATTTTCTAAGTATGTATCACCCTCTTAGTTTAGGAAGCCTACGCCGGTACAACTGAAACTAACTTATTGCTTTTGAGTCATAAATTTTGATAAATTTCTATCTAAAATTTTAGAGGACTGACCCAAATCCTATCTCTGGTCAGTTTTGTGGCTTGTTAGCTTTGTCTGAAGATTTACCCACAGGATGTGGAATCCATCTCTCAGCTGTGCTGTTCTGGCTGCTGAGCCCCGGCCACCGAGAGGAAGGGAACCCCATGCCCTGCCAGCCCTGTGGCTGCTCGGCCACCCAGGGGCCTGTGCCTCGCCCGCTCTGCTAGTCCCAATAATTCTCCTGGGTCTTAACAACTGGCTTCTGTTCCTGATACTGTCATACTGGGTAAAAAGTAATTTTTAAATCATGTCTTAATGGACTAATTTGGAAACTATCAAAAGTAAAGCTTGAAAGGACATTGTTTTAGCACAGCTATACACATAACATCTTATGGTGACATTTAAAACAAAGCTCGAGTGTACACCATTAATGCATTTATGCAAAGCAAAAAGGAATGCAAATTTTGCAGTTAAGGATTACATTTAAAATAAGACAAGTGGTTCCTAATAAGATGAAGTAGCTTTTATTTAGATAAGACAAAGCTATAGTTCTGTTTTGTCACTAATAGAAAACTAAATGTTAAATAATGATTATGGTACTTACATCCAGATTAAGACATTTCACTTACTGGGCCTTATTCCGAGTATAACACATAGTTGCTTTAGGAGCCATGGCTCTCTCTCACTAACGCAGTGCTGTTACAGACTTACACTGTGACCTGAGTTGTGCGTGTACATATGTGAGTATGCGTGTGTATAGTTATGTTTGGGAAGAAGGCAGAAAGAATGGACTCAAAGAACAGCATATATAACATGCATACGATGGTTCACAAGGTTCACTGACTCACACGGAGGTTCTACTGGTTATATTTAGTCATGTAAATAGTGACAACAAAAAAATCTCGCACTGTGTTCTATCCTATCACATAGGATTTGACAAGCACACTTAACCATTCCACTTACCTGATCGTATGATGGTAAAATTTAAGGAGATTAGAAATTTTATACAATAAAACTGCCCCAGGTTCGGCGACTATTACCTGTTCAATTCGAACCTATTAAAAATGTGAGAAAAATATAAAACATTTCTTAAAAGCAAAACTTTTCTTCATTAATCACGTTATAAATAGCATTAAAAATGGTAAAATTTTAATATTGTAGAAATCACAAAATTCCTTCTAAATTTCTGAATATTAAACCATTGAGGGGTGGTAAAATAACAGAAACATTTTAACACAGATATATATACTCTACAAAAAATGATGCATTACCTGCAGAATTTGGCTCAACACAGTTGCTACCACAAATAATACAATGATAAGAATGATTTTTTTTTCACCAGTGTATTATAGAATTTAATACAGCACTAAGTCGCAAAGCAACTGTTACATTCCTAAAAAGACCCTCAGTGAAAATATTCGGCACTCTCACCAAACGTTCAGAAAAAAAGAAAAGAGTTTTTATCTTGAAACTATTAAATCCAGTTTCTTTTTATATTAATTAGCGAATAGGAAAACAGACAAATCTTAAACTAGGACCAACAGATTTGTCTAATTATAAGATTCCCAGGGCATTATCAGATCAAGTTCAAGATTAACTTGATCTGGCTTAAGATTAACTGCTAGGAATCTAAATTCAATCTCTCGCTGATCTTTTACTTTGTATTCCCCGATTAATGAATATAATCTAAACCACACTGATATTTGCTGATTTACATATTGTATTTGTTCTGAAGCTGCTGCTTACATTGTGTCTTGTTTCCTAACTAGACTCTAAACACAAACATTGTGTTTCCTGCTTCTTTTACACGTCTGCGTTATCTGGCAGAATAGTACCTACACAACAGATGTTTAATAAATGCTTTTAAAAGGTGAAATTTCTCTGTACTTAAGATTTTGGAATATGTCATAATGCCAACAAATGTGATGTGCTAAAATGTTATAAATGTACATATATGAGCATATGAAAACCTCTTATAGAAATTAATTGAACTTTTCATTAATGTTTATGAAACTGATACATCTGCTGGCATAAGGTATTAGTCCAACAAACTATCACAATATTATAGATGACGGATAGCATTTGAATTTCAAAACCATAATTTTCCTATTATAATCTCTTTCTAAATAGAAGGCCTCAGTAGGAACTTAAAGTTATATACTATAATTTAAAAAGTGATTTTTCTGAACTTTAATATAACTATTAGGTTAAAATATAAAGGATCATCTGCAGATGGAGAGCTCTTCCCTAGTGGGTTTGGAACACCTCTCAGCCATCCGGCAACCTGCCTTCTAGAAGTTTCAAGCATCAGGTAAATACTCTTCATTCTGACTCCCTTGAGAAAGAACGTGGGAAAGGAGGGGAGGGAGGGAAAGAAAGAAAGAAAGAAAGAAAAAGTGGGAAGGAAGTGAGGAAGGAAGGAGAAAAAGAAAAACAACTTTCACCTCTTTTCACACACACAAATGTTTTGAGAAAAAGTAGCCTTTTTTCAGCTTCACTGGAAACGACAGAGGAAGTCTGAAAAACCAGGAGATTTATGTGTAATACACCAAGATTGGTTGGTCTGTATACTCTGTCTTACGACGGTTATACGAGAGGCCAACCATTTTCGGCAAAAGCCAATAGCCATAGGGAAAACAAAAGGAGATAAGAAAACAAAAATAAAGTCACAAGGTGTGTCCTCTGAGGTTTCCTTGCCTGGTACAAAATATTAAAGAAAACCCTAAAAACGACAACAACAAAAAATTAGTTTTATAACTTACTTCTTACTAAGAATAAATCATAACTTCTGGATTTTAATTTCTATATAGTAAACTGAAGTTGGTCAACGAGGAAAAGTAAACCAGCAATTGCAAAGTATTGTAAAATCATCGATAAAGAAACGCAGCATCTGTGGCAGGCCCAGCAGATGCCAGGGACTACGCGCTTTGTCTGCACCGTTTGCTCGGCCAGTCCCAACTGCCCCTGACAGTGGGTCGCTTCTTCCACAGGTCCAGCGTGAGCAGAGTCAGGTGCAGCAGAGTCAGGCAACTGAACAAGTGAACACCGTTAAGTGGCCAAGTGGGAATTCTAACATACATCTGACTCAAAGTTCCGGTCCCTATACTATAACTAGTAAAGATAATGACACATACATGTCATTATTTTATTGCTGGATTTAACATTATTCATTACTATAACAAAAACTTATTATACTTGAAGCAATAAAATAAACGGAATATGTTCTTAGCAAATTTCTGTTACGGATTCATAGATTAGTTATTTCAATTCAGTAGACTTTTTCTCAACTCATTAAGTAATTACTATGAGAAACATAAAAGGTAAACAATAAGTCAATAATACAAACTGAGAATACTTCAAATTTTCTTTCTTAGAAAATTGACAATGATTATTTTTAAAAGTATCTTATTATCCTGTAGGAACATTAATGTGTTCATATGGCAACGTTACAGCTTTAATTCAAGCTGGTATCTGTGCCTTTACACTCATAATTAGGCAGTAATTTGACCAGATACTACATAACGTACATAAAAACAAAAGGTTTTACCTTCAGAGGCCTGCACACACCCTCAGTGATATGCCCGACCACTTCCTGAATATTTTCTTCAACACCTGCAATTAATTATAACGTAACTGGAAAACTTTTTCCATATTACACTTTGCTTCGCATACCTTCAAAAAACTAACACACAGTAATACATATGAGAAATGGCGCTAATAACATTTAAAATAACCTTAATAATATTTTAAGTTTGACATCTCTTATGACATTTCTAATTATGTTAATATCTGAGTCTAGAGTCCTGTTATTTCACTGGACTGATTAATAAAATGAACATTATTTCTTGATAAAAAAGTGTAAATATATGAGTCGCAGGGAAAAAAAAGACTAAAATATATTAATAATTGAAGAAAGTGACGTAAATAAGCAAGTCACTCGGCCTGTTTACGCACAGATAAAGTGACGAGGACACGGCCTTTTGCCCTGTGAGCGCCGAGGCCAGGAAGGCCTGGGACAGCGCAGGCCAAGGCGCCCAGACGTGCCTTGTAAGCAAAGGAGTCCAGGCTTGACGTGGACGGTCGCAGGGCCCACGGCAAAGGTGCGAGCAGCTGTGTGACAGGATGAAGGTGACGAGGACACGGTGCGTCGGCAGCAGGAGGGGAGGCTCGGAGAGGGGGCTTTACTGGCTGTCCTACACCTCGGAGGTGACAAGCCTATCTCCGCGGAGAGGACGGTGCGGGCGTCAGTTGCCGGCTGAGGCGCCAGCACAGCCAGCCGGACACCCACCTTGCGCGGTCACCTGCTTTAGCAGAGCCTCCAGGTGTTCCTTCTCAGAAGCCGTCGCCTGATGGAGCCAAGCCAACATGTCGCCCACGTACCTGATGAAAAACTGAGCGTCAGTAGAGAGTCCCTTCAGAAGACCGTCGCACGCCCCAACGCTGTCCCCAATGCGTGGGCCGCCGTACCTCAGGGGGTCGTGGGAGTGCATCTCGATGGGTCTGGGCGCGCCCCCGCCACCGGGACCCCCGCGAGTGAGCGCGTCGATGAAGCCGCGCACCACCGTGCTCCTCCGGGCTGTCCCGAACTCATCCAGGGTGTACCTGCGAGACACGGGCTATGGGCAGGGTGCCGCGCTTCCTCCTGACAGGGACACTCAGCCAGTCCTGCAATTTCCGTGACCAGCCAGACGGCGGACGCGTCTTGGCGCAACTCTCTCAAGCAATACCGTTTTTAAACGACAACCAAAAATGCTAATGAAATAAGATCGCAATGAAATATCGATCTAAAGGTACATATTTTCACTGCTCATAAGAAAGAACGCTGGGATCTGGGCTCAATCACAGGGGCAGTGGCAATAATAATAATAAAAAAGCAGTGGATCTGGTCAAAGCGGAAAGCAAGGCAAGGCGGGCGTCGGGGCCCGGCAGGGTCAGGCTCGACGCCCTGCTCACGCCAGGCCCCAGAGGCTGATGACCAGAGGCTGATGACCACTGCGATCCAAAACACGAGAACTTTCCTTCTACACTGAAAACCTGTCCTCTACACATGTTATCACAATTTACCACCAAAATCTTCCCCACACATATTATCCATATTTAAAAGCTTATTTTGACTCCAATATTAAACATATCTGTTTCTTAAATTTACTGACCACCTAGGCATACAGAGCAAATAAATTCCTTTGACACGTATTACATGCCATCGGTTGTGGTTGAAAAGGGGCGGGGGGAGGCTTTCTAAGGTGAAGGAATTTTTAGAGTAGGGCAGCTTTGAACTGGGGGTCAGACAACTCGGGGTGAAACTACAGAGTGGTTCGGGGTTTCCACGGCACCCACTTCTGCGATTAAAATCAACACGCGTCCCATCATGGCTGTATCCCCTCGCCCGACCCAAAGTCCTCTTTTAAAAATGTACCCAGGAAAACAAAACGAATTTAACAGTCCAATGTCAGCAGATTCTACACCCATTAACTTTTAAATCCCTAAACGATATTCTAATAGACTAGCTATTAAAAATTATTTCATTACTCTACCTATAAATTTATCAAAACTTCTCAAAAATTTCCAAAGAATTAATTTCCTAGGCTATACTGCTTCCTTTAATAAATGCTACTGATTTAATAAAAAATCTGCATTGTTTGAAAAGGACTGTTCACTAGTAACCTGATCCTAATTCTTTGTGCATGTTTTCAGTGGAATGGAAATGATTTTCAAATTCCCTGCAGTGACATACTAGCAAGACGTCGAGATGAAAACACAAGGTTTTGCTAAACTGCACAGCTGCCTTGCATTCACTTTCTATTTTTAAAGAACAAATTAAAACCAAAATGCTTACTTCCATTTTTTCCCTTAAATTAAAAATGTTGCGTGTAAAAAACACATTTCTTTAAATGACTGCCAATTCCATGAAATGACTTTTGATCCAATGACTACCTATCATGGCACAAAATTCACAAACTTCTAACTTTTTAAATATATAAAACTAACCCTTACTCTTAGGACCCACCAACCACAATAACCAGAAGTCATGTACCGGCTGTTTCCAGGACTGTTCACTGTGACCACATTGTATGTGAGAAACCACTGGCATTTTAAATAGGGGCAATCATCAAGCCTGAGTGTGGAATCTAATCTGTATAATACTGTGAAATATCAATAAACTTTAATGTTAGTGTTAACCCTACTGCAATAACAGATATGACTGGAAGCAAGAACAGTAGGAGCTACAATTAACCATCAGTGGCATCTGCAGACATGAAGCATCTCTTCCCAGAGAAAGAAGAAAACTTCTTTGACCAAAAACAGATTCTTTTCCAATAAAGGTCAAAAACGCAAAATGCAGCTTTACAAAGATGAATGATAAAATTATGTATTCTAAAATGCCTCTAGTTAAAATTAAAAATTAAAATCCCTGATTTTTATATCTAACTATAGTAAAATAAATTCTGGTCGAAACCAAAAGATAAAACAGTATAAAATCCTAAGAAACACAAGAAATATATGAAGAATGAAAAAATCAGTATTGTATGTATGACTACATTTTTGAATAATTGATATTATGAAGGACATCAATTTTTTCATTTCCACTTAAATTTCTTAAAGAAATTTCTATACTGAGTTATCAGAATAATGCATTAGCATCTCAGCTATATATTACCTAACAAACACTAAGTATGTTGACTTTCTACAAAGGCTTCAATAACTGACGTTTTCTTGTACCTGATACCTATGGAGAAGCCATTATTACACACGACTGAAAAAATTCACACAGTGCCATCTGGTGGTTGCCATGAACGGCACAGCCAGGGCAAGATTCACAATTAACTGCTCAAGGTGCAAGTCCCTCCTGGACTTTGGCTTGCAGCTGCCGTGCCCCTCAGCCTGGGATGCTCAGCCTGGACCCCTCAGCCTGGACCCCTCAGCCTAGCACACGCTCGCAGCCCCTTCTTCCCGGAAAATGCCTGTTAATCCTTCAGAACTCACTTCGCCTCCTTCCCCAAGGCAGCTTTCCCTAATGCCCGCCCCGCCCCCACCACGGAATACTTGAGCCGCACGCCTCACACGTGGCCTCTGTAACAACAATTAACATAGTCATTAAAATGGGTGTGTTCTAGTTGGTTCCCTAAAATAAAGCGACTGGAGGTCTGTTTCACTGCTGCTGTGTCCAGCACCTGGGACTCTGCTGATCACACAGGAAGCGCTGTCGCTAGCTCCGGGATGCGATTTTCACACCGGTGTTTGTGATCTAGAACCTGACGACAGGCTATGCTGCGGCCCAGGCAGAAAGTGGAGCAATGGGCCCCTCTGGAGACCTGAGCAGCGCCGGAAAGGCAGGGCGCAGGGCAGGTCCGACGCCACGTAGAAGCCCCCGCCGTCTGCCTCCTGAATGACAACTCTGCACTTGGTGTTCCAATTTTCATACTATTCCAGGAATTAAAAAGCATTTCCTTCTATTTTATATGAGAAATAAAACGCAGAATAATAAAAACATGTAAAGAAGCTAATGCATAGGCTCTCACCTAAAACATCATCACATCTCTTGGCTGGCCTAACTTACAAGGTCAAAGGTGGACCTTTTCTTGAATCCTATGAATAGAATCCTGATTTAAAATTTTCTTTGTTCATCTCTGCATTTCCCGGCCCTCTACCTGACCTGCTCTCCAGGGCACGGCTGCTACAGGAGTTTTACTCTGAATTCCAAGGTAGTCAGCGAGATGACAGATCGGGGAAAATTCCTAACATAAGAGGTAGTCTAGATACGGGGCGACCTCGGTTTCCCCTCCATACTGCTCTCTGGAGCACGTGACACGCAAACGAATGGATGCCAGTGCTGATGTACACGTGATGAGGTGAAAATAACAGTTATTCATATTACTCAAACTGCTGTACATGAACTTGATAATACTGAAAGTTAATGTAAATCATCGAAGAAAAAGTAGGTTTTTTAAATTAGGAAAAAGTCACCAACTTATATAAGACAGGTCTGTCCTGCAGGGCTTCCATTGCCTGAGTCAATACTGGGGAAATGTCACAGGATTCTTGGGTCAATGCTCTGCATTCACCTGCAAAGTAATTAACATTATAACCCTTGTTAAAGTTAGGCAAGCTTAGATTCTAAACTTTTAAAAACTCTACATCAATTTTCTTTATGTTACTATTCTAGTCTTAACCATTAAATACCCAATGAGCGTCTGCTGTATTAGAAGAGCTTCGAACTTGTCCGGGATCCCCAAGCACCTGGTGTGTGAGGACCTCGCACTGTGTTCTGGCTGCAGCAGGCACGTGTGAATCCGAGCGCCTCACAGGCCCCGGGAGTCAAGCTCACAGCCTGGGACCGTCGTTAGGTGTCGTGGGAGAACAAAGAAATCTGAGGCAATGGCCTCGCCTTTGAGAAAGGACTCTAACTGGAGACCAACGGTAAACACATATGAAAAGGAGTCACAGCGCGGTGAGCACTGAATGCCCAGCGAGCATCTAAGCATCTCAACAGTGAGTGTTCGGGGGCAGTCACAGCGCATCGTGCCATCACGGACACACGGGACGGTGCAGAACCCAAGTCTGGCTAGGGAGATGGAGGGAGGACTTGGATGCAGAGAGAGAACGCAGACAGCACTCCAGACAGGAGCAGACAGTGCGAACAGGAGGTAAAGAGACACGTTTTGGAGAAAAAGATGAAATCACGTGAACCAGACAGATAAACAGGTTTTCGCAGTGCACAGAAGGGACACTGCTTAGCGCGGTTTAACCCCTCCTCCTTCCAGCTGGTAACACCTTGGAAAACCCTGCGCGCCTGTCCCGTCCCTGTCTGTCCCGTTCCTGCCTGTCCCGTCCCTGCCTGTCCCGTCCCTGCCATCTTAACTGTCTTCCTTGGTTCTTTGGTTCCAACGGGCAGTTTCATGAATCTACCGGAACATTTTAAAATAAAACTAGAGCCAATAAACCACTTCTGGTAGATGCAAAAACGGCCCTGCGAAGACAGCCTGGTCCCTGGAAGCTGCAAACAGGTTCCCTTATGCGGCAAAGACTCTGCAGATGGAATTAAGGTGACCCTAAAACGAGGTAATCTCCCCGAACTCCTGAGTGGGTCCAAGGTAATCACACAGGACATAAAGTGGAAGAGGCTGGCAGAATAGAGACATTCAAAGTGAGACTGCCTTGGGCCTCTCCTGCTGGCTTTCCAGATGGAGGAAGAAGCCACAGCCCACGATGCAAGCAGCCTCCAGACACTGGGAAAGGCACTGGGTGACAGCCAGCAAGGAAGCTCAGACCTCAGTCCTACAGACTCGAGGAACTACATGTTGCCAACATGGCCCCCGCCCCCGCACTTTCATTTTAGGGTGCTGAGAGTCGCGTCTGACTCCTGATCCACGGGACTACAAGAGAGCACTAGCCGTTGTCATTAGCCGTTAAGTCTGTGGCAGCTGGTTACAGCGGCAAAAGAAAATTAGTTCATTTATAATACGGTCACGTAAATAACAAGAGATGTCCAATTGACTTTAAAATAACCTAATCTAGATTAAATAATCTAGAAGCACTGACTTTATTTTTTTATTCTCATCCTTAATCGACATACTGTTTGACTGATGGTAGATGTTCATGATACAAACACGAAGACAACATGTTCAAATGCAGAGTCTATTTTTCTTTTTAAAAGCACTTTTTGATAACTAAAATAAGAATATGATGTCAAATTAGGACCACGTGAAATAAAAACCCCTAACCCTGACATTCACGGCCCCGGAACACACGAGAGAGACCACGCACCTTGGGCCCATCGGTAAAGTCCTTCGTAAGCTGTTTCTTGAAGCAAGGCCATCTGCTCCATAATTTCTAAACTAGAAACAAAGATTTATTATAATTTAAACTTTCAGTCAGCAGCTACATCTAAGAACCTAATTATTTTATTTAATTACAAGATGTTAGCTACAGCAGGTTAGCTTTTTATCATTTTATGGACCGATTTTTCAATTTTTTTGTAATTAAACAAATGTCTACTTTTAATACGGTCACTTAGCTATCTAATTGCTGTTTTACATATCAGGATATAACTCTCTCCTTATCCAAAAATAAAGATTAAACTTTTATTTCACAAAATGTCAAGCAGTTTCAATAAGAAGCTAGACTGTTTTTTAAATTTTGGAAATTTAAGAGGCAACGCGATCATGAACTGAAAAGGCTACTCACCCCGCTGTTTGCTGATTCGTACGCAAGAGAACTTTGACATCATTGTGAATCTGTTTCACTCTTCCCAACGCCTTGAAAAAATCCTTTAAAATTAAAAACGCAACTATAAAATTTCCATGTTTTGGGGTAAAGTTACATTATTCTACACTGAAATATCACCGCAAAGGAAAATCACATTTTCACCTGCTCTCATCCTCCCTACACTGATCACACCTTTCTCTAAATTTTTATGTGAAGTGTAACGAAGTTTCCACACTGAAACGTACGTGTTCCGTGTCTGCCCCATGCCCAGGGGCATGCTAGCTGTAGGCACACAAAGCCCTGGCCTCAGGGAGCCTGGCCTCTGAGAAAGGAACTGCAGGCCCAAGGACGACTGTGCAAGGGCAGCGTGCTACGTGTCACGCATCTTACGGCCTGGTCACGCGTGGCTTTCTCATCACTGAAGATGACGTTTTATATATCTTTTTATATACCTGTTCTCACCCCCATCGAAGAGCAGACTTCAAAGCTGATGTATAAAAGATGCTCAATAAATATACAAGAGCTGACGGAGTCTGAACCCCAAGATTTTTTTTCCTTTAGAAAAATATATTGCAGCCTTAGTTTCCAGATAACCAAATAGTGTTCGAACTGTGAAAACAATGATGTGTTATTTTTCTTTGATGAACAAAATTTAAAAAAAAAAAAAACCCTCCTCTGATGCCATTCATTATGCCTGCCCAGTGGAGGAGAGGGGAGAGGTCGAACGTTTGGGATGCGCAAAGCCCCTCAAACTAGGAGGGCGGCAAACACCAGTGAGCAATGTCCCCAGAACTCTCACAGCCACGTGACTCCCTCCACGCTGGTGGCTGGTTCCGCTCCAGCCCAGACGGTACGCAGCAGTGACATCCACGAGAGCCACCCGGGCGACCTCACTCCACACCTCCCGCCCTCAGAACCCAGCGTGACCACACGCGCGGTGGAGGTTTACAGCTCCTCCCAGTCAGGTGACTAAGAGTCCTTTCTGGAAACACCAGAATGTCCTTTGAGGATAAAAAAGAACATTTTTCCCTACTGGTTAGCATTTTGAGAGTTTTTACAGTCCTGTATCAGTTTGGAAAGAATGGCAGGAGTTAAACAATTAATTAGAAGAAAAGATAAGGAATTGTCAATTCCAGGAAAGACAGAAAGTCGTGAAATAAAGAACATGTAATCATTGTCACGCCACTGTGGTGAAAACAGAAAATGCCACGTAACTGCACCGTGAGGTGTGAAGGAGACAATGTGTGCGCAGGAGGGGGCTGGGGGGAGGACGAATACCCCTATTTCATGACAGGAAGTCAACTGAAAATAGCTAATTAGATAAGTAAAGCATATTCTTTTTAACTGTAGATCCAGAATAATTTATAAAACAAGCAATTAACAAGGTTGGAAATGGTTGACAAAGGACTTAAGAGAGACGGAGGTGTGATGTAGTTTTTCTTTATAAGCCTTTACTCTTCTAAAACAATATACATGTATCGTTTTGAAAAAATAAGACGATCTAAAATACGCATCTTAACTTCCGAATTTAAAAACATTTCAAACCAAACCTTTTTTTTTTTTAGATGGAAAAATAAAGCCTTAAAAAAATGTCTCTATGACGTCTAACTGCTACGCTTCGAACGATTACAGCGAGAGCAGGGCACCTCGGTCACAGGTCCTTCTCTCGTGCCCCGGAGGACGCTCATTTCTTCAGACGTCAGCTGGAACTTGGACAGGAACGCATCGGCGACCTGCGCTCGTATTTCCAGTCTCTGACTGCAAGAAAAACAAACGACAAAAATCAAGAACGCTAGGCATCTGCATAGCTTTAAAGCAAATTATATCTGATGTAACTTCAAATTTAAGGTGTGAAAGGGTCTCAACGTCCTCGAAAGTCTCATTTCTGCCTGGAACACTGGAAGCTCAGGCACGCAGCAGACAAGGCTGACTGGCGTGGGTCTACGTCAGGTGCTTCCTGAACAGGAAAAGGAGGGAATCGTTAGGAAAAGGAAGGGAAAAGTTCACTGTCTCCACAAGTTCTCAGCCACTTCAGGTCCTTGAATAGCTCACCTTGTAATAATAATAATGTCACCTTTCAGAACAGAAATATGCCCTTTCAACTATTTTCTTCTCAGTCACTAAAAAATCCTAAGCCTTTGAATTTTTCATATGAAGTACACAACACCCCAAAATTAGATCTATTTTTTTTTACTTTAAGTTAGTGAGGGAACAACTCATTTACTAATGCCTCACAAATCTATAAAGTCACTTCTGCATGTCTGCCTTCCCTGCTTTTTCTGCATACTATGGTAAGAAAAAAGTTTAAAAATTATATGATCTAAATGCAACCTATTTAGACGAGTTGCAATGAGGGACGGGCACGCTCCAGCCCGAGCAGGGTCACCAGCTCACGGCCAATCAGGAACGCAAACCGCCTGGGCAGAACCTGCACACTCCCGGCTTCCAGATCTTAGAGGTGGAGACAGATAAATGAAGTTATGTTTCACTGGTATGCACAGGGCAGTAACATCCTACAACCAAATACTATTCAAAGAAGAGTGAACACAGATAAACGTTAACACTATTTGTACAGACAATGCAATGCATCTTTGTTTTGTTTGTACTCAGGTTGTGAGGTTTTAAATTCAGAGTCAAACGTTCCTGC
>NW_006437828.1:10601114-10613333 GCF_000325575.1 Pteropus alecto | reverse complement strand
GAAGTCTTCCAGGTGGCAGTAACATTGGTTCACCTAGAATGAAAACACAAGTCACCTAATGAAACCCATACAGATTTAAATGGTGTATGTCCTTAATCATCTTATGACTGATAACAAAAATTTACCTTAACAGGTTGTGTTTTACATTCTTGGATAAAGCTCCAATCATCAAATATACAGGATATCATTCAAAGTCATTATAAAATTTCATAAAATTCTGAGACTATACAAATTAATCGTTTCAACTAAAACCTCTTGGAGCTTCTTCTGGAGCTTTAGAGTCTTCACTCAGCACCAAGGAAAATGAATCTCTTGATAGTTCCATTTTGTTTTAACCAAATCTAGTATTACGCATTTTGATTACAATCCTTTATCATTACAATTCATTCCAATTAACATAGCTCTCTAAAATTGATTCATGGACTAAAACTTTGAACCATAGGCTCTAAATATTCAAAATATTTGGTCCAAAAATATGTTTTAGCAATGGCCACACTGCTAAAGCAAGGGTCTGGTACCTCAAGGTGACAACTGTTCAAGTAGTGACGGAATAAATTCTAACATATTTTAAAAATCATGTTACTCCTTAGTTTAACCGTATATATTCTTCCCAGGTGAAAGTTCACAACCATTCCGGCAGAAAGTTACAGCTGGATGGTCCAGTGGTTTGGTCTGGGAGTATCTGTGCAATCATATGACATTAGCGGGGACCTACAATGTGTCAAGGCCCTAAGCCAGGATGTGACGAAAAGCACATATGATGGAGACCTTGCCCTCATCTTCCATCACAATTGAAGTATAGTATCTTTTGGAAGGTTTTAAATAGCTAAATAAAAATATGTGAAATAAATGTTAACATAAAACTTATAAATGGTTATTATAAATAAGTTCTAGATTATTTGAGATGTGTTCAGGTAATCATTGTATATATTGTTATAGAATATATAGGTAAATATGGCAAATATATACTGTGAAATAATTGCAGCAAGTAAAAATATTAGATATTTCCATATGTACTATAAGGTATTTTACAGGTCCAAAAAAAAAAAGAGTTGTAGAAAAATGTTAGAGCAACCCTGGGGGCATTTGTTTTAAAAACTGCTACACACACATACAGACATGGGTTTTTCAGGGCATGTGTTCATATACTGGCTGAATACTTAAAATAAACAGACTACGTAATCTTTAGAATGATTCCTTCAAACCATCCCAGAACATGATTTATAAATCTTGTGATGCTTCTTTTTTTCCCCTGAAAGTATACCTCTGTCATATTTTAACTCTACCTTCTAGGCTCACCTCCACTAAATAATTTCAAAATAATAAGAAAAAAGCTAACAGAAAAAAATGGGCATAAGATATAATCAAAATTTTAAAAAGTGAAGAAATATAAATGGCAAAACCAAATGAAAGAAGTGCTGATTCACCAATATTCAATGAAATGTAAGAAAAAGTGTGATATTATTTTTCACCTATGAAATTGGCAAAGTTTTTAATGACAATCTACCTAATGCTGACAAGGGTTTAAATAACAGACTTTTTCATATACTGCTGATTGCTATATAACCTTTTTGGAGACACATTTAGGCAATATACATCGGAATATATTTTCTTAAGTTTCTACTATGTGATTTATTAATTACAATTCAGGAATATATTCTATATCTTAAGGAAATAATCCGAATGCACATAATGACTTAAAAACATTTATCAGATCATTAATGTTAGTAATGGAAAGAATACAAATATTCAATAATTTAAGAATGCTTAAACGTATATTGGTTTGTTCAAAAGACAAAATATAATGTCAACATTATAAAAGTTTTTCTAAATATAAGACTTAGGAAAATACACACAAAATATTAAGTGAATAAAGCGAAATATGACTTCGTACGTGTTACTCACTCTAGGAAGAAATACATCAAAATGTTAATAGCAGCTATATCTGGGTGGAAATTATATCTCATTTTAATTTTCTCCTCTAAATTTTATACATGTAAGTGAGAGATTGACAAAGAAAACGGGTCTGATGCTCCCCTGCCTAAACCTATGCTTCTGTAATATATTTTTACGTGTGTTTTTGTGCAAAATCAACAGTGTCACATTTTGTGCTATCAAATTCACACTTGAAGTAAAGTAGTTTACAACAAATAACACAATTAAAACTATTAAATAATAGAATGGTAAGAAATAAAGAAATGGAATGAGAAAGTAAGTAACACAGCTCAGGAAAGCTACTGTGGTTAAGCACAGAGCAGCCCGGGCCTCCGGTGGCCAGTCAGTGCGGAGGCCGGATGGGCTACACGGCTCGATGGCCCGCGACGCACAGCAGGCGGCGGTCAGCGCCTACGGAACCACTGAGCCATCGCAACCACCCTGGGACGTGGATGTCATTCCCTTTCATCAGATGTGGAAACTGAGGCCATGGGAGGTTAACAAACAATGTGTACAAAATTAAAAATCTAAGAAGCTCTTACCCAAGACTCGGGTTAGAATTCAGGTGCCTTCAAAGCCCACATTCTTTCTACTTTAACACATTATCTCAAAAATACACAGAAACATTCACCAGAGAGAATTTTTCTGAATCCAGAGAAATTTGGCGGTAGGTCTTTACAAAAGCCAATAAAATATATAATGAATAGTAATTTCGATAGTATTAAAAATAAGGAAGTATGTTTGTGTGAACATAGCCTTTCCTAATCATCAGTGAGACACATGTGACCGACAGCTAAATAGTTAGGGAACTGTTAAGCTGCAGTTCTATGAAGATAATTCTACGTCGAACTTTACCTATTAGATCATCGACTGTCACAATGACCAACCTCCACACACAGCTGGAAAAATATTCACGTCATTTATACATCTGTCTGAATGAGAATGTTATCCAAATAAGCCCACAGAATTCTATTTCTAAAGTTAATTACATGTTTAACAAAATTTCTTGTAAAAAGTAAAAGTACTACTTAAAAATGGAAAAAAACAAAACAAAACTCTCGGCCAGCTCCCAAAGATCTGCCATCGTGATTTCCGCTACAGGATTTTACTGAGATACAGTCACACAAATGTCCCCTTGGCACAGCATATCTATTACTTTTGGGATACTAAAATGTCACAAATTTTGTACTTCCCAAAAGCATACCAGGCCAAAACGCTTTCAAAGGCTTACGAAAGCAGTGAACATAATTGCTTAAGAAGCTTTGAGGATATACTAATCCAAGCAAAATGTTCCAGTACATACTGCCCCCTGCGGACGTTCATCAGAATCCCACGTTACAAGCTCCAGTGCAATGCTTATTTTTCAGCTTGTAGTCTATGTCCTCTCCTGATATCAGGAGAGGTGCAGTCCACAGGCATGCACTCAGAAATTTTTAATGGAATCTACAATGTGTGAGGCCCAGAGACATAAGGAGAATGAGGAACTGTCACTGTTCTCAAGCAGCTCAGTTTAGTAGGAAAAGAGAGACAATCAAACCTTCGACAAATTATAAGAGACTGTAACACTCTACGGTATGAATCTATTCTGTCCTCATCTTCATTCACATATTTATTCAGTCAACATATGTTCGTATACTTATCTGTAAAGTACTACGATTATGGAAAAATTACTAAAAATCTAAAAAGCACCTACATTTTAAAAAGTGATTATTTTTTAATTTCACAGCAAACGATCAACGACAATAATTTTGAATCGTGCTTTTTATTATTTCAACTTTGATTTGGTGTTATCCATAATTTTCTTCCCATTTAATCTCCAAAATAATGAAGAGGGGACCATATAAAACAAAAAACTTACCTTTCAGCTTGAAGCTTGGTTGTTTTTACTATTAAATCTTGAGTCTGTTCCTTTGCTGCCTAAAATTATAAACAAACCTACTATCAGGACATTTCAATTCTATTATACTTTAAAAAACTCATACTACCACTAAGTGGAGTTTAGACTTATAGCAAATGAGATCACACTCCAGAACTCAAAAGTTTATAAAGTGCCCACACAGTAATCGAAATAGATGCTTCAAGACTCATACATTACCTTTACCAAGAGGAAGTCATTCGGAGTTCTCGATACGCACATGATGCTAAGGCTCACCGGACAGAAAAGGCATCGGAATGCCCTGGAATTTAATGGTCCCTGATGTTCTTTGTGAAGCAGAAGCATTGCAAGAGCAAGCTAAGGATGACGGACACGACTTCATCGTGCACACGCTGCAACGGCACGAGACCGCTAAACGAAATCATGAGGTCCCGGAAATGCTGCGGAACTCACCAGAAATGCTCAAGGTGGAGATCGGAACTCGAGAGTCAGGATATGCAGACGGCCCACCACGGAGGGTTTTGGTGACGATTAGAGACTGCCTTGTCTAAGCACACAGGGCTGCTCCTGACCTAGCTTCATACCAAGCAACCCTCCCTCCCCGAGGCTAGGACTGAAAGGATTGGGAGTGAAAAGCAGAAATAAAAGTGTTCCATCCAAGACTAGGCAAATATGCAGAAAAGGGACTGAAACAAAAGACAAGTTTAGTAGGTCAGATTCTCTCAAGACCCGAACATGTGGCAGCAGGAGAGGAGGAACAGGTGGCCGTGAGGCAGATGGCGACACAGGGCCCACAGGCTGAAGGGACATTAAGGGAGGCAGAATTACATAGAAATAAAGCAACCACTAGTGGACATTATGAAGCAGACAAGATCACATAAAGTGGAGGGTCCGTCTGTTAATTGGGGGACACCAGAGAAAACACACGAAGATCCTGGCTCATTTTCATGCTGGAACACTGCCAAAAAGAGCCAGGCTTCCAGAGCTCACGTTTCTGGAGCTGCGTTAGATCTAGAACCGTGGCCCCCCAGCCCCCTACCCCCAAGTCCTGGGCTCCTAGAGGCCGAACCCTCCTGTGAACCCGCAGACTGCCACGAAAACTGTCCTACTGCTTCGCACGCGTCCTGTCGGTAGCAGAGCCCCACCTCCATATCAGGTTGAGTCTGTGACCCTGCAACCAAGGCCCGTGCCTAGCGAACAGCAGACGGACTCGACCCCAGGTTAACTCGGGGCACGAGCTTCTAAGGCTCCCCGTAAGCTTCCAAAATTATGACCCCTTAAATCTAGTAACTTCCTCAAATGCTTATCCTTCCCAATGTCATTTTGCTTTAAAGATCCACTTCTACCCTTTATCTTGCTTTTTACAATTTATTAAAAATACAGTTTTATCTTAATTGTAAAACATATTTACATTTTAGAAATATCTGTGAAAAAGAGTACTTCACAAAAGCGGTATCATAAATGCTTACTAGCTTCTTTTTAGCCTCGATCATTATTAAATTGAGGGCATCTCCCACAGATGACACCATCTATTAATTGCTGAAATAAGACAGTCGCGTACAATGTTACGTAATAAGGATTTTTGCATATTTTCTTACTCTTCATTTAAAAATTGTGTTTAATAATACTCGTAAAGATTATTACCCTAAAAGTTTCCGGTCTTAAATGTTAAGAATGGTTATTTCTCAGTAAATAAACATGTGATTCTAAATGCAGTTTATTAAAGTAAAACCATAGCCAGACATAAACCATGGCATATAAAAAGTTACTGATTAAATCTGAAATGAATCTCAGAATAATAATTTCTAAAATGTCCCAAATCCAAAGCATTTTAGAAAATATCAACTAATTAAATTAGTCCTTTACCACTCAATAATGAAGGAAGGGGGGACACCAAGAAATACTTTTCTCTATGAATGCATGAAAACATTATTTTAGAATCGATAGTATGAGTGAGTACTATTAAGATTCCAACAACACTATATCCAAGTAAATTAGTTAGTGCCAGTGGGCGAATAAACTTTCAAAACCATGGATCTAGTCCCCAGTAATCTAAGAACCAAAAATGACTGCATTCCTCATATGAGTGATACGTATGGTTCTTGCCCTTTTCCATCTGGCTTATTTCACCTGGGGTGGTGAGCACACAATGCAATACTAATGATGCATTATAGAAGCGGACACTAAAACAATAGGTGGTATAAAATGTTTTTAAATAATCACTAAAAAGAGCTATGAGGAAATCTTTGCAAGTGAAGAAAATGTTCTACGTCTTCATTAACGATGGTTGTTTCATAGGTGTATAAAACTCTAAAATGCATTGATCTGTATGCTTCGAATAGATGCAGTTTATTATGATATGTAAATTATGCGTCAATAAAGTTGATATAAAAAAAGCTTACACCATCTTAGGGGAAAAAAGAATCGTGGGCGCAAAGAAAACACGAAGGACAAAACAGATGACACTGCGATTTAAAATACTTACAAACGGCTCTGAAAATAGCACGGAGTAAAACTACTTTGACCTTTTACACTTAGAAATAAGTATGAGAAAAAGAATAAAAATAAAATTAAGGATAAGAATTAGAAAATAAGAGGGATTACACTGAGAACAGAGGAAACTGAGCAATCTAATATAACACAATATATAAAATATTACAAAACAAATACAAGAGTATAATATAGAAAACCTTGCATAGTTTGAGAAAAGGCATTCAATCATGGAAGCCAAAGATAAGGAAATTTTTAAAAAGTTAAAGAAAATAATCAAACAAAATCAATTACTAAGCAACAAAAATAGCATGCAAAAAAATGTGAAAGGGCAATAATAATTAGCAAAGTTTATATCATTAAGTTTTGTATAATTAATGAGGATCTAAAGAATGGAAAATAAATATGCCAATAATATGACATATTAGTAAGAATATAAAAATTCAGACAAGACTAGGAAAGCTAAAATTTTAGAAATAGAGAATTCTCTAGTTCTGCAGACAGAATACCCAAGTATCCACCATTATTTTGTGGAATATGTATAGATTATTGATTCTTTCTAGAACCGCTGTAGCTGTCAATAGGTTTAAGAAGATCTTAGAGGTAAAAACGTGAAGGCAGTAGACAGGATCATGACTAACTCTTAGGAGAAACCGCTTCTATTCATGACTCTAGAATTTCACGACAGACAGTAATTAGGGTAAATGCCACCTCTACAGCCAAACTAGAGCTTTAGAAACAGACTGCTTTCGTAAACAGACTGAGTCAAATTATATTTATTTTCTTGATTTTTTTTTTTAGGCTGAGCATGAATCATATTTAAGCTGAATAACAGCTTTACTTTGAATTTACTCCTAAGGCTTGCTACTAAGGAATTCATTTCTGCCGGACTTATGGGATATTAAAGGACTGAAAGGTTTATCAAAATTCTACAGTTAGCTCTGTACCAGCTAGATCAAAATATAAAGGCTTCTGTTGTTAACGGAACAATATTAGTAAACCGTCACCCAAAGAAACATGAACGCATTTATTGTTTAAAAAAAAAAGCATTTTCACATTCGAACTTCCTACAGGGCATGACAAGTAGATGGACATAAATGCTGTAAACCTATCCAACAGTTCGTGAACGCTTACTTTGTACCAGCGACTATGCTCGAAGCCAGCCATGATTCAGTACCTGTAGGCGACTTGTCATATCTTGACAACAGTTGCTCATGGTCTGAACATCTTCATTTATACTCTCCAGTTCCTAAAGAGAAGAGTAACATCATGAAACATATTGTTAAAGAAATTTCTCTTCTCTTAGCCAAATCCTTAATTCAACTCATAAATATTTTTCTTTTTTTGCCAAGAGATCACAAAAGATTCCACATTTAAGATTGGGAACGATTAAAAAGAATAATATCTGGTGTTAGAAAAGATGCAAAAAAAATCAGTATATTCCTTGTAGAGATTGTGACAATAGAAAACAGCAAGTGCTTTAAATATTTTAATCCCTCTTTATTCAGGAATTCTAACACTAAGAATTTATCCTAAGGAGTCAATCAGGTAAGTTGAAACAGTACGTGTAAGAGGATGATCAACAGAGTTGTCTAAAACAAATGGAAACTGAAACATTTCCAACCACGCAATGGAAATCTGTGTGTACGTTAACACGTGTGTGTGTGTGTGTGTGTGTTTGTGTGTGTGTGTGTACTTACTGCCCATACAAGGTAAAAAAAAAGTGTCGTAACATACATAATACCGTCTCATTTTTTAGAAAAATACGTAAATATGTGCAGAAGAACACAGGGAAGGCCATACAATAAACTGCTGCCAATAGTTATTTCTGGGGACAGGATCCTAAGTACATTGTTCTGTTTCTGACCTTATTATTTAACTTTTCTACGATGAATTATTTGTAACTTTTAATTAATAAAAACAAGCGAATTTGAAAAGCCCACAAACAGTGCCTCCTCCTTTTCTGAAGTCACCACATATTAGATCATGCCACCAATCTGGTAATTTTCTCAGTAACATCCCCTTATATGTATTTCTACCCCCAGCCCCGCTCCCAAATATACATGAATTTAACTGGTCACTAAGTCCTATCATTTATAACCCTAATGTATATGTCTTATTCATTTCCTTTTTACTACCCAAACAGCTACTACCTTATTCAGGTCAACAGTTCAGGTCAACTGTTCTCTATTCCATGAATTTAAAAACAAAACAAAACAAAACAAAAACACTTGTTACAGGGTTTTCAGGCCCTACTCTCTTTACTAAACCATCCTCTGGGCTTGACTGAACCAATCTCTTAATGAAAATATGATGTCAAGTCTCAAGATCACATTTGGCTTCATACTGCCCTGTTATCTTCTTTTGCCCAATTCAATTCAGTGCCATACAACAGAAAGATATGCTAGGAAGGGAAGTGCCAGCAGGGTCTTACTGTAACCCTTTTCAACCCAATGCCCAGACCTTCCAATAGAACCGGGACCATTTTATGATGGGATGGGCCAATCAGGGGGCAAAAGAAAGCAGCCAAGCAGGGCTATAAACAAAGCATGAGGATGAACCAGAGTTAGGAAGTCACTCATAAGAATACGAGCGTAAATCCTACTTCTAGAATGAAGATGTTTTCCTCGTCTCTCTATTAAGCATTTTGAATTATAAAAATCATAGAGCCAGCTATTTCAAATGTTACTCTCTATATTTTACTATAAATAGTATGTCATTCAGATTAGTTAAGTCCTAAACTGCTTTGAGTAAATAGTGAAAGCGGCATGATTTCGAAATATTAATATCAGCAACAGCAGATACATAAGCAAACTCATCTCTCTGTTCCCTTAAATCGTACCGTATAATCGAATAACAGCAGCACTATCATCAGCCAGCTAGGTCAATAACTATTTCTAACATTTACTTTAGTTACCATAATATACTGAATGGGTTTGACTCGTAAAATAATAGAAATTACGGTCTTTTAATAAATGACTTAAACGCAGAGCTTCAAGGGCCTTTACATTGTTTGTAGTCTTTGTTTGAACTTAAACTGTCTTCCTTCCGCTGCCCCGACCCCATTAAATAATGAATTGTGAAATACAACTAGAGTATGACAAACTCTTAAAATACTTTTTATTATGGAAATTTTTCAAAAATATCCAAAAGTTGAGATAATATGAATGCCTGTGTACATATCATTCGGTTTCAACAATCATCAACTCCTGACCGTTCTTATTTTACTTTTTTATGAAAATTGTTGGGGTTTACGTACTTCCTTCACTTCCTTGAAAATGCTTACAAATTCTTCATTGATGGCCAAACTTCTGCGTTCAATATCTCCACGTAAATTTCTTCGAGTCCGCAAACTATTTTCAACAAAAAAGGTTGAAAGTGCCTTGAGAGCTTCCAACATCTCCTGTACAATCGATGAAAAAGAATTACTGGGACCGGTTTTCAAATGTTTTCCTAATCGCAAGTCAAAATTTAATGAAATCGCTTTCAAATACTTTGCTTCCATTAAACCACCCATAAAATCCTGAATGACTTTCACGTTACTGAACAGTAAGCTTCTTTCTAAAGCACAGTAAGGCTATACTTATTTTTGTATTGTGGCATGTATACAAGGTTATTCACTGCACAGCTGTTTGGAATTGCAAAGACTGGAAATAATTTTAACATCCATCTAAAGGGGATTGGTTAAAGAAATTATGATATGAGGTGGAAATTCTTTATATACTTATACAAGTCTTGCTTTGGAAGGCTTTATAAAACAAATAAGTACCACTGGCTGCCTACAGACTCAGAACTGAGGAAATGGGAGCAGAATTTAAAGAAACCTGGAGAGGAAGGCCTCTCTGAGTGACTCCTGAACTCGGGCCTGGGTGGTGGCAATGTGGATCGGTGGGGCGAAGCCTTCCACGAGCAAAGGAAATGAGTACAAGACCCTAAAGCAGCAGAAAGGCCGGTGTGACTAGCGCTATGGGAAACAACTAGAGGTCTTAAGCGAAGGAGTAATATAATATGCCTCGCATGTTTAAAAGTTTATTCCGACTTTGTGAAAAGAACGTATGGTAGAAGGGGGCAAAAAAGAAATCAGGTAACCCCAGCAAGGTTTGATGGCAGCTTAGACCAAGATGGAAGCACTGCAGATGGAATGAAGAGGTGATATTTCAAAACTTTTTTTCAAGGTACAGCATATAAGATTTGCTAATGGATTGGACGTGGGATTGAAAAAACTTACAAGAATAAAAAATTACTTACATGCTTCCTGACTGAGTGGGTAAATGGTGGCATTCTTTACTAACAATGGGGGCAGAGCCAGTTTGGAGAAAAAGAGTTCTAGCCATGTTAAGTTTTTATGCTGTTATCAGGTATCCTCTCCGAGGTGCCGTACAGACAACTGATTGGGCAAATCTGGAGCTCAGTGGAGATGTCAGGAACAGGGTTACAAATGTGAGAATAATAATGCGTTTGCTGTTTAAAACCATGCAATTACATGAGAGAGTTGTCCTACAAAGAGAACATGGACAGAGGAGAGAAGGCGGAGGACCGAGCCCTTGATACAACAGAACCCTAAAGCCTAACGATATAAATTCCTAGACCTGCACTAACATACTCTCTATTCTAACACCCTAACTCTTCTATGTTTCGGTTACAATGTTATTTTCAAATTGGCTGGGTTTTCAAATAGTAAAGCTATTTAAATTCAATTTAATACTGAAGAGAGAGCAAAACTATCTTTACAACTACAAATATTTACTGTACCAAAAAAAAAAAAAAAAACCCCACCATAAAATAAAGCTACTTCTTTCTATTTCTTTTTACTAGTCTTGAAATATCCTAGGGCCTGGCTCAAAGAAGTCGTCAGTAATGCTGAATCAATAAAATCACGCAGACTTGGGGGCAAATTACAAGTCCACCAATTACTAGTTATTGGACATTACTTAATTATACTCTCTCCATACTTGATTTTTCTCATAGCTAAAAAGAGATCATGTCATTTTATAAATGTCAATATTAGGTACACATAATAAATTGTATGATAAACGTAATCTTTACTAAGAAACATTAAGTGTGTGGCACTTGTCTCTCAGGACTTCACCTGGATTCTGTCAGTGAACCAGGTGAACCAACAATCCTGAGAAAGTTGCCTGCAGTGTTCTCAGTTTAGAAATGATGAAACATAGCTTGCAGAAGTGAAAGGATATTGTAATACACCAATTTGCTGGTTATATTTAATAAGTGGTAGCCCCAGAGACAGGGTTTCTTACTCATCATATCATTATTTACACACAAAATCTTATTGACAGCTTATTTTCTGTTACCTACAAATGTATCCATAAAGCTCTCGCTTCCACATATACATCTTTCCTTGTGAACATAGAAAAGACCAGTTTTCCTAGCGACTCGGTGATACAGGAGATAACCAGCTATGACAGGGCTGGAAGGTCCAATCTGAGTTTCAGAAGGTACTTGGGAGAGGATGAGGCCAGTTTATCTTGCAGAGATACAGCCGGAGCCCACACATTACAGGCAGTGCTTAGCTAACAGCAAAAACTAGTAGACATTGTTCCATCTGAGCCATGAGCAAGTCCCTTCGCGTTACATGACATAAAATATCACTTCCACCTCTCGGTGGACGTGCCCGAGGACGCCTGGTCCCGCTCCCAGCTCCGGACCCCGAACGCCTCCGGGGGTACAGGGTCCCCGCCGTCCGCCTCCGGGCCCAGCCTCCCCGGAACCGCTGTAAACCTCCCGCCTCTCCCTCTCGCCCTCCTCGCCCTCGTCCCCTCCGCCGCGGCGGTGACGGATGCGGAGCCCGGCGCGGCCCCGGTTACCTTGTCATTGTCCAGCCGCGTCTCCAGAATCTTATGCAGCTTCCGCGACAGCGGGTTGTTGGTCTGCGGCGGGGGGGGGGGCGCCCGCCCGCG
>NW_006437828.1:10574361-10601091 GCF_000325575.1 Pteropus alecto | reverse complement strand
CCGGACGCGGGCACCGCGGCCACCTCCCCGCTAGCCTCCGCCATAGCGACAGCAACCGGCCCCCAGCTCCGCGGCAGCCACGTCGGCCCCGCGGCGCGAGCACTGCGCATGCGTCGTGTGCCGCGCATGCGCCCTCGGCCGAGACGGCGCCGCTCAGCCGGCGGGCGGGGCGTTGGCGGGAGGCGGGGCAAGAGGAGGAGACGGACTGTCTGAAGGCCAATCAGTTTTAGAATTTGAGATTCAGCTCTATGGGATCAAAAGGATGTCGGAATCGGGAACCTATGAAAGCCTAACCATTAGCAAACTACAAAGAGACTGCTCCTGGCATACACGTTCAAAGTTAATTCAAATTAAATTCACTTTCCCTGATTTTTTTTTTTTTTAAGGCATTTTATGGGCCGGATACTCTGGAGGCGCTGGAGGGTCTGAGACCAAGGAGTTAATAAATGTCATTAGACTGTGCTGAGTGCTCAGAAGGAAACGAAGTGACAGAATAATGGAGTCGGGGTCCGCTTCACCCAGGAAGGTCTGGATAGGGGTTGACAGTTAAACTGAGGTTTGAAGAGGAATCTGAAACTTGGGGTGAAATCATGTCCATGTAGGAGAGGTGTGAATGCAAAGGCCCAAAGACAAGAAGGAACTTGGCTGTCCCACAAAATGACCAAAGCCAGGGTAGCTGTAGAGTAAGGAGAAAGGACACTATGAGAAATACCTTCCCAGGAAAGTCCAGATGACAAATATTATTATTATTCCCCATTTCTTTCCTTATTTTTTAAAATTTGGGTGAAAAAAAAAACCCTATAATTTGGATCAGAATAAACTCTCTGAACTTCTTGTGAAGTATTTTTCTGAAACACGAATCATTTAAATTTTGTCTTTAATTTGCCTAGTTTCATGTATATGTATATGAAGAAAGCTCTGACAAAATCACTCATCTATATTCTGGTAAATGAAGAAGAGAAGGCTCGACTAGCAAAAAGAAAAAGAAAACACCAAAACCCCCCACAATATCTAGTTTTGAATTCAATAAAAAGTACACAGGACCTAGATGAAACTTTAAAGTGCTACTGTGAAAACATAAAAAACTTAAGTAAATGAAAAGATATATTGCAAACTTCAACAGAAAGACTCAGTATTGTAAAGATACCATTTCTCTTTAATATATGATTCGAATTCGATGTGCCCAAATTAAAATATCAGCTATGCATGTTGCATATCTAAATAAATCTTGACTATATAAACAGTAATATAATGTCTTATGGAGCTTAAAAATATACAATTGAAATAAATGCTAGTGGTAGGATGAAATCTCCAGAATAGGTAAATCTATAGAAATAGAAAGATTAGTGGTGTGGGGCAGAGGGGTTGTTGGGAAGAGAGCGTGGAGAGTGACAGCTCACGGGTACAGGCTTGTTGCGGGGTGACGAGATATTCTAAGTCCAGATCGTCGTGATGGCCGCACAACTCCAAATATGCTAAAAACCTCTGAACTGTACACGTTAAATGAGTGAATTGTATGTTATTTGAATTACATCTGAAAGCTGTTTTTTAAAAAGTGAGGCGGCAGGTAAACATGCTGTTTAAGTGATAAAAATACTAATTTATGTTAGATTTTAAAAAAAATCGGTATATAATGTACAGGCTGCAAACGTCACCTGTTTAAAGTGTAACATACAATGACTTTCGGTTTATTTGCAGAGTTGTGCAAATATTACCGTAATCTAATTTTAGGACATTTTCATCATTCCAAAAAGAAAACTTGTACCAATTAGTAATCATTCCTCATTTTCCCCTCTGCACCTCCCTAGGTAACCACATATTTACTTCCTGTCTCTATTGATTTGCCAATTTTGAACACTTCATATTAAGGGAATCACGTCTGCAATATTTGGCTTTTTGCATCTAGCTTCTTTCATTTAACATGTTGTTTTGATAGTTAATACATTTGGTGGCATGAATCAGTACTTCATTCCTTTTTATTGCTAAATAACAATAATAATAATGATAATAATAATAATAATACCAACCACATATTATCCATTCAGCAGATGATGGATATTTGAATTGTTTCCATTTTTAGCCATTATGAATAATGCTATGAACATTCGTGTGAGAGTTTTTGTGTGGATGTACATTTTCATTTTTCTTAGGAAGGTACCTAGGAGTAGATGGCTGAGTCATTTGGTAACTAACTCTATGTTTAACATTTTGAGGAACTGCCAAGCAGTTTTCCAGACTGGCTGCCCCACCAGCAGTGTATGAGAGTCCCGATTTCTCCATATCCAGGTCAACAGTTGCTATTGTATGTCTTTTTTTTTTTTTTGTCTTAGCCATCCTATTCAATATGAAGTGATATCTCATTGTGATTCTATTTTGCATTTCCTAGTGAATAACGATAGTGGGTCATAAGAATTCTTTATATATTCTAGATACTAATTCTTTATAAGATAACTTATAGGAAAATATCTTCTCTTAATCTGTAGTTTGTCTCTTCATTTTCTTTATGGGGTTCTTTGAAGCACAAATGATTTCGATTTGATGAAGTCCAACTTCCCACACTTCTCTTTTATGATTTGTGATTTTGGTGTTTAAGAAATCATTGCCTAACCCATGATCACAAAGATTTATTCCTTTGTTTCCGTCTAAGGGTTTTATAGCTTTAGCATACCTACTTAGGTCCAAGGTCCACTTTGAGTTAATATTCGTGTACAGTCTCAGCTAGGGATCAAACTTCATTATGTTTTGAATATGGCTATCTAGTTCTCCCTGGTACCATTTGTTGAAAAGACTATTCTCTCTTCCATATATGAACTTTTAATACATGCAGAAAAATCAGACATCCATTCATAGTGAAACAAACTAGAATATAAGGAAAATTCCTTAATTGGAGTAAGAATGTATACAGAAGACAACAGCAAACATCATACTTGATGAAATATTCAAAGGTTTTTTCCTGAGATCAGAAATAAAGCAGAATATCACTACTCCGACTCGACATTGCACTGGAGGTTCTAGACAGAATAATAAATACGTCAAGAAAAAGAAATAAAATCGTAAAGACTGGCGAGAACAAAGAAAAACTCACATTATTTGTAGGTGGCATGATTGTATCTCTAGAAATCCAAAATAATCTACAGAAAAGTTGTATAATTTATAATTAATAATCTTTACCTCACTTATTTTTATCAAAACCCCTGAAATGACAGGAAAGCGTGGAGCTCAGTGAGCTTGCAGAAGAGGCCACGTGACATGATTTTATACGTAGAAAAATCATGTTAGGACTTGCTTCATCAGCTACCAATGAAAAGCCCATAAAGGTGATTAGAAAGCCCACATAGAAACAGGCACAGGAAGAGATGACCTCATAGCTGAGTTTTATTTAACCTTTAAAAGAATATTTGATTCCGATATTATTTAAGCATTCTAAGCCAGGATAGCTCGACCTTGGCACTACAGTTGGCCCTTGAACACCTCACCTCCACCCGAGTCAAAAATCCAACTGTAACTCTTGACTCCCCCAAAACTTAAGTTGTCTCCCTTGGATACCGAAATCCCCGTATGAAATGGCGTAGATCAATGCATACAGTCGCCCTCCGAACCCAAAGACTCCCAACCACACATTGAAAATGGTACAGGTATTTATTGAAAAATATCTGTGTTTAAGTGGATCTGTACAGTTCAAATGGAGGTTGTTCAAGGGTCAACTGCATTGACGTTTTGGACTGGATAATTTTTTGTCGTGGGGGCTGTCCTGTTTATTACACAGTGTTTAGCAGCATCCCACTAACTGCTAGTAACACCCTCTTCAGCTGGGACAATCGAAAAAGTCTCCAGACATTGCCAAATGTCCGTGAGAGGCACAATTGTCCTGGGTCTAGAGCACTGTTCTAGGTCCTATGAAGTATCTGATGCTACATATCGGCACTGCTGCCCCTAGAAATTAACGTGCCACAGACACCACCTCTAGGAAAAATTCCCCACCGTGCTAGTCTCTCTGTGTCCCTGGATCATGTTTCTATGTTTGAGTGTCTACTTAGCACATCCATGCTCTAGTGTCCAGAAGAGCTGAGAAATCAAGTATGAAATTTCTAGCTTTCATTTTTAGTTAAATTGATGTCTCTGTAGAAGTCCTTGTAACATGTACCGTTTTCCCCTGTATTTATTTCTCTCGGGGACTTTGCAGTGACGATCCTGTGTTTCCCATCTCTCCCTCATCACACTCCCTGAGCCCTCTCCTTGTATCTCCTATTATTTGACTTTATGGCTTAGTCCTGAATTTCGGGCATCGAGGCTTCTTGCCTTGAGGTATGTGCGATGTCTTTCTTCTCTCTGATACCTCACGAGTTTTGAAAGCTGCCTCGAGTTTCTCATTTTCTTTTTGTCCGGATGTTTGTTTTGGTTTCTGTTTTGTTTTCACGATAGTTCTCATTCTTCAGTTTGCCCTTAGTATTCTGAAACCTTAGCAATCACGGATGTAATGATTGCAAACCTTTGTAGCAATGAAATGATTTCAAACGTTCTTCAAATGAATTCTATAGAACAGATAACAGGATGGCTGCCCTGACCGAAGCGTGGGTACAGCCTCTTACCCTTTCTCCACTAAGCACAGCCTTTTTGTCATCTGCGGAGCCTCCCTTCGGCTGCCTGTGTCCTTTGCCAGTTTGGGGGCTGCAAAATAATAGGGGAGTTTATTGGGAGGGCGTGAAAACAGCTCAAAGGACCGAAGGGCAGGCTGAAGACTCACCTGGGAACCAGCAGCAACAGAGAATCTCAGTAGCTGGAATCACCTGATGGTTTGTAGGGCACGCCTGCTAGTTCTTCTACCTGCCCTTGCTCAACATTCAAAGGCCTGAAGCGAGTCCACCCAATGGTCAGGCCCACCCAATGGTCAAGACCTTACGATTTATAGTTCCAACCTGACAGCACACAACACCGGAGAGGTAAATGTGTTCAACAGAATGATCGATTGTGGTCCATGAGACAGATTAGGAAGTAGAATCTATACAGGAAAGGGGCAAAATCCACCTAGGTAGTCGAGAGATTAGTTACACCCTTTGCATGGGGGAGTGGAAGGGACCGTCCTGTTGATGTCGCTTAACTTTGAGAAACAACAGAGATTAATTGCAACTGAGTGGGCTGGGAGGTAGGACGGGAGGTGGAGTGGGTACAAAATGTCATGTACCCAAATTAGGCGATTATATTTATGAGGGAGTTATACAGTAAGAGTTGTGTCAGAAATTATAAATAAAATTTAAAGTAAAATTTATAGGTAAAATTAAATGGCTGAGAAGGAGCCAGATAAAACTGCTTACAAGAAAAGGCGAGAACTTAAAAAGCCCCCTTTCTAGATGAACAGCTTGGGTAGAAGTATTCTGGAAATTGCTACTAGGTTCCAGGTCCTTGTCCAGAGTCTCTATTCACAGCTTGAACTTTTTTGAGTAAAGGGATGATAAATGACAACTCCAGAAAGATGTAAAAATAAACACAGAGAAAATAATGATAAAATCATGTCCTTGGAATCAATACTTTTGTACCAATTTAGAATGCGAAGGGCGAATCTAGGTGATTGCAACAGCAGAAAATAAATGAAAAACAAATGGGAAATTCGAACATGTATAACCACCTGAAAAATATGTATTGTTTTGAATATTGGGTACCTTATAGAGTTTCTGAAATGTGGTGGGAGTTGAATAAGCATTTATTCAATAAATTAAAAATTAATATGAATAATGAATTGTCTGATTTATTTGAATAAACCATGACCCACATTGAAGAAAATATATTCTATTCCAAACCAAACATAGAACGTAGCATTTCTACTTTTAATTCATTTCTATCTTTATTCAGTTACCCAGGGGAAAAACCGATAGTTACCGCTGGTTCATCACCCCTCATTTTCTCTAGTAACAAATCATTTATTGAAATTGCGTAGAGCTTCCCTCCACAGTACCACTGCACCCAGCTTCTCCTTCCCATTTCCATTGTTACCCCTTATTCAAGCCCTGAATTATCTTGACAATTTATTTGCTATCTCCCTTCTTTCTGTTTTATAGTTCATTACGGAATAGTCTCTTTTATAGCATATCGGTACCATTTTTTTCTTCAATACCATTCTTGATATATCCTGATGTATTGATGTATTACTTCCTGGATCAAAACCTTCAATGAATCATTATTCCAAAATGTGAACTGGTAGTCCTCAAACTTTTAAAAACTATCACCTCCTCTAAGGTAAAACATTTTGAGAATGTACTGTGTATATTTATAAATACATATTTATACTTATGACTCTACTAATATGTTAGATACATTCTTAAACAGGCATAAAAATGTAAAAGGTTGGAATCAAGAGAAAATAAAAATATTTTGAATAATTTTGTTTATTAATGTTTCAAACAGCTTTAGCTCTTTTTATCATTAACATTATACATGTTTACTTACATATGCATAGGATTTATAAATATTATAACTGCTTATTTTATAGTCATATATTTTATATGTATTAATATTTATGGCATATGTGCACATTCATTTTTTTTGAAAACTTTTGTTAATACTTTATGATACAGCAACTAAAGCTGCTGTTTTTGTATCAAGTTCACTTTATTTCAATACCTAGTTTAAGGGCTTTCAAGGCAAAAAAATAAAATAAAATAAAAAAACACTCTCAAGAGTTTTTTGACCACAAACCATCTGAGAAATGGATCCCTGGATTTTTCATTGTCGCTGTGCCATGATATTTACTCTATGCTGCGCTCCAAGCGCGTTAATCCCTTGTCTCCAAACACGTCTAGCGCTTTTCACCCCCACTACGCCCTTGCCCCCCGCCGCTTCTGCCTTGAGTGCTCCCCACACTTCACCTCTGTATCCTCACCGATCAGCTTCCTCCTTCATGAACCCTCCTTCCGTTCGGGTTCCTTTCGATCTCACCTGAACAAAGAGTCATAGGACTTAACAAGTTCTCTTTGTCATTTGAATTAGTTCTAATGACGTCCATGTGTTTATGATCTCTTCTGTGAGTCGACTACAAACACCTTAGGAAGAGGCGTTGGGTCTGTAAATTACAGTGTAAGCTTTTAAAAAGTGTTGATTTTTGATCCTTGGCATAGACAGCTCAGTCTCTTAAGAGTGAGGAGGAGGGAGGGAGGGAGGGAGGAAGGGAAGGAAGTCTGAAATGAAAGAAAGAAAATACTCCCTGTGTAATTTTTCCTGCTAACCAGTTTGGGGAGTGTCGGATCCAGTGTTTTTTTAGAGCATGGTTCCGGGATCGGGAACATCAGCATTACTTGGGAACTTGCCAGAACAGTAAATCTTCAGGCCCTGCGCTAGGGCCTGCCCTAGACCCGCCGAATCAGAAACTTGGAGGGCGGGGCCTAGGCACCTGAGTTCTAACGTCCTCCTGATGATTCTGACTTCGCTAAAGTTTGCATTGTCCTGTTACAGCTTCAGCACGTGTATTCTTGAGTGAAGGCACAGCCACATATGACAGGCCCGAAGAGAAGCTTCATCTCTGCGATAGTTTTATAGTTTCTCTCTCTCTCTCTGGTTCTCACAAGCCTAGAGAGTTTGTGGAAAAATGCATAAAAAGTGGCATTTAGACATGATTACTGCATACGTGCCTTATCGATTTCCTAGCTTATAGTAAGATACCTTGAAGTTAAAGAACGTGAGTTACCCCTCAGCAGAAGTTAGGATCATGCCCTACACCGTCAATAAATACTTGCTAATGAACAAAGAAATGAAATGTTCTTTTATAAAAATCGATTTTCTTTTTGGGATTTACAAACACATCCAGTTAGGATGGTGGATCTTTAATTACTGTTCTGTGGGCAAATGTTCATCTAATGCTAAAACATGACATATGTGTTTATAGCTTAAACACAGAGGAAGTTAATTACCACGATGTAGAAAAACAATTCAAATTAATTATCGCACTAATTTGGGATCTACGGCATCATTTTCTTCTACTAGAGAAAATTAGAGTCTTAGTTCACTCCCAGGTTCTGAAAATATACACAGTAAATCACGGTTAATGATGATAATATTAACATCAGGGTTATTGTGCCTTTTGGCAAAGATCTCACTGGAAAATTTTATGTCATTCTTGGCAACTTAAAACAAATATATGCTGTTCAAAAATTGGAAAATATTTTCTAATAACCAACCTACTAGAAAAGTACATTGCATACTATTACTGAAATATGATGAATTTTGAAAATGCTAAGAAAGACCATAAAATCAAACACAGACAGTTAAAAGCAACTCTTTCGTGATCACAGATGTATGGCTCGGTTAATTAATATTTGAATTATATGTGTATAGCTCAGTCGTTAAACCATTTCTCTACAAACTACAAATTAACATTAATGAGAAATTCGGCGGCATTCAGCAGCAGCATTCTGCCACTACGCCAGAATAATCATTGATTTTAATTTTAAATCTTAATGTAACGTAATATTTTTGGTCAGCTTAAAGCAGTAAATGCAGAGAAACAGCAGGACTGAAGTCAGGTGAGACTATCCTAGGAGATCTGACAGCGAAGCTGTGGACGGTAACTAGTTAGCAAGGTGCGAACTGCTCTCCAGCCATTGGCATGTGACCGTGAATGATCACATCCCTCGCAACGAACAGCCCACCCGTGGGGTCATTTCCTTTGCAGTGTTTGGCCAGTCTGTTCAAAGAGCTTCCTGGTGTCAGAGATGACGCGGTTCATTCTGAACAAGAAATTGAATCATGACGCCAAGGAACAGAGCGACCAAAACGAGCTGGCACTTTGTACCAGAGGGAGAAGGACAGAGAGAAAAGCTCGGGGAGAAGTGACCACAGGTGAACAGCAACATGTACGGGGCACCAGCACCTTGGTGTGAGAGGCCTGATAAGATAGGGCCATGCCCAGCCCTGCTCCGTATGTCTGACAGAGCAAAAACCATGTACTCTGAGAATCTCCAAGTAGAGAAGACAGGTGTTTTGTTTGTTTGCTTTTTAAAGGGAAACTCTTGAATCAAATGATGATAAGATGATGCCAAAACCTAATCAACAGAAATGTGGCAAATAAAAAGTGCCCAGATCCTGTCACCCCTGGCAGGGGACCCAAACCAGATCCAATCTCTGTTTGGGACCTCGGACTTACAACACGTATGAGTCGATTAGGAGAAAGCTTCTCTCACTCCTGCGTAACGCCACGCTGGCTCCTCGGAGTCCTGTCTCTGAAGACCGTTCCCTAGTTTTTAGAGTAAAGGGAAAGGAACGTTATTTTGCTTCCATTATTAACAGTAAAGGGTTTATAAACCACCTACCTCCGATTGGGAATCGACATCACATTAACAATTTCTTATGAAGTATATGTCTACATCTTTTGCCATCACAAGTTTATGATGATGGATTTTTAAGTTGAGAATTTCTTTCAAAGTCAGGAATCGATTTCCTCATTCCCTTTTAACTTTGTAATATGATGTAAGACGTTTGTAAACCCTAATGATGCTAATACCACTTCTTTCTTAAAGAAAAAAATGAAAATGCCATAAAATGCCACTGAGTTCATTTTAATGCCACATGTCAATCAGCCATGATTTCTGAAGAAAAACATGTGAATTTATGGGGTAATTTAAAAAAAAAAAATAAAAAGCAAGTTTAGTTATTTGTTGAAATTATGATATCCTTCAAAAGGTAAGAGATAGTTTAAGCATAATAAAAGCATTCCTAGTTAACTGGCTATAACTCCTTATAAACAATAACATTAATGATTTAATAATAAGGTTTTTCCCTACCAGAGAGAAGAGAATAAAATGCACACATTGGACAGAAAAATTAATGCATATTATTGAGCCTAACATTTCCATTTGCTCCCAGTAGGTGCAAACAGTATATCTTTGAAAAGCCTTTATGTTTAATTCAGAGAAAGTACTTTTTCCCTTAGTTCCTCAAATAATATTCAAATCGTGATGATAAATAAAATTATTCACACTATTTCTACTTTTAAAATGCTGTATTTCAAATGGTTATGTATATTTATATGATATTTTGAATGTTTTATACTATATGGAGCTTTGATTATTAAATGAGTAAAAACACTGCATTAAATGTATTTTGGGAGCCAGATAGAGTAGAAATAGTCAATGAAATTAATAACAGAATATTAATATGAACACATTTTATATGTTTTATGTAAATTTTCATTTTACATACATAAGCAATTGTGTATACAGTGATGAATATGAATGAACTACAAGACAGTCATAACAACACAGACTAACATCACAAACATAACACCGAGCAAAGAAAGAATGACTTTAAATGATGGGCTATATGAGGTTTGGAAAAAAAAAAAACCATCAGGCAGTTAACTAAACGGTGTTATTGATAGAGGTGGTCTAGGTCAATTAGGATAGTCCTTGCCTACATCGGTGAGGGAGAGAACTGTATTCAAGGAAGGGCCGCAGAGTTGAAACTAATCTCAGTCAATACTAAAAAAACATTCACTTGAGAGAAATATCCAGATCATGTAATTCAAAGAGTACATAAACTTAAACATTTTTTTCTAATGACATAATTCTTTTCTTAAGATGCTTGTTGTCAGTTCCCTCCTTGTTCGGCTCCAAAAGTCTTTGCTATGGGAGTTCCCAGCACTGTAATTAACCTTGTCTCAGCAGCAGACTGGAGTTCCACAAAGGAAATTCAGAACAGAAGGACATTCCAAGGAAGTTAATGCCTGAATAACTCGAGGTGCCCTGAGAATTACGGAAGACCCTTCAGAAAGGCTCAAACGTCACCTCGATTATTCCTTAAGTCTACCAAATAAAAGTGATTCGAAATTCATTTCAAGCAGTTGGATGTCCAGCAGAGATGTAGCTCGTGATGGGGAGCAGAGCTTGCCACCCCCTTTTGGGATATTGATTATTTTAAGCTGGTTATTTTTAAGAAACAAAAGACTCAAGAAGAAGCTTTGACCTGCCCCCTAACTGCCAGAGAACCTGTTCCAGGAAGGGACCTAGCATCACAGATAGCTATAGTTTCATATGAACTAGTGTGACAGATAAGCAGGAGCATAGCAAGGCCCCTCGGATCAAAGTCCTCTCTGTGTCTCACTGTAAAGGACGGCCCAGCAAACATTCTATCTCTTTGTGAATTGCTCTCCTGCCCTTTGAAGCCCCAAACCATAATCTCCGTCTCTTAGCTCAAGTTGGCATGTAAGCGTCAACTGACTGGGTCCCATATTCTTACAGAACCTCCGTAATTAGTTCAGTTATTTTTTTCCTGTTAATCTGTCTCATGTCGATTTGATTATTAGACCGGCCAGAAGAACTTAGAAGGGGTAGAAGGAAAATTATTATTTTTCCTCTCTTGCTATGAGTAAGAGGTGGGAGAACAAAGGACAATATTTCTAGGGGAGGAAATGACACCGTCATATCTACTCACAAAACTCACCACGGGCAAAACCACGGCCAAGGTCATACTTTCTAAGCTTCTCAAGTCTCCATTTCTGGTTCGGGGATTCTCTTTCTGTCCTTTTATGAAGAAATTAAACGCCCCGAGGTCAGGCTGTGCCTACAGAGCCGAGGGCTTCTCCGGAGAGTCCAGCCACGCCTGCTGAAACGTTAGCGGGCTAACGGTCCCCTCTCCCCGGATGCGTTTTAACTGGGCCTGCATGCCTGTCTAAGGAAGAACCGGGCACTGCGTTTCACTGTCAGACGGGATCCGTACGGTGGGCTTTTGTGGGAGCTTCCTATACGAACTTCATGCTCATGTAAGCCGTGCCCCTCCCTCACACCTTGTCATCTGGAAACGAAACAAATCAAGGATAAAACATTCCATCAGAAGTGAGGAAGTCTGCGTTGTGTTTGTTCGTTTTAAGATTTGTGAAAAGAACAATGATTCCTTCCTGGAACCATCATGTAAGTCAAGGTTGACGACTGATGAAAGTCAAATCATGAGGCAGAAGTTTAGTTTCAGACCCCAACGTACAGTTTTGAGCCCTTTGTTAGCTGGGCGGCTGGCCCTTCTAATTTTATATGCTTTGTTCAGTTTCTTCTTATCTTCATGTCTTATCTGTTCAATAGTTTAAAAAGATCTAATGTTATCATTTGCACTAAGTACTTCAGTAACAACTTAATGTGTACTTCCTAAGAGATCTTTGCGTTTTGAATCGAGAACACCTTTTTAATTCAAAAGAAGGCCTTTCAGCAGTGGAATTAGAGATTAGTCCCAGGTTGGTCCTGCATAAATCTTTTCTCCGAATCTCTCGGTGCAGTGTTTTATTTCGATACTAGTCTTGACACATTGTTTAAACGGAGTCTGCGGCTGGCGTACGTCAGCCAAACGGGGCCACTTATATCTCCCTCATTCAGCACAGGATTTTAACTAAATGTAAGCCCAAATTTAAAAACCGGTTTCCTATAAAAATTCAAATTTCCAGCTTCACATGAAAAGAGGAAAAGGATGTTTAGCAATACTGTCCTTGAATTTCCACGAGGCAACAATGATTAGAAACAAACTGGTTCTGCCACCTTAAACAGGCCAACACTTTGATCGTTCCCAGTCATTCCTCCTCAGACACTGAGGTCGGATGTCAGTTACCATTTACTGTCAGGCGCCATTTTCCTTATGTTAGAAAAATACCAGGCATTGTGGGTCTATCAAAAGTAAAGAAATAAGAGACACACAAGGCCACTCGACTTTTCTATACTTGGGCCTCCTTTACCGTAACGTTTCTACTCCTTCACCAGTCACTGTAGATGTTTGAGTTTGGGACTTTTAGCTTCATTTAGCGCGCCCACCCACATTGAGCCATTTGGCCAGGGGAAAAAAAAAAAAAAAGGGTATGGTTGAGGACTCAATTTGAGTGGAAAAAGAGATTGTAAGAAAAGGAGAGATGGGAGATCATTTTATAAATAGCAAAACTACGAATGCATATTTCTAATATTTATGCCCCCCCCCCCACCCCGCCCCAAAGCCACCTAAAGAACAGTGGAAATCGCTGCTTTAGTGCAGAGGGGGTGGCATAGGCTCCGTGCCTGCCGGGGGAGCGGGGGGAGCCAGGGGAAGGGCTGGCTCACAGGGCAGTTCGTGAGCCAAGCCTTCAAGGATGCGAGGGACTTTTTCTTGGCAGAGAGAACTCGATTACTTCATGATGAAGACTGGGAGTAAATATTGGAACTTTGACTTATTCTTTCCCATTCCATTTTTTTTTTTTTCTTACAGCATTCGCTATTCTTTCCCACACTTAAACTCTCACCCGGAGGGGCTGGGATGACAGGGCGACATCGCATGCAGCAACCTCGTGTCGCTCACTCCCAACATCATCACTCGTATTAGAATTTAAAGGTGAGAAAAAGTAGGATGGAAAGCGAGGCCTCCGGGTGGAGCCGTGAGCCCCGCGGTTCGTCCCCGCTGCTGCTTCTTACCCACTGTGTGACTGTGAGCAGGACGACACTTCTGAGACTCTGCCTCCTCGTCCCGACATCGGATGGAAAGAATTCCGTCTCGCCTGCTTCACGGGGCCGCTACGGAAGCGTAGAAAAACGCGATTTAATTTCTGACACGTTCTTCAAATACGAGGTGTTATCCTCAAGAACGCCCAGCATAGAAATGGACACAGCCGGTACTTACTACTTTTTAACAATAAACTTTTTTTTAAAATTATTTTGGAAGACTTGGGATGCACCGACAATTTGCAAAGGCAGCACAGAGTATTCGCGTACACCCCTCACCCATTTTCATTTTCCCCTAAGGTTTTCATCTTACATTTCTGTGGTGCGTTTGTCAAAACTAAGGAGCTCGCCTTGGCACCGTGCTGTTAACTTGACCTCAGACTTTATCCGGAGTTGGCCAGTTTTTCCGCTAACGCCCTTTTCCCGTCCAGGATCCCGCCTAGGAGACCACATCGCGGAGAGTGGATCTCGCGGTCTCTTCCGACCTGTGACAGTTTCTCAGTCTCTCCTTGTTTTTCGCAGCCTGACCGTTCTGAGTACTGAGGTTGGTTGGTTGGTTGCGATTAGACTGGGCTTATGGGCTTTGGGAAGAAATGCTGTAGCATAATATGGCTTTTGTGACATCTTATCCGGGGTCCCTGCTACCCACACGTCCCCAGTAATGTTCACCTGAGTCACCCAGGGAAGGGGTTGTCTGCCAGCCCTCTCCCCTGTAAGGCGACTGCTTTTTTCCCTTCCATAGTCTCTTCTTCATGAGTCACCGAGTCCGGCCGACCCTCTAGGGAGCGGGGAGGGGATCAATGCCACCTCCTGGGTGTAGAGGTGCCTACATCTATCATTTGGATTTCTTCTGTAAGGAAAGTTTGTATTTTTAAAGCCATCAAACAACAGAAACAATATTAGTTGACACGTTTCCTTTTTTTTATTCCACGATTTCTTAACCTCCTGTTAAGAGTGCTAAGATTAGCTTTTCAGCCAACTGGCAGAGAATAGATGGGAAATGAAGAGTCGCTATATATATACACATTATGTGTATATATATGCACATATATACACTCTTCATATATAAATATATATTATATATTATAAGTATATACATATATATTCTAAAAAATCCACAAACTAGAAAATAAGTCTCTTCATGCTTGAGAGTTAACTGTTAAGATTCCAGCTACTTTGGTGCCAGAGCAGCGACAAACCACGTTCCCAGGTCACAGCCAGATGTCACTATTGAGCAACGACATGCAGTTTCTATTCCACAGGGTCTGTGCCTCAATACTAAACTTGTCGTAGACTAAAGGAGCAACATGCTAGACCCATTATTTTAATTTTGCCCTGGAAGGGTATTTTTAAATTTTAATAATAAAATAACATTTATTTGGTTTCCGAAAACTGACCGAGATAAAATGGTGTCTGGGCGTTTCTAAGTCAGTTTTAAAGTCTGAAGTCTGTTTTGGCGGGGACAGCTTCTCCACGTGTTTGTGCATCTCTATTCCCGCAATGGCCAATAAAGTGACACATTAGAATATCATCGTTATTTTTGCAAACTGGTATATGGTTTGTATTTTATCCACAAAGCTTATTAATTGTTATTAGCTAGAATCGATAAAAGTCAGGGAGGGGTGTGCCACTTACGAGCTGAAGGTATTTAACAAGGGTTGGAGGGTTGTATCCATGTGCCTTTCCTACAGAACCCAATACATACAAAGAATTGTATGTATTCGTACGCCTGCTAAGCTGGATTGTCAAGACAGATTCAGAGACAGGAAGGGGAAAAGGAAAGAAAGAGAGAAGAGAGCATGGTGTGGAGTTGGACCTGATTAATAGAGGAAAGAAAATAGACCCCCCTCAATCTAGCTTTGGGGAGCTTTACCCTGCAGATTTCTTGAGCTCAGAGAAAACACATAAATCTGCCATTTCTTCAATGTTCAATTATTATCAATTTGATGTATTCATCTCACAGATGATTCCCATTGGAAAACTTTTATTGGTTACCATTTTGTGTCATATAAAATACCGAACGATACATGAAAATCGGGGTACATTTTGACACTTTTATTTATAGGAAAAATTTGGTCAGAGATTTTCTTCTCTCTTAAAAGGAATTGTGGAAAATGTAAGAGTGCATCTTTAATCATTATATTTTAAAAAGAAAGCTCATTTAATTTTAGGTAGCAGCTCATCTTAAGATGAGACCTTTTGTAGGTTCGACTGTGTTAGATTGTTTGTTACTAAATTAATTCTTAGATAGTGAAAGAAATCTCACTAAAATAATAGCTACCATTTATTAAGCAGTTACTATGTGCCTGGCATTGTGGTAAGTACTTTAAATATGTTCTCTCATTTAGTTTTTAGAAGAACACTGGGACGATATTATTGTCTCTACTTTACAGATTGGCAAATTGAGCTTTAGGCAGACTAAATAACTTACTTATCTAAGATGAGAGAACCAGAAAGTGACAGCCCAGACTCTGCCTGCTCTAAACAGACCTTGCTCCTATAGGAGGCATTTCTATGGCTAAATCAAATTCAGATCAATCTTATCTTCGTAGCGGCAAATCATTATGCTAACTCTCATACTTCTATTTACCTTTATTATACATTGACACTTAATCCAAGAAACTCTGGAAAATATCCAGACCTGCCCACCTCCCCACAAAACCACAGTTTTTTTCTCTTTAATAAAGATTGGGAAAAAATTGGATTTGGGTTCACGTACTATGTTATGCCCCCTAAAAGCATCTTGATCTTTGCATACTCCTCACAAAAGAATCACACCCTGAACTTCATCTTAGAAGAGTAGGTCAGAATTTTATTATAAGTTTGAACACTTTGGATTCTTTGTTACTAAATGAACTGTAAGATAGAAGAAGAAAAATTCCGTAGAATCTGGCTGGAGAAAATAAAGAATTCAAAACTGATGGTTTGGATTAATTTATTACATTGGGAAGCTTAATTTCAGGTTATTTTTATCATTCTCCAGCACTAATTAGTCCAATGGAACTCTATTAAGAATTTAGGGTGTTATTTTTATCTAAGAAGTATAGAAACAAGAAAGAGGGAAAATGTTAATTTATGGCAAAAAAGTGTATCTTTTCACCTATATCTCTGCTAGGGTTTGCTGAATCCTCGATAAGTTTATCTCAGACAGGTTTCGCTAACATACCACAGCAAGGAATTTCGTGATTCTGGCTTGATTGGCTATTGGTAATGTTATCAGTCTCATTACAGAACCAGGAAGCTTTTTTTAGAGGAGAAAACAATAAGATGATCAGACCCCCTCATTTTACATTGTTACTTGTCCGAGGTCATGAAACAATTTAGCAGCCAAACCAAGCCTAGAACGGGGCGTTCCCGACTTCTGCCCTGTGTTTAGCTACATTGCAGTTTGTGCCTCTCTCGTTTCTGCCTCTTTACAGACAAAAATGAAGGTTAGGAGTGTCCATCAAAAACCAGATGTTTCTTCTCCATTTCTTCTGTTTAACCAGACTCAAAGGCTCCTCTGAATCTAGAAAACTACATCTTTCCTCTTTTAGCTACACCGTAATTATTTGTTTTCTAAGCAATGTCCAAGCTCAGATATGACCTGCGACACAACTGGATCGGAAGCAGGTGGTAAGTGAAGACTTAAAATCTAGCAGTCGGTGCCTTATACATCATTTCTAATTGAAAGAAATCACGGCCACATGTGTAAAAACGAAAGAAGAAAAAGAATATCATCGACAGGGAGTTTACATTAAAAATAGAACTTAAGCTTCTCTCCGCCTAATGCCATTTTCAAGATACCTCAGTAAACCAAGTCTGCGCCCATGTTAACGAGTTAAGATTAGCGACAGTGGGGTGCTAATCGATTATTAACGGAAAAGTCAGACAAGGTTAGGCTGAGCTCTAACACGCATCCTTTTATCTACAAGCAAAACGACTACAAGTCCAATTGCTTTTTGCTGCATTTCTGCCACTCGGAGGCTTCTGGCATAAAGGAACAAGTACTGAACATGCAGGAAAATCACATTCTAATTCAAGCACTACCATTAATTCGAGCTTGACCAGGAATATGAATGAATGAATTGATTCAGTTCACCTCAGGCACGTGGCCAATGGGTTCTAACAGCACTGATATCGGAGTCATAGTATGGGCCAGATCCAGACTCTGAACTTGAACTCGGGTCTTTGACTCCCCATGTAGTGATGGTCAGAAGCCGCCTCTGACTTCTCTGGGGGAAAGATTACTCTTTTGAAGGCAGTATAGTGGTGTATTTCATGTGTTCTTTCTTAAACCAGTAATAATGTGGGCTTTTTATTTTACTCTTTTGGCTCAAAGGGTCCTAAGAAGATATAAAATTCATGCTGAATATATGAAAAGTTGTTTTTAAAGAAGTGTCCTTTGGAACATAGTCTAACAATATATTTTAAATATGTTTAGTTTATATTTTTAAACAGCAGACTGATGTTTGAGCCAGTTAACACTTGAGGAAGGCACAAGTCCAGATCCCCTTAGCAAGAGAACATTTTTTAAACTGGATCGGGGAAGGGGTGGCAGTACAGTACTGCTGGCCAGCTCACTCCCAAGAAATGAACAACCGTGAGACAAACAGGCAAAGCTGAAACGCTCAGACGATACAAAGAACAGAAACTTCAGTTTCCAAGGGCAGCTTGGGGGAGAGGTGTTAAGTGGTTCAGAAAAAGTTAGGGGTGCAGGAAGGGCAACTGAAGGAGGGTCGAGGAGGAAGGACCCACTCCGCCATGAGAAATGGCAGTGAGTGGGAAGGAGGTAGCGACCTCTGTGGAACTGCCCTTGGCGGGGCTCTGGAATCCGGGCAGCCACATTCCACTGTAGGTGGGGCGTTTTGCAGAGCCACCATGCAGCCCCTTCCCCGTCCTCCTCTAAGCCTTTAAAACACTGCCACCTGGCGCGGTCTTACTTTGGAGATAAAGAGGTGCTCTGTCACCACTTTGGGGTGTGATATGGGAGCTCTGGACGGAGGCAGATGGGGTCTTACTGCTTAGTGACGAGAGACTAGAGTTTCCCCCAGCCGATTGGCAGAAACGTAGGGGCCTCCGTGGATATGGGCTCACGTAGAGGCGGGAAAGAGGAACCGAGCCCCAGAAGAGGAGGAGTGAACAGAAATAGAGTCCGGTAGAACTTCAGACCGAGCCTGGCTGTTTTCTACAACGCTCTCACACGCGGGTCTGCTCTTTGAGGGAGCACTTAGCGTCCGGCAGTTCATGCGAGTTTTAAAATGCATGTCCCACTTGGGGACCAGCCCTACCTTCTTTACTGTGACCGGAATATGCTTCTTCTTCAGTAGTTCTGTCCAGGGGTTTAGATTAAGTTATTCTGTGTTTCAGAGGGCTTGTCCAATTGATAATTGGCTTCTACATCTAATTACACATTTTAGTATTATAAGTAATCCAGGTTACTTGAAGAAGGATTGGGGAAAAAAAAATAAGTCGAAAGAAAAAAAATCCCTCAATATTACCACATTTTAATAATTCGCAAGTTATTGTTTATTTCAATTACCTACTAAAATTTACCTGTACTAATCAAGGGGCGGGCGACTTGGTTAGTATATTTCTAGATATGTTAGGATTTTACACTCCAAACTTTAAAGTTTTGCTATTTGGAAATAGTTCCAAAGCATATTGTATAATTGAGCGCCTTTATAAAAACATAAAAATACATAATGTAGTCTTTTTTTTTTTTGATGTTCCAGGATTTTACGTTAATTTTTTAAAATCGAGTATTTATTCAGCATTTTTCCGATGGCCTCTCATTCACCTCACTGATGAGGAAGGAGTCTGCCATTCTAAATAGCGCGACACCTGACACTGGACGGAAGAGAAGACAGTAGTTTATTAGTTGTACATACCACAGTCTGGGGACGGAGGGTGCCACAGGACAGGCACGGTCCCACGTGGGGCTCAGGGAGCCAGGCTTTGTAGCAACGAGAATAGGAAGTGCCTCCTGGTTCCCACAGGAGGATGTGACTGATTCTTTGAATGACTTCGCAGCTGGTGGGGAGGTTGAACCCATGAGGTTGAGGACCGGGTGGGGTGCAGCTGATCTGGCTGACAGGGAGCTGGTCAGAGGGGCGGGGCGGCCTTTCTCTCTGGGTGGGCGGCATATCTGGCAAGAGGAGAGAACTCGCAATGAGGCCTTTGGGACTCTGTGAGACTCGAAGATGACGAGCAGCCCATGACATTTTAGGCCTTACAATGGATGCAGCGGCTCTGTGCTTACCAGAGGAGTAAGGTTGTTTTTGAAGAGAGAGCAGTCAAGGTTGAGAGCCACACTCACGACCAAACAATCACACTGCATTGTAGCCAACTCTAGTGGAAGCAGTGATACATTGATTGGAAGCGTAGAGGAAGGACGGGCCAATGGCCTGAGATGGTTGGAAAAGGCATCATACGAAACACCAATTATTACACTCGGTTGTCACTATATAATCTGACAAAGGACTGGGAAGCTTAGCTTATCACCTCCCTGCAGGTAGTGACTGTCGCTCGGGATGCTAATGCTCCCAAGCTGATGTGTTCCTCATGACACAGGAATACCCACACGGCGGCCACTGAGTCAGAGGATCCATATTTTCCCCATCCCTTACCAGACGTGACGAGTGCCCTGCGTCTGTGCCTTCCAGGCAGAAGACGCAGCATTGCTATTTACCCATCTCTCCCTGGGAAAAAGAAACCAGAACGGAAAACCGGAAACCGAACAGTCATCCCCTCTGCCTGTCTCCACGCCCCCTCCCTGTCTGTCTCTCCCTCCCTCCCCTTCCCTGACCCGCTCCCTCCTTCCCTCCTCCTGCCTCCTCCTTCTCCCTCTCCCTCCTCCACCTCGACCCCGCCCTGGACCTCGCCCATCGCCCCTTCCGTGTCCACCTGCTGACGTGTGGACGCCGTGTGCTGCTCTTACGGCTGTTTTTGCTTTTGCATCTTCTGCTTCTCGTCACCTCACTCATGCTCTTGGGCTTTTAACACACCGAGTCGTTGATCTCTCAAAGACAGAACTGTCCAAAGAGCCTTCTCTTTCCAGCCACGCGGTCACTCCAGTTGGCAAGTCAGCCCACCCCAGCGTTTCCAGGACGGGCCCCGGCAGCTCCACTCAGCGCCAAGTGCTGAGAATCCGCTCCCCTCTTTTCTCCGTGACCTGTTTGGACAGACCCGCTGCTGCCGGCATACTAGCTGTGACGTGGCATCCGTATGTAATAAGGAGCGTTGAAGCCCGCCCGCTCCCAGTTTGCCATCGTTCCTGTTGGGGTCTCCCACGAGGCGCTTTTCTTTACCAGATGCACCTGAACGGATTGAGGAGGAACGTGGCAGATGGAGGCCAAAATATCGCGGTGATTACTGATAAAGGCTGTCGCGGAGAAGAGGGTGGGCTGGCTCACCGAGCCCCTGAGCTGGCGGACACGTGACCTAGAGCAGGCCCCCAGCCTTCCTCCCCCACCAGCACGGCAGTGGCAGAGGACCCCTGCCCCATAAGGGAGAGTCACCAGCGGGAGAGGAGCAGCGACAAGCAAACACACAGGGCACTTCTCCTGGGGTCTCCAGCTGCCCCAAGTGCTCGGATGAGTGGACAGGTGCATTCGAGACACATTTCTCTGGAGGGAAACCAGAGAGCTGGGGAAGAAGCATGTCCACTCTGCCATTTCATAGTAGCTATGATATGAAATTATTTACTTCAGAAAAATCAATGTTTGTTAAGTCCCAGTTAGTATTATAATACCAAATCGAGTGCTTACGTTTTGGCTTTCTTCTGTTAGACCATTGTCTTACTCATTTGATCCTTACAATGCATCTTATTTTGATGAGGAGGGGTTTCGGATTTTAAAGTACTGTAGAAACAGATCTTTGTAAATTCTCTGATGCGTTATGACCGATTGGTGGCAAATATTATCATCCACAAAAAATAATTCGTATCTCTTTCTATAGAACTTATTATACTCATTTTTCTACATATCCTGGGGAAATTTTTAAAAAAACAGAACACACAGTCGTAACATCGAAAAGCCTGAGATGACTTGATCCAGGAAGAAAAAAGAAGGATTTGAAAGCAAAAGCATGACACTGATCCAGTATTAAATATAATTATGTACGGCTTTAGAAATCATGCTGGGTCATGTAGAAAATATATATACATAATGTATTATGGACATTTTCCATTTTGATGGTTTACTGTGAAATATTTGCTATGTTAAATGTGATTTAACACTTTACCTTTTTCTTCTTATGAATAATTAATTGATCGAAAATTTGTGCTACATTAATTCATAAAATAATAATATGGAGAAATTATAGAGCACTTTATATTTCCAAAGTAATGCTCGAACTTTAAATGAATAATGCAGACAGCACTCCTGGGAGCAGACTGCGGACTGTGTACACCTTCTTTCCATGAGAGTTCCTGGGGAATATAGCATACGAATCACTATGTTTAGAAACTATGCATAACTAGACATATACAATTTCTACAAGGAAGAGGGGTCCTGCATCTATCAAACACATGAAAGAAAGTACAAAGAAAAAGAAACAGGTGACTCTATTATAATAGCACGCCGGAATAGCTATGGCACAATAATAGGATACTGAGATGGCCTTGTTTAAAAATGGAAGAATACAAGGTCTTGCTCAGAGACTACTCGAATTGGAGTCCAGGAAACCTGAGATGTCACTTGTCCCATGACATTTCCCCCTCCCCCCCATAAGAGATGGACATGATGCTGTAAAATATCGCAATACCCATTTAAATTTGTCTTCAAAAGGGATTCATGAAGGGAATGGGTAGTTTAGAAGTGAAGGAATGAAAGGGAAAAATGGCAGAAAGGAGAAACTCACCATGATCTCAAATCGTTTATTTTATGTCCGTCTCTGCTGACGACTGTGGTTAGGTTTTCAGTTAGCGGAGCGCTTCTCGGGGCATCTCACAGCATTTGTTGAGGAACAAGCGATATATTCCAATAGGGAACTGAGGCAGTGAAAGCGACCTCTCTCCCCCAGCTGTGTTACCGGCCTCTCCTGTTACCCCCTCTTTGGCACCTGACACCTCCTACGGTCTCTCTTTAGCTGGTCTGTATTCAAGGGGACCCTTCTTATATCAGGATATTTGATAAATGCTGAGAATTTCTGTCCTTTTTCAATTTCTCAGAGTGAAGACTTTAAGGAGAGGAATCTGGTCAACTATTTTCCTAGCTATTTCTGTTTCTATTGCCAGATTTTCGAGAGGGTCCATCTTCTCTAATACACACTGCGGACAAGCAATGCCTGCGACAGCCACCATTTGCTGGAGAATTCTCTCTTGGCACTGTTCTGTCTTTGCTGTGCTCTGTTTAGTGCCTCTGTGTTCTGTCTAATCCACTTTACTGTGGTGCTGGCTCCTGGACTCAAGAGAACAGTTAGTTCGAATGGTCTCGAAGGCATGTTTTTGTTGCTAATGACAGTGGCTTAAATGGCTAAGATTATTGCTCTCACCCAAGAGATGTCTGAAGATAATGCAGCAGCCTAACAAAGACACCAAGGATCCCGTCTCTCGTCACCGCTTTACACCGTCATTCTTAGTGCGGTGGCTTTTGTCCTCATCCACGTCCCCCCCATGATTGAAAGAGGGCTTCTGTGCTTCCAGGTACGGTGACATCCACTTTCTATTTAGGCTGGAGGGAAGAGGAAGTGGATGCGATGGTGCCAGCACTGTCACGTGGTGACTCGAACTTCAAGCGAGGCCGGGAAACGGAGGTTTTTAGCTCACACTGTCTATTGGAAAGAAGGACGTGGAAGAAGAGGGTTGGGCATGGACCTTGTATCTGCCAATCATGGTGTTTGCCGCAAATGTGAACGGAAGAAGTCCCTTTCCAACTTCTCTACGATGGTCAGAGTGATCGATCCCACGGTGTTTCCTATATGGCACCCTCAGGCTCCTTCCCTAATGTCACATAGCATACCCCATTTGTTTAAAAATTAAATACCCACTCTGTAGGCTGCCCTAGAACAAAGATAATAATCACAATGTTATTGATTTGTTCATTAATTTCCTCAGTGAATGTTCAGTTATTGAGTATCTACCTTCTGTTGCTGAGCACTGGGATACAATGTTAACAAATGTTTATTTCCTGTCATCGAACCATACGTCCTATCTGCACAGTGCTTTATCACTGAAGAATGCTTTTAGATGCTAAAAGCAGAAAATTCAAATAAAAGTGACTTAAATCATATTAACACTCTATACTTTACTTTTAAAGATGCAAAAGGAGGTGTGTAGCTCCATAGTATCATGGTGCCAGAATTAGGTTTCTGTGACTCCCCTCATAGTTACAAGGAGGCTGCCACAGTTCCGAACATCTCATCCTTCAAGAATGCGCCTAAAGGCAGCCAGCATAGTGAGAGGACTGTCTCTCATGCCTCCTCCTTTTATCAGAGATTGCGATCTTCCCTAGAGGATTTCTCAGCAGACTCATTGGCTCGAATAAAGTCACGTGACACCACTGGCTGTAAGTGGGGTTAGAAAGGTGAAAAGGGAGAGTGAGTTGGGAATTAATATTGGGTAGCCAACCAAAAATGTTGTCCGAGGTGCTTTACAGCTTCCCACACACTTCTACAGTCACGATCTCATCTTATGACTCTATGGGACTATGTCCCAAGTATACAGAAACTGAGACCTTGAGTGAGAGCTATAAATGGTATCTGCTGTGTGGGGACTTCTGGAAAGCAATTTAAAGATCCTTTGAAGGTACAAATTTAAGGCAAGGATTTTAAAGATATACTGCACTTAGCCTGTAAAGTATGATTGTAAGAGCCCAAGGAGTAATTCAAAAGAGTTTATAGTTGAGGAAGATAATTACATGGTAGAAAGGGAAGAGCAGTAAGGAAGGACGCATTCTAGGCTGGGCTTGGGTAAGACGTGGGAAGGATTCTGAAACCCTGCTTCATTATCTGTAAAATTACACACTTGAATAAAGTTAGAACTCCCCAAACTCTTTCTCGGATATGAAAGTACCTATCTAATCATGACCCAGGAAGTCATCAGGTAGAAGAACATTGCAAATCATCTATTCCAATCTCTTTTTACAAACGAGATAATTTAGGCTCGGAAGGTCACCATTTGGCCAATTCACTCACCTAAGTTACAAATTTCAGTCCTAGTGTATAACACACTATGATTTTACAAGTAACTGATATTCTATCTTGATAGATTTAAAAAATCAGCTTCCTCCTCTACCTTCTTTTCTCACCTTAGGCAGAATCTCTGCAATAACATTTACTCTGTTTAACAGAATGCGGATAATAAGATTTTTAAAGACTACTTTTTAGCTATAATATCGCAGGCAGATAACTTAACTTCTCTGTAAAATAATAATTGCACCTCTTCCATAGTTTTTTTTCCCTTCTTTTTTGAGAACTAGAAAAAGTACACTATTAAGAAAAGTTGGTGTAGTGACGGACATGGCAAGGACTTAATGCCAGTCATCGATCTCAGGGCTTAAAACTCCTCCAAGCTTGAGAAAGCGTCCAAGACCAACTTCTCCAGCAGGTTGAGTGAAGGGTGAGTCTGGCTCTCCCGATCATTATTTTGTGTTTATATAGTCATGTCTTCTCCTTTCACGTTATTGTAGATCTAAGGGCTCTGTGTAATAGCTAAGGGTCTGGCACATAACTGCCAGTCAGACCAATTCATACAAAGCCGTCACCGGGCTCAGTATCGAGTGTTTTGTACGAGACCATTTAAATCACTTAAATCAGAGATTCTGAATCTGGGATTCATGGATGGACCGCGGGCGAACAGGGAACCACCAGACAGTTCACTGAAGCAGGTTTTCTCAACGTGGGCACTACTGACATTAGGGCCAGATAATTCTGAGGAGCCGTCCACACTGCAGAGTAGTCAGCATCTCTGGCCTCTCTCTCCCCACCAGATGCTAGTAGCACCTCCCTGAGCATGATAAGCAGAAGCATCTCCAGAACTTGCGAGATGTTGGGTGAGGAGGATAACCTCTCTTCCCCCCTTGAGAACCACTGTGATGAAGCCTAATATGTATGTGCCTTTTTTTTTTCCCCCTTCTGGGAGGCTTATCAGTTTCATCATACTCTTAAAAGTGTCTATGACCTCAGAAGAGTCGAGACCAATTACTCGAAGTTTTTCAAAATAATAATGAACAAATGCACATCTCCAGCTGCAATTGTGGACAAAATGGGTAAGTAAAACGGTGCGCTGTGAAAATTTACCACGAAATGTATGCCTACCCATCTATTACTTCACAAAGTGTATCTGGGGAAGGATCTGCTTCACCCCAGACGCCGGGGTTCTTACAAGCGACTGTCTTCAGCGGACGTCCACAGCCTCCCGCGGAAAGTAGCCCCGAACTTCGAAGGGGTGAGCGCTAGTGGCGAGCAAGAAAAGACCTCAAGTCCGGAGGGGAAATCAAAGCCAGCCGTTTCTTAGGGAAGAAATCCAATGCTGGTATTGATTGCAAGATTGATTGGGGCGGGGAGGGGCGGAGGGGAACGGACAGGGGAAGGAAGGCGGGGGAGGAGCGGGAAGACAGGGAGGAGAGAGGCAGAGGATGCCCTGCCTCGGAGAGGCTCTGAGGAGACTGTCCCGGGAGGGGCTCCCTGCGGGAAGTCCCCCCGACACCCCCACTCCCACCCCCGCCCCAGGCCCTTCTGGCAGCGCCGGCCGGAAGCCCTGCGCCCCGGGCTCTGCCGCCTCGCCTCGTCCTCACGTCCACACTGGCCTCGTTCACCCCCTTCCAAAGTGACCACAACCCAAGAGCGTCCTCCGGGCTCAAAAGGGACACTTTACCCGGTCTTTAAGGCCCTCCTCACCTACGTGTCCCAAAGGCGGCAGGACACCAAATGCCAGACACACAGAAGCAAGCGGGGGACGTGCCTCGTCTCCCGTGGCCCGTCGCGAGCCCCCGGAGAAGACAAGCAACTTCTCCCCGCTTCTCGGTCGGTCTGTCCCCCCGCTCAGCCGGCTTTGAGGGAGTCGCGAGGCGATCACGACAGTTTTACTTTGCAACTGCTGAATAAACAATCTCATGTGACCCACGATTTGTTATAAGTGTGAACAATAAATTAACTCATAATATTTAGGTTTCTTGTTTCTTTTATCATGATGTCTTTGTTATTCCTATGGAAATAAACTAATTTATGGCTGGATTAGAAAAGTCTGACCATGAGTACTATTTTCTGTTTGAGCAAGAATGCATCTAGGTAGTAATGAAAGCTTTCTAAGTCTCTTTTCATTTTATTACAATTTTATCTATAATAATGAGTATTAAAAATACTACATTTTTCAAAATCATAC
>NW_006437828.1:10569040-10573635 GCF_000325575.1 Pteropus alecto | reverse complement strand
CTGGTCCCCTGCCGTCACGGCCGGCTGGGAGGGTCCCTCTCCTCCTGGATCCAGGGATCATGCGTGTCTTCAGGGGTGGGTGCGGGTGGGCGAGGCCATTGCAGGGGGCTCGTTATGGGCTCGTCCTGCTCTTACCCCAGAGCTCCTTGACCCAGCTGTAGGCGATGGCCCTACTCCGTGTCACCCCCATGTCGTCTTCCCCAGCCTCGTGGCCCAGACAGACAACTTTAGCCGCTAACGGCGACGCTGATCACAGTTGACAAGATTAAAAAAAAAAAAAAAAATAGTAGCCAGAGCTCCCCCAGAGTGACGCACTGGACGGTGAATGGGCGGTGGGTGGACAGGAAACCGTAGGGGCGAGGCTTGAGGGGACAGGCGAGGGAGGGAAGGCGGGGTCCGCTGGGGTCGGCTGTGGTCCCCGAAAGCTGCAGTTAGGCGTTCTGGGAACCGAACCTGAGGGCTCTGTGTCCTGCAGTCATCTCTTCACGGAAAGTGTGGGAAATGGTCCAGAACTCTGGAAGGGAGGGAGGACTGGCCGTCACATGCGCGTGGAAGCATCGGAGTGATTGGGGTCGCATGTAGAGTCCCGGAAGGGACAGATTACTTTCCAGATTAGACCCTGACGGTCATCGAACTGGAGAGATGGTTCCGATCATTTCCCTGGAAGCTGTGGGTCAGACTTGTAGATATGAGCATATCTGGCTTGTTTTCATCTACACCAGGAGAGGGTAGTTCACACTACGGGGGTTTCGAATGCTCCAGGATGAGTCGTGGGCAGCGCCCGAGGCTCTATGCACCCCGTGTGTCTCCGCGGTCTGCTATGGTTGTATTGATGGTTCTCTGCCAATTGCGAAAATTATCCTAATTATTTTGTTTGGGCTCATGCGGGGAGTTAATGCATCTAAAGGGACACAGAAAAGTTACTACAAATTATGAGCACGAACTTGCAAACCAAGTACACAAACTGGTTCATTTGATTATCATATTCGGAATTATGTTTTCTGCCAATACAAATGCTACATAACTTTTGATGCGAGTATATGACATGAATTCACTGGCAAATAGAAGTCATGCATTTTTTAAGTCAATAGCTGTCAGAGTTAATTTGGGAGCATTTATAGGAGACAAAGACATAAAAAAGCTTCAAGCGAGTTTGACAAAACTTGACTTAGAAGTTTGTAGGAAAAATGAGTCCTTCCCACTTTTGAGGTGTTGAGGCGAGTTTGAATGTTTATTAATTAAAAGTCGTCAACCAACCGAATCCGCGTTGTCAAGTAACTTTTCATATTTCTTATTATTTTACAGGGCCTGTCATGCTTGTGACAGAGGAAGGGAAGTTGGTGCCCAGTGAGGCTGACGCTCCACTCTGTGCGTAGGCACTGACCGCCTGTACAGAACTGTGGGTCTCCCGCGCTCTGTGCCAGGGGGTCTCACACCTGCACTCACGTCCGCGGTCCCAGGTTACCTTGGAGCCTCCGTCGTCGTCTGGAGAAAGATGGCCTCCAGCCTGACTTGTACCGGGGTGATCTGGGCTTTGCTCTCGTTCCTTTGTGCTGCCGCCTCCTGCGTGGGGTTCTTTATGCCTTACTGGCTCTGGGGGTCCCAGCTGGGCAAGCCCGTGTCCTTCGGCACGTTCCGGCGGTGCTCGTACCCCGTGCACGATGAGAGTCGGCAGACGATGGTCATGGTGGAGGAATGCGGGCGCTATGCCTCCTTCCAGGGCATCCCCAGCGCCGAGTGGAGGATCTGCACCGTCGTGACCGGCCTGGGCTGTGGCCTCCTCCTCCTGGTGGCCCTCACTGCCCTCATGGGGTGCTGTGTGTCGGAGCTCATCTCCAGGACAGTGGGAAGAGTGGCTGGAGGAATTCAGTTTCTGGGGGGTAAGTGACTTGCTACATTTGCATTGTTTACCTGAATTCCCAAAGCAATGTCGGAGCTTGTGGTCCAGGTGTCTGTTCAGGTGATTGTACTTGACACTTGGAATGCTCTGGAGGAACAGCCGTGGGATAGCTTCGGTGAGAGATTGCCAAAGTCCAAGGTCTTTACTGGAATTGCTTTACGACTTGGAGAGTTCTTAGTTTCTGTAGGTCTTTAGACACATGGAATCGCTGGCCTGCTAGGCACCAGCTACGTGGGGCACTGCCATCTAGGTTGTTTCCAGCTTAGTGGGGGAGACGGTTTGCACTCCATCGCGTCTTACTCTTTATGTTCAACAGGAAGCAATTAGATGATCTGTGTCTTACTCGACTCCTTGTCTTTTAACGACGAAGCCTTCATAGAGAGGTAGAAAAGGTGTTTGATTCGGCATTGTCATCATACGTCCCTAATACTCATTGGTGGTTGTAAAGTTGACCCTTGCCCAATCTTAAACTATATTTCTAAGTAAGTATTTTAAATAAAAGATCAGTTTCACTTTAACAACTATGAATTTCACTATGCTACAAAGATAGTAATGGGCTTAACTACTTTGTTAGGATTTGACGCCCCTGGGTACTCTTACTGTGGAAAAAAAAAAAGAAAGAAAGAAAGAAAGAATACTTAGCAAATGATGTGCGCTTGTCCCAAGTGGGCTGGGTAGTCTCACTAGCACCAGCAAAGGTTTGATTTTTACTTGGGTTTCCTCCAACAGGCACTGCTTCAATATCTCTGCTCATATGGTTTTAATTATACTTTATATATTTTCCGCTGCGCCTTTCACCTCCATTTTTCACCCTGAAGGGCTGAACTTGTCTGATTTATAATCCACCCAGGTGAAATATGACAACCTCTCGAGATAATACAGAGTGAAGGGAAATAGGAAGCCAGGAAAATTTATAAAATGTCTTTGTAACTTCATTACAAAGCGAAAGTTTGTTACTCTTCCATTTGGTGTTTTCTTACAGTCCTTTGTAAAAAAATCCAGAAGAAAAAAATTAAAAATGGATAGTTCGGACACAGAGTCTATATATTGGAGAAACAGATTGTTTCAGATTACTTCATATAAAACTTTCAAATAACATTTAAGTAAGAAAATTCTTGTGTGAAAAACCCAAGTGGCAGCACGTTTTGTGTTTTGAAACGAAAGATAGAGTTGTTTGCAGTTCTTTATTTCCTTACCAGATGTAACTTTGTTCTCATCTGTGCGTTTTCTGTTTTTTGTTTTTTCTCTGTGGTTTTGCATCTCCCTCTGCCCTAGGAGGCAATTTGGGGGACTTAACTATCCTTTCTGTATTGTTTCACTATTCACCATTGACCAAGGGAATTGCATGTGATGTGTGTATTCATACAGAAATACAGTAAAACTATTAAGAAACATACAGAGTTTGTCGTTGAAAGTTGCAATAGAAATCCAGAGTTTGAAAACTTGTTGACACCACAGATTTAAGAATAAAACGAATGCCAGGAATATTTAAACTTTTGTTCTTTAAAAATAAACTTGATTTGATGTTTGTGTTTCGCTTGGCTCAGGAAAAATGCTTAGGCAGTTCCTTTTCCTCCTCTTATGGTAAATATTACTTTTCTTTTTTTTTCCCCTCCCTTCATTTTAGGGCAGGGATTTCTATTATTTCTGGCAGAACAGGAAAATGCTTACAAAGAGAAATCATTTTTTATTGATTGTCTTTAAATGTATAATGGAAGGCAACAGGACGTGAATCCGAGACCGTGAGATGTATGCTTCCCTCTCTAAACTACGTATGGATTTTCTGGATTCTGTAAAGCCACATGTTTTACTTTACAGAAAACTCAAGGAGGAAGACTTGGGGAAGTTACATACGTATTTAAAAGGACTTTTTCTTTCTCTTTATATGTGCTTTTCATGAATACTGGCTTGGTAAGAGTTACTGACATTAAGCTAAGGATATAGTTTATTACTAGCAGTTGGTATTCTCTCATTTGTCATACGTATTTTTCATATCTGGCAAAAAATAATTCTGAATGTAAAACCAAAGAGGTTTATTTTCCGAATCGAACCTCTTGAGGGCACAAGTGAGTAAAGACATGGCGTTACCCAACATCACAGTCAATTTAGAATTAAAAAGTAACTTGAATTGTGGAAAAGGTTTTGGGAAAATCTGCCGTTAATCACGATCATTTAATGGTAGACCAGCTGACAAAAAAAGTCTGACTTTTTATTCATAAACACTTAAGTGGTAAGTTATTTTATTTTATGAAAGTGTTCATAAAATGGGTGGGTTTCCAAAAAAAAAAAAAAACCATGCAAAATACCGAACCAGTGAGCCCTGTGAATTCTCTAGATGGCGATGCTTCGGAAATGAAGTCAGCACACAGGGCGCTCTGGCGTCAGGTGGATTCTCTTACTAAAAGCAATTTACCCAGAAGGGCAATGTGTAGCTAAAGTCCAAAAGCAACAGGAAGCAGCAGGATGGCAGAGGCTTCCTGCTTCACCCTGCCCGCTGCCTGGGGAGGTGACACATGGTGCAGCATCAGGCCCGAAACCCCTGCAGGACGTCGGAGCTCGTTACGGGACAAAGTGTCAACCTTAATTCTGAATCCTCTGACTGTGATTGGTTAGAGGTTAAAATGTCACCTGTCAACTGATAGAACAACGCAGAATGGGACCGTTGTACAGGGACACTTGCTTCCTGTAGGAGGAA
>NW_006437828.1:10531148-10569011 GCF_000325575.1 Pteropus alecto | reverse complement strand
TGCAAAACTTTAATTGGCACCATTTCCATCTTCTATTTTAGTCGTTTTTAAATACCAGTCTGGGTTGAGTTTTACCCTCGATTGAGTCTTTAGGAGGCTTACAGAAAGCCTTCGAGACATATACTGCATAACAAAAAATGTTAACGCTTGTAGAGTATGGAAATAGTGCTATGAAAAAATGGGCTTTCATGTTGTTTTTGTTTGTCGAATATAAAAGTATGTGCTTTCAAATACTGCTGTAGTCGTTAAGCACTTTAAAAGGTTTTAAAAGTCAACATCGAACTTTTTGACGTATGCGTTAGTGAAACTTCTTACCGGTGTGCTCTGTAAATGAAACACGGAAGAACACCGTGAGGGTATATTAAGACCCTCTGTAAGTTGTCACCTGGTGCTTGCAAATGTCAGGAGTGGAGTTTATAGATTCCATCTCGGCAACCTGCTGGTGCCGTAATGAGGGGCCAAGAAGGGAGTCTCGAATTTGTATTAATCCACACTTGGTTTGGATGCGAGTCACATGTGTGTATACATTGGGTGTAGCAAACGACGCTGTTCTGAGAAGCCGGGGAGGCCACCTCCTCAACTAATTGGCAGTAAAGCGCTGTCCTGGGCGGTTTCTCAGAGCCTCCCTTTCCCTGTCTGCTGTAAGCAACCTCACCTCTCTAGAGTCCCCTCACCACAGGGTCCCACCTGTGCCTGTCACCCCTCACTCCACTTCAAACCCAACCTGTCATATGATATGCCACATTCTGTTTTCCTTCGTATCCAGGTTCTCTGTCAAGTGAGAGCTGAGGAAGAAGATAAATAAGGCTTGGCATAGTATAAATGATGGCATAGTGGCTCTTTAGTGACAGTGTCTTAACTGAGACAAGTTGCTCTGATGTTAAGAAATCCAGGCATTTCTCGGGCCACTCGAGGGGGCAGGCAGGGCTCTTTTTGCTCCTCTTTAAATTATACCGTGTAGATTACAAACTACCCTCATTTCATTTACTTCCCTCTAACCTACAGCATGAGGTCCAGGTGAGTTGTCTTGAGTTCTAAGCCAGTGGTTCTTAACCTGCAGCATCCATGGAAATCACTTGCTTTGTAAACGCAGATTTGGGGGCATTTCTGATTCAGTAGGTTTGGTGGGGTGAGGGCTGATCATTCACATTTTGAACCAGCTCCCAGGAGATGCTGATTCTGAGCCCACATCTTGAGACTCCTGTTCCATGTTAACCATTTGGCAGTTTTAAAAATGTGACTTCTGTAGATGGTTTACTTTCAGAACTAAATTCGTTAGAATTTAGTTGCGGTATAAACCTCATGATCTGATATTAACGTCTCTAAATGGATTATAAAAAGACCCACCTCTGTGGTTTGGTGTTGTCTGACCACCTCCCTGTTGCATTTGTCTTTGTTTTGTTACAGAAAATTGTTTTCCCGGAGTTCTCTCTGTTCATACATATTACATACATATTATATCTATAATATATACACTATGTAATGTATACTTATATATATATATCTTTCATTCAAAAAGTCCTTGTCAACAGATTTTTTCTGTTGCACATTTTTTTCTTCCAGAAGAACTTGTGTTTTAAGCCTTAATTTGGAAAGTTTTCATTGTTTTCAAATTTTCCTATGAAGCTTCCAAGTTCTCCATATAAATATTGACATCGGAATTCAGTATAATGTTGTTTTAGCTCTCTAGTGGGCCTTAAAATCACCTGACAGTTTATTCCACTCCGGGAGTCCGAGGGCCTGCCCAGAGAGCCTCATTCACTAGGTCTGGGTGGGGTCCCTGAGAAGCACTTCTAAAGCCCCGCCCCCGGGGGGTTCTAGACACAGATGGTCCACCCACCACAGTTTGTGAAACCCGAGCCAATTTTATTCACGTAAGACCTTTTGTGTTACTGGTGTAGGGGCATAGACTTCTCTCAACTAAGCTAAGTATGGATTATCAATCTTTCCATCCATAGATGTTATTTTTGGGGACCATGTGATATAAGCTGCATGTGTCAGAATTACGGTAGGAACAGAGCAGTTTATAACTGTCCTCCTTACGTAATGTTACTGACCTTCGGTGTCCCTGGGGATGGCCAGCCCTGTAAGCAGAATAACCAACTCTTTTCTGTGCTATGCTTAGATGAAGACTGTTTAGATTTGTGGCTTTCGCTGCAGATTACAAACCTGCTGTCATTCCAGTGCTGAGTTTCGCATCCTTCATCCTGCATCAGTGAGCGGTTGCTGGTTCGTGTTCGGTTAGGGTGTGCTTGAATCCCTGGTTTATTTTCTGCCACGTGTACTCAGATTGTCTCTATTTTCAGTTACTGATCTTTTTTAGTTTCTAAGATTGTATCTCTGAAATCAAAAATAGTAATGATAATCATTCTTAAAAATGGTAGAATAAGAGTTATCCATTGCACTTGAGTCTATCGTATTAGAAGCTGTGCGAGACTTTTTCCTCAGAATTAGTTAGAGTATTTTTTTTTTCTTTTTTTGACATGGCCCGAATCGTCATTTACTTTATGTGGAGGGGAGTCCTTCTAAGAGAGTTTGTTTTAACTTACTTCACTTTGTTGCCATCACCTAACACAGCCATCAGCCGGGTACTTCTGAGGCCAGGGTCAAGGTGGATTAGTTAGCCTTGCCAACCCATAGGTTGCCAGTTGGTTAGCTGTCTCGTAAAAGCACATTGTTATTCACAAGGAAAACCAACTGAGGAACGGAATTCATAACTATTCCTTTTTAAAAATAGCTCAAGACACACACTCAGAGCTTTACATCGTTCCATATAGTATCACAAGGGCGCATAACATGTTGCACCCCCCACAAGTCCTCATCGTTACACTCTTAGAACTTGAACTCTCCAGCTTCCTGCACTTGGCAAGAGTGTCTTATTGTGTGCGTTGGTTCTAATCAGAAAGAATAACAGCTTCAAGTTCAAAAGTTTTATTCTTCGATGTCATTCAAGTTCATCTTTTTGTTCCCTTCAGGTGTCACTCTCAAGTGTGATCTGAGGAGCTGATTCCCGGGTGTACCAATAGGTGTTAACTGGAAAAAACAAAATTGTTTTGGGAACGAGTAGATTTGAGAAACACTCGGTTATGGGAAGTTAATAGATTCATTACAGCAGAACTCACAGAGCCTTAAGTATGTCGAAGCCTATTATCAGTCACCTGGGGGTGGGGGTGGGGAGTGTCTATTAAGCATAGTATTAAGTGTTTTTCTAACTTATTTGGGCCCGGCACCCCAAAGGGATCAGTGATCTGTTGAAATAAGATTCAGTTCTTATTTCAACCCGGCCTGGCAGGTCATTTATTAATTCTTTTTAACAGCTGAGAACACGGAATTTTAGAGAGTAACGCCCAAAGTCATCTCATTAGTTATCGGTTGAGCTGTGAATATTATCACCATAATAAAGTGTTAATTGAATTTCCACCTCGTATTATGTGTAGAATGCAGAATTTTTAAACGTTGTGGAAAATAAGTGTCTTCACATTTCTTAGGTCTTCGGTTTCTGCCTGTTGTCCGATAGAACCACTTGTAGATAGAATCATAGTCATGTGATATACCAACATTTTGCAAATTCTGAAGAAATCCATTACAGGCGAAAGTTAACAGTGTCATATGTAGCGGAGAGGCCACCGGAGAGAAGGCCAGCACATCTGACCAAAGCAAACATACTGTCTTTGAAAAACGGTTTAACAGAAGAATTTTATCTTTCATTTTTGCATGCCAGCCAAGTTTTCTAGTGTAAGCACCCCATCGTTGCATGACTTTGTAATAACGTCTTGTGAGGGGTGACGAAAAGGTTAATTCCAGAGGACACGCTTCTTAAATAACAAAACCAAGGACCTTGCGTTTCTCTTTAGAAGTGAAGGATAATATTCTACGTTGTGAATCTTGATCGGTAAAATAGTATGAGAGAAACAAACAGAGTCCTGTCACTTTGACGGGGTCTGGTGATATCCCAGGGACTTTTAATGGTCATTTTTAGAAGGCCTGAGGTGGGAGTCGGCGTGGCCCCAGCTCTGGCACACTGGTATTGCTGACTAATTACTGGGGGTTCTCGTTTGTCTTTCTCTTCTGTGTATGGTAGCCGTCATACTAGCCACTGATTTTCTCTTAGAGTTCATGAGACTCAAATTGTAATTAACGTCAGCTCCAGAACTTACCTGCTTGCAACTTGAATATATAGTTTGCTTTCATATTTTCAATAATCAGGCAATACCAGATACCTTGATGTACTGAAACGTATAAACATATTGCAGGATCAAAAGAAAGTTTCATTGTCTGGTTCTCTGTTTTTCTTGTATGTCTTATCGCTTCAAATAGAGCAGGAATTAAATTCGTATTTTTCTTCTAGCTCTGCAGTGACTGGAATAGTAAATGACATCTTATATTTTTAATTAATATTTAATGTATTATTTAGTTTTAATTATTTATTAGTAACATTTTTATCTATAAGGTATGACCTTGTTCTCCTGTACGTCATAGGAATATTTCAAAGATGAAATAAAATACTGCAAATGTGAAGACATTTAAAGCAATGTCCCCTTAACTAACGTCCCCGTGTAAGGTTAGTCCGTTGAAAAAAGTGTTCTGCAGTCATATATGTTGAAATGATGCTGCATAATACAACGTCCTCTTCAAGGACATTGAAAAAGCCCTGAATGAGCTTTATTCATTTTCTGCTATAAAGAAACCAACCGCTGTGGTCTTAAAATTGTTTTTTTTAATTTTCAACAGTTGACATTCAATATTATATTAGTTTCAGGTGTACAGCATAGTGGCTAGACATTTATATAACTTATGAAGTGACCTCCCAATAAATCTAATAACCCCCTGACACCATAGTTATTTCAATATTACTGATTATAGTCCGTACGCTATACTTTATTGCCACATGACTATTTTGTAACTACTAATTTGTACTTCTTGATCCCGTCCCCTTTTTCACCCAGCCCCCCAACGCTACTCCCCCTGACCCCTGGCATCCATCAGTTTGTTCTGTATCTATGAGTTTGTTTCTGTTTCGTTTGTTTATTTTATTTTTTTTAGATTCCACATATAAGGGAATTCATATGGCATGGTCTTAATGTTTGTGTGTCCCGCGAATTCATTTGTTGAAATCCTAATGCTCAGTGTGATCAGTAGGAGGTGGGCCTTTGAGGGTGATTAGGTCGCGTGGGCGGAGCCATCACGAATGAGGTTAACGCCATGTAAAGAAGTGTGAGGAAGCATCCTTGCCCCTGCCACCACGTAGGGGATGTGAGAAGTCTGTGGCCCAGACGAGGGTCCCCGCTCAAGCATGCTGGTACCCCGATCTCTGACTTCCGGCCTCCGGACTGTGAGAAATAAATTTCTGTTCTTTATAAGCAGCCCGGTTTGTAGTGTTTTGTTATAGCAGCTGGAGTGGAATGAGGTACCAGCTTAACTTTGTTTAACACTGTTTTACAAATTTACTTGGGAGCAGCAGAGTCCTCCTCACCTGAAATACGCATTAAGCATCGCCGGTTTTTAAAAAAACTTATGACAATTTAGCAAACATACCACGTTATCTTAGTTTCAAGTGTACACCATAGTTATTCAACATTTCTATACGCAAAGAAGTGGTCGCAAGCCCAGCATCCATCTGAACTGTGTGACGTTATTACAACACGATCGACTATATTCCCTGTGCCGTGCATTCCAGCCCCATAACTCATTTATTTCCTAACTGGAAATTTGAACCTCTCTTTCCCCTTCCCCTTTTTTCTCTCTTAAAAATTGTTTTTCAGTTTCAGTTGACATTCAATATTATTTTATATTAGTTTCAGGTGTACAGCGTAGTGGTTAGATATTTATATAATTTACGAAGTGACTCCTCCCTCCCGACTAGCCCAGCACCTACCTGGCATCACACATAGTTATTTCAGTATCATTGACTGTATTTCTTAGCATTAGCATCACTTCGAATTCGTGGCCAGCAGAACGAGCCTTGGGAAATGCCGAGTGTAAGCGTATCGTAAATGCAGGGAATCAGCGTTTATAGATATTTAATAGTATTTGTTGAGCGCCCACGGTGTGCCAAGTACTGTGCTAGGCTTTGGGTATGAGCTGAGCTAAGGTCTCTGCGATTGTGCAGCCGACGGTGTCACGGAGGAAACCAGCATGTGAGATGTAATTACCGTCCAGACGCGGGGGCCACGCACACACGGCCACGTTTTGCTGCAGACAGTGACCGAGGCCCACTGGGCGGCCGGGTGAGGTGCTTACCGGCCTCACGCAGTGCCAGTCATTTTCCCGTTCTGCTTATCTGCGGCTTGGTGGTGTGGCTCAGGAGACTGCATTTCCCAGAAGCCTCGACACCTGGCACCTGGGTAGATTCAGCCAACATAAGGCGCTTTTGGAAGACGGGAGGCAGCAGTCGTCTCTCCTTCTAGAAGTCTCTGCCCTTCACGGTCCCAGCTCGCATGAGTAGGCCATGGCCGTGACCCCGCCCTGGTCAGACAGCCCAGTTCTCCAGCCACTGGCAGTCACTGTCTCTCCATATCACTCCGTTCTAATGGATGGCAGCAGTTTTCCGCCGTGGCCAATTTCGGGGTCACCTCTTTAACTCCCCTGTTTGGCTTTTGAGCTCTTCCGTCATCCGTGTAACCAATTTCCTGTATTATATTAAATTCTCTGCATTTGAAATACCTAGGATGGTTTCTCCTTCGTTGGCTGGACTCCGGCTAGGATACAATACAGAATTCAAATTCCTACATCAGCCAAGGGGCGGGTTATGCCATACGACGACCTTTTAGGACTTTTGGTGAACAGACAAAACCCGCAGATGTTTGATCTCGGAATGCCCAGGGCCCACTAACGTGTGAACACAACGCCGTAGGAGCGCGGAGGGGGCCTGGCCTTCCGCAGCCGAGCTGCGACTCGAGCTGGGTCTGGAGATGCGCAGAAGTTTCCCTCGGGCCTTCGGGCCGGGAACCATCACGGTTTCAAAGCCAAGGAGTTATGAGAAAGACCTCAAGTGAGTTGAGGGAATGGCGGCATACTCCAGGTATGGGGTGAGGATCATGTTTCAAAGGACAAGAGTGGAGGGGACAGTGGGGTCAGGATGCGAAGGTTCCTGTTTATGTTCCGTGCTGAGAATTCTATGCTGACCTGAGCCGAAACCTTTGAGTGGTTATGGCTGAAAGTGAATTACGAACGGCATCATCTCGTCACAAGGAGGAGTGAAGATGCAATGCGGAAAATGGCCCAAACTTCGTGTGGCCGTCACGGGCAGGGATGGTGACAGCCTCCGCGGAGCCGCGGGAAGAAAGAGGAAGGCCTTTGCAGACATCCCGAGGTGGAGGCAGACAGCTTGTGCTGCTCTTGTTTTTGGATCGTAGATGACAGAATGAATGAATGAATGAATGAATGTCTCAGTAATTTTATGTTTCTGTTTATATAAGAAATCAAGCATCTTTTTTCCCCCAGTCTCTCTGAAAATTTAAAAAAAACCAAAAAACAAAGTATGACATACGATAATCTTGTAACAACTGCATATGAGGTCAGATGGGTACTAGACTTCATAAGGTATGTAAACATCTAATGACTGTGTTGTACACAAACTAATATAATATTGTGTCAAAAAAGAAAAAAGAAAAAGAGGACTCAAATTAGAGCAGCTCTGTTTGTGCTTATAGAACAAAACTTCTTAAAAAGCAATAATGTTATCAGCACGGTATATGGATGTGACTTACTGTCCGCAGCTACAATGTGGCCCTGTCTGATCGTGGAATCGTTTGCACGTCCGTCTGTGTGTAAACGGGGGTTGCTGGCTGGGTAGCACACCTTGGGCTTCCACGAGGAGCGTTTTCGCTGACAGCTGTCCGTGTCACGGAACTCCACTGGCTTCTCACGAGCAGATATTTCTCTTTTCTCTCCCTAAAAGAGCAGGAAATAAGCATGTCAGTACCTAAGCGATAGGGAGATGGAAGCCTGATTTTATACATCTTGTTTTCATTAGAATGTTGACATTATCGATTATACCTTTATTTTACTTATAAAGAAAGAAATGAATGTTATTGTCAATATGTTTATACATGTTTATACTTGAAAATTGCTGCCAGTTAACTGTAATAAATGAATTTATTAGTTCAGAGACCGAATAGATTGCTGTCATAGCTTGTCAGTCACGTTACAGCTGCATAATAAGATACAGCAAGAAAAGAAATTAGTTATCCCTCGATTATTATCTATTATCTATGATTATTATCTATTTCCTATCAATCAATTGCATTGAAGGCCATGAAACACGAAATGTACTTTCGTCATTCTGTTGTAATTTATAGTTCTCATATATTTGTCACATCAAATTTTTGAAAAATAGAATCGTGTCTTTCGGCTCTAAAATAGTATGGTTTTGTGACCAAGTCTAATCCTCATTTGATATAGTGCTCTTTGGTGAGAGTCGCTGGGTGTGAGGCATGACTCTTCATTTTCTCTTTTTTTGATGATGGTGGGTGGGATCGGGCACACACATTTGGGGCATTGGATTCCCCAGTGCCTATGACATTCCAACATACGTGTGCCTGGAAACAGGGAACAGAGGTATGTGGTCGAATTTGCTGTCGCGTTTTCTTATTCCTGGCCACAATCGGCTCCCCCGAACAATCCAAGCTTCTTATATCCTTTTTCCGCCCCTGCTATGTGTGCACGGTCATCTCGGATGCAAATATAAGATTTTGCATTCTTTCTTCATGTCTAACTATGGTAGAGTCACTATTTTCTACAATTTAGTGTACAGTAGGACATTTTTGTTGCTGTTCCTTTGTTTTGTTTTTCTCCTGTGAGGTTGCATTACCTAATTTAAATAAAAAATTAAAATCCTTAGGTATTAAGGCAATTCCTTGATTGTTTCTATAGCCACTGCTAAGTCAGTAAGGATTAAGTCTCCTGACGGTACTCTGAGGAAGAACATCAATTAGCCTTCAGGGATGTTACCCTGGTATTTAAGAGCTTGGAAGTATAGATATACTGGATGTGACAGCATGAAGAAAAATTTACTGTTTAGTGATTTTTTTTTATATAGTGTCACGTTCAGTCTTAGGCACTGGAGGTAGAATGTAGATCAGAAAAGTATGGTTCTCATCTAGAGTTTTAGTAAGAGAGACAAACGTTAATCGAATCCTCCCCCAAGTGAATGTAAAGTTACAAATGCGATCAATGTTAGGAAGGAAGGATTCATCACGGGCGGCTGTGACCTAGATGGGGCACCAAGGACGTCGGCCCAGAGTCGAGACCTTAAGCACGGAGGGACTGGAGGGGACCACATCCCTGAGACGGGACAGCAGGGACAGAGCCGTCAGGGCAGGATGCCTGCGAGGCACCCTACAGCAGGAGGTGTAGGGATGGGCTGATGGGACTGGAGAGGCAGGGACCAGAAGGGTTAGTGTTAGGGTTTGGTTAGGATGCTCATGAGGTCAGAAGCCAGCGAGACGAAGAGGTCTGAGCGGGCAGGTGCTGTTATCCCTGTACTGGCTGACGCGACGAGTCTGCTGTTGGCGCTTTAACTTGAAAGCCCCTGGATTCTTTCACTTAACACCAGCCCTTGGGAGGCCGAGGTAACCACTGTTATCTTCTCGAAAGAGAAAAAGTCCTTATGGAATTCCTCTGTGTATTGTTTGAATGTATCAGTTAGGTGATGCTGATGTCTAGGTATTTTGTTAGGGGATACAACTGTTACAAATTTGTACCCTTGGGATAAAGGGAATGGAATGAAAAAAACGAATGGACAAAAGTATTGATACACAGTAAGATTTTTTTTTTTCTTGTTGCTGCCTCTGGTATGTCTTTTCCTTCATGGCATTTCGTGCACTTGTGATTAGTTAATTTTTCCAACTATGTCTTTTTTCTCTGATCGGATGTAACACCCTGAGAGCAGAGGCCGCCCTGTCTGATTCACAGCCCAGAGCCTATTCCCAGAGCCTGGCTAAGTGACTGAGAGGGAGGAGGCAATCGTCATTTTCTGTCTGCCTGATAATATCATATGGTCTCTTTGGAGAGCTATCGTCTATGTGTTTCTAATCCGGTTCAGCTTTGCAGCTGTGGACCCAGTTCCTCCTCTGCAGAACGGCAGGTGCGAGGCCTGGTGGTGACTGCTGACTCAAATATGACAGCGTCTGCCTTCGGGAAGCACAGGTTACTATGCGGAATTGCGCAGACGAATGTGATGTGGGTGCTTGGAGGACTCAGGGAGATGCTACTTGGTCGATGTCCTCCAGATCCCGTGAGATAGGCATATCAAGTAGGCTGTGGAACAGGTCAGCTTCTGCCAGCCTTAGCCAGACTCTGCCGCAGACCCTGGGACCTCTCTCCTGAGTCGTCAGCATCACTCACAAAAAAAGCCAGAAGGGCCAGGCAGGGGGACAATAGAAGCTCTGGAACGTTTCGCTACTGATCAAATTCCTTTGTAAAATGCGTCCCTGTTTGTCGGGGGGTCCGCCTGGGGAGCACACGATCATCGAATTGCAGGCTTCTCCTCCGACCCTGCTTCACAGGGGTGGCCTTGTTTTTCCAACCCCCAAGTCTTCCAGTAAGATACGATCTCACTGGACTGCTCTTCATTCGGCTGAGCTTTGCTGTCCCCCACTTAGCGATCATAGTGACGCCGGGCTCTGGGAAATGTAAGAGACAGAGACAAAGGGTAAGATGAAAACCCAATTGACGTGACTTGGCAACTGATCGTCACTGGTGAGAATGATCACCGGAGCTGACTTTTTGTTTTTACGTCTGTGTGCCTCCTAGAATGAGGCTGCCCTTGTGAAGAGTGTGGTGTCTCCACGAGGCGCGGTTGTGTGGCGAGGTGATTTCAGTTCTGGACATTTTGTGCTTAAGGTGGAAGGTCAAGTTGGCAGTTTGAAACATGAGCAAAGAGCTCATGAGAAAGATCAGAGTTACAGATAGAGATTTATAACAAGAGCGTCTTTGGAAACCTTCGTGTGAGTGAGTCTTACTTTATGCACTCTTAAAGAGACATGGTTTTCACATCCTGACGCTTTCGTCTGCTGTTTGGCTGTCCTGGTTGGAACGTGGGCTCCTGGCTGCTCTAACTTCGTCCTCAGCGCTAAGCCTCCCCTCGAGAGTACCAGCTGCTCAGTAGCTGCTTTGCTCACAGGCCAGGATTACGGAGAAGTTTGCACTTTGCAGGAAAAAATAGATTTTATTTTTCTGGACTAGGTCGCAAGAAAAATTGAGGTAGAGGAAAAAAACTCATTCTGCGTGATGTTCACTGACATAAGTGGCCTTGGGGAAGGAAGCGTCTAGAAATGACCCTGTGTTGAAAAAGCAGAATAGTGGAGGGTGTATATTTTAACCTTTTTGTTTGTTTGTTTGTTTGTGTTTTGTTCTCACGGATGGAGAGAGCATTCTATTTTGACCGCCTTGTGAAAGAGCCGGTTCCTTTACCTCCCCCGCCCACTGGCGGCGGTCCTGGTTAGTGTCCTGGTGGCACTATTTAAAATTCCGCTGGGCTGCCCGTGCCCTGGGTGCCCGGTAGGTTCCGTTAGGTCACACGGCAGCGGGCTGTCCTTCCCTGTGCAGCACGATTTCATGCATATTTGACTGCGGTGTCATCTCAGGCCTTCGTGCTTCGTGGGGGGTGGCCTCGCCATACTCTTGCCGTCCAGTTAAGGCCGATCTGGCGATCGATCTGAATCTGGGGAGAAATACTGGACCAGGGAGGTGTTTTCGCGTCTCTCTGCTTTCTCTTTTTAGCTTGTTAGGCCTGTAAATCGGGGCGGATTGTTTTTGTGGCATTACTCACAGCGTGAGATTAGAATAACAAGTTTTCCCACGTGGGATGCTCCAGAATTTTACATGCAGTCAGATCCCAGGGGGGGAAAAAAAGTTTCTGTAAGAAAACTAAGTAAAATGAGACGTTAGTACTTTTTTCTTATGTTCCTTAATCTTCAAGTACTGCCTCCTGTTCACGTGTTCACGTTATTCTATGGCCAGGTGTTGTCCTGCTGAGCAGGTGAACACAGGAGCTGGACAGACAGGGCTGAATCCCGCGTCTCGTGGGCTTCGTGGCCCTGGGAAGGGGACCGAGTCGCAGTTCAGCTCCTTCACCTAATACTACTAGTGACACTAACTCACTGGGTGTTCGTGACATTTATGTATGTGCGAGTCACATCATAGCAGGCCTGATAAGCTAGGTTCCCACGAATGGTGGCCCTTACTGATAGCCGCTATTACTGATAGTTCGTTTGACTTAAAATTTTAAACTTTAGCTTACAAAGTTAATGCGCCTCCTTCGTCACACAAATAGTTATTGAATCTCGCTGTGCGCTAGGCCGCATTCCAGGTAATGAGGATATATCAATGAACAGAAGCAGACCAGGAAAGAACTCTAAAGACCTGTGGAGAAAGAGCTTCCGCCATAATTCCACTCCCCTTTCAGGTCACTAGTGCACCCTGCTGCATTTCCCCCAACCACGTTCTGCGCTAATAATATTCTTACCTGTGGGTGGCTTATTATTTAGGACCTGGTGAATATACTTTGTTGCTAGCTATGTTTGACTTGAGGTGCGATATAAGATATCTGTATAGATATTCTTAACATCTGGACAAGCGGGTTTCTTTTTTCGCAGGGGTGGCCACATCGTAGGTTTCCTTCATCATGGTGGTATTCTGTGATGTCATCTGTAGCTTTTGTGAGGTTTCTTCTTTCAGCCCTCCATCTCTCCTCCGGTACGACTCCATGTATTTGAAGGCTGATTACTGTCTGTTTATGTTTATATCCCCAGTGAATACCCAGAGAGACCAAATGAAAGTTAAATTAGTTCCAGGTCCACCAATATCAGCTACTTTTAAAATAGCATTTTACACAATGCAACACAATTTCGTACAGATTTTCTCAAGTAATCTTAAAATCCCGCTGCAGCTTTGTGCTTGAAACTGTGATAGGTACTATGGGAGGCAAAAGCAATAAACACAGTACATGGCCGTGACCTCGAGCGTTTATAAACCCGCAGCTTCGGCCACTAGACTCTCCCTTAGGAAGATGCTGTCGCTGTCTGGTCAACAACAGGCTTCAGTGCTGTGTTATTTAGCTAGATGGTTAGTTCATCTTCACAGATGAACCTCACCAGTGATATTCCCAGGCGTATGCTGGGGTGATGTTTTGTAAGATTGGAGCTTAATTTGGGGGTTTGGGAGCTTTCGTTTCTGATCCTCAAGGGAATTGAACAAAATAAAAGGAAAATACCTTTGATGGTTGTATATAAGTCTTTCCAAACTGTACCAAGTACGCTGTAAGAGAAAGGTAAAACGTGTTTTGAGACGGGAGATAAAGATGGGGTTCCGTGCTGCAAAACGGTGAATTATTTTGCCATCAGCGTCTGAATCCTGTAGAATGACGAGAAATTCCATTGTCTTGAATATTCCACGAGAAAGTTAGTTAATGTAATACGTAACTGTACGTAATTGAAAAAACATGCTACTGCAACGGGCGCGGTCTCCAAGCGACCTTTTCAAAAGCCGTCTGGCATTGAATGTTGTCATTTAGTGTCACGGTGAACTATCACATTTGTTCCGGAAGGCTCGGAAGACCTGCGCTGGGCGGCAGACGCCTGTCGTTTACCTGGGCTCCCTCCCCGCGCACCTGCCTCCCTGCGCAGCCTCACGCCGCCTCCTGAGTAACATCCTTGGCCGTGACCATGGCCCTCTGTGGCCCTGCGTGGCCCTCTGCACGCCTCAGTCACTCCCTGTAGGGTGAAGACCTCCCACAGTGGGCCCCCAGCTCCATTCGTCACACGGCCATCCACGGACACCCTACCTGTGGGTTCTGCTCTGACCAAGCAGAGTTCACGTTCCTCGTGCACGCTACACAACCCCACTTTCCTGCCTCCGCTGACTGACGTGGCATCCCCCTTTCTCTTTCTCATAGGCCCCCAATCTACGTGTCCTTCGAGGCCCGATGTGAACGCTGACTTCTCCGCAAAGTCACCACGCAGCTCGAAGGAGCCCTGCCCTGCTTGAGCTGCCTTAGAACTTTATCAGTGTTTTTTCTTTTTTTCCGATGGAGGCCTATGTGTGTGTGGGGTGGGGGGTACTCTCTGAGGTGTCAGCCCCCCCTGCCGTAATGTCTCAGCACACCCTGTACTGACCACAATTTTTACATTTATTTGGCTGATGATTTGCTTAACATCATTTTAAATCAAGGTATTCACCTGAGCGAGATGATTTGGGATCCACGACATGCTCGGCCTATGTTTTCTGTGGGACGATAGAAAACAGGCCGCACCCCCTTTCTTTTGGCGAGGTCACTTCTTGTGTCCAGAACTCTCAGACCTCGTGACAAAATACCGACGCTGTGGAATTTTCTGTTTTAGAAGCCGGCAGCCCTCTGGTTAAAATAAGGATTTGTTTAAATGCAATTATTTCGGATCAAGTTAATTTCAAAAGATGATCGTCTTCTACCCGTTTCCACTCAGTTACGTACGAACCAGCAGACAGCACTGAAATTGTCAATAACTGAAATATTTACCGCAGTTACTTCGTGCCGTTTTAGTCACTCTCGTCAGGGTCCTTAGTAGGGTGCTTTGGTCCTGTCACTCTACGATGATTGATTCAGCTGTTTCCTTTAAGGAAAAAATGAACCTGGGTGGCCCCTGTCCTGTAAAGGAAAAAGAGAAGTCAGCGACATGGGTTGAGACATGCTGCCGGTGTGTGTTTTAAAGGCGGTGACTGTACTAAGACGCCTTCTCCCCAATTTGGTCTTGTTGACAGAGAGCCTGTCTCTCCTGGCAAGCTGCCAGGACATTCTTGCTTCTGCGTTCCCAAACATTTCTGTTTCCAAACATTAGCAAATCTAACCCTCGAGATTGGGGGTGTTAGAAGGAGACCAACGCCGTGAACGCGGGCAGAGATCGCGGTATCGTTAGGGCCACCGTGCTGGACGACTGCCACCGTGTAGATGATCATAATCCGTCTGATGGGACAGGGGCTCATGCGAGTGTGTGGGACTTGGTTCTTTTCAGACAAGTGGAGCACATGAGTTTCATTCCTTTACCTCGTACTTGGAAGGACTTATGCTCTTTTGCAAAATGCTAACTTTCCCGAATTTGTAAAATGGTTTCCCAAACCTGTGAACTCCAATTGGTCCTCCAGTGTGGGCTTTTTTGGGGTTGCTTGGAGGAGCACTCCTGTGTCACTCAGCGGGTGGCATGGGGGACAGAAGCGGGGGCGGAAGACTGGGTAGAGGGAGCAGCAAAGTCGGGTGTATTTGTTCAGTTTAAGAATATGTCCCTTTTAGATGCCATGTGGAATTTTTGTTCAAGTTTTAAAGGTCAGCTTAGCGCTTAGATATTTTTATTTAAATGTTATTTCTCACTGTTTTGTTTATTTCTTTAGCCCATTAACTCTGTGAAGATAACGAATGTAACTGTCTTTTTAGAGTTCTTCACATTTCTAGCACACAGTAGGTCTCAACAAATAATCACTGAATGAATGAATGAATGATTGAATGAATTCTGTTCCGTTCATGAAGAGATAAGGACAGTGTTCACACTTGTCACGCAGGACTGGTGACATAATTTAGGGGGGCCCCATACAAAAGGAAAATGCAGGCCCCTTGTTGAAAAATTTCAGATGGTGACAACAAAGCATTGAAACTAAGTGTGACCCTGTGCTCTTACACAGGTGGCACACCAGGAAGCTGACCTGCCCCAATACAGGAGAGAGCCAGAAGTCTGAATTCCCATCTTGCTCATTTTTGCTTTTGAATTAAACATATTTTATTTATTCTTTTGTTTCTAATGAATGGTTGCTTCTTCGGTTCCTGATGAAATAGGCAGAATTAGTACTTAATAGTATAGTACCTGTCACATCACAAATTTGAACTAAGGCTTAATTTACCATCCTGGAAGTCAGCCTGTGCATAAAATTTTAAGAGGTAAACTCCACCAGCCGGAGCGATCTGTTCTCGTCCAGAGCACTAATATTTTCCTGACTTTAACTGTGCTGTCCTAGTCAATCCTTTTGACCCAAATTTAGTGTATGCAAACTCTGGTAAAATTAGAACAGTGAAAAATGAGCTTATTTTCTCTTTAGTTTTGGAAACATAGGAACAAATTCAATATGAGATTGTCAAAAGGTCCCCGGGCCCAAGAAAGAGGTAAGAGAAACCTTTACATTTAAACCCCCTCAGGGGCAGGCTTAGTTTTAAGCAAATTGAATTGTAATAAAGCGAAGGACGCTGTATCTCCCCCAGGACGGCTGGCGCATCAGCCTGCACGGAAAGTAGATGTCGGCCCCTCCGCGTCGCCACAGACTTAGAAGTGAATTGGTGATTTCTAATAAGACTTGTCTGCACAGATCCGCCGTTGGTCTCTGAACGTAAATCTAAAGATCGGGGGCAGTCACAGCCTGCACCCCGGCGCCACGTGGCTAGAACTGAGCCGCAGGGCAAAAGCCGGGACACCGGGCGAGGAAACTGGGACCCTCTCCGTGCCGTCCCCGTGTCCCCCGAGCCCTCGCCACCTGGGGACTCGAAACTTTTTGAATGACGGATTGCTACCTTTGCTGCTTGTTAGCCTTTAATTGCCTGCCTTCGCGGCCTATCGCTCATTACTGAGAGGTAGGCCTTTTGGAATTAAAATAAAGCTAAAAATAAATCTGGCCGCTTGTACGTCTCGATCCCTGGTCGTGAAGATTTAGTGCTGAAATGATGCGTTATGACTATCTGCGGACTTTCATTGTACTAGTTTTTTATTTATACAGATAAGGAAGTGCTAGTAGGCTAGGAAAAATATATTTAAAAAAAAAAAAAAAGCCATTACTTAACTGAATGCTAAAGTGTGAAATGCCAGTACGTGTACCAGCAGCTTCTGAAATGACGGTCCTGTGGGCGTTGGCGGGATCGCAAAGTTGGGTTTAGGAACCATTTTCTTTCCGTCTTCACCCCATGCTCTGTGCTCGGCTCCTCCCAGGAAACGACGTGTAGTTTTGGTCACCCATGTATGTGGCCCCGATTCTGTTTTCATTTGAGGAGGCAGAGTGGGGAGGACAGAATAGAAGGCAAACATGGAAGACCCAGCTCTTTCTCTGATAAAGGAAGGAACCGTCCCCTGGGTGATGCTCGTCCCTGTCTACCGCACTTCCGGCATCTTGTGAACCAGCTCCAATCTGCAGGGACCTCGGTATGTCATCGGCAGCTGCCTGCTGAAGCTAGTCCTTGCTCTGCAGCAAAGCTGGGAGGCCGAGATGTGAGCACACAAAAGTGGATGCATAATCTAAATAATGTGAAAGGAGATCTATTACATACACACTGTAGGCTGGACACTTTAATCTGTAATCTTTCCCACGTCTCTGTAAGGGGAGGTTGGTAGAGCCGGAATTCAAACATGGATCGGGTGAGTCCAAAACTGTTCCTCTTCCCACTAGAACATGCTCCTTCCCTCCTCCCGACACAGAGGAATTATGGGAAAGCTGCACGTCTTCTGCTGAGAGACCTTGGTTTTCTCTGGAATGATTAGAGAAGGTGCCGTGAACCCACATGTACATTTTGAATTAGGCTGGAACTATCCACGGTGTGAATCACTAGGAAACAGAGGAGAAACATTTCAAGCTCCCTTTTTTTATATTTGAAATGTGTTGTCTGTAAAATTCCAAAAAGATCGTTAGCCAACTCATAAATATTAATATTAGAAAGGGTTTACCAGACGCAAGATTACTTCTAATACTTTCTCGTGGAGCAAAGTAAAGATATACTGTCATTTAGAAACTTGTAAATTTATAAGTATTTTGTGAGAACTTATATTATGTAAAATAAGGGCTTAGGAAGTTCTGATTTTTAAGCCCGGGCATTTTCTATTCACGATGGTGGTTGCATTTCCTTAGCTGTAGAAATCATTAATCAATTCTAATCTATTCTGATGATCGTTGGTCCTTAAAATGGCCTTGGCATTTTTACTGAGCTCTTCTAAGTATTTTTTAAGCCCAGAACAAACTGTGTGAGCAATTCTTATTTTAAAATATACATTTTAAAAAAGATGCTTTCTTTTTGAAGGCCAAAACTTATTGATATATACTCATATTTAAATTGTAAAATAATGTACACCGAGAAATAATTTGTTTCACCTAGGTATTTTTTTCCTTCATAGATATAGGAGTATTGAAGCAGGAACGAATCTTTATTCCCTATTTTCACCTATTTTGATAGGTGAAAATCTCCATTAAATTTATTTTGTACCCCAAATATTGTTGTCTTTAGAATCGTATACCACACATTTTTAGGAATCTTGCAAAACCAATACACATGGCTTTGGTTGGGTAAAAACAGGATGCATGGAATGCGTTTAATTTCAGTCCTGGTTCTTTCTCTTTCTGTGGGTAAAAACGAGGAAATTTGCTGTTATCAGACATTTGATTGTCCACCTCACTTTTAACTTCGGTAACATCGTTCATTACTTTCCTGTGAATTCTGATCCCCTTGATGGTGGCTTTATGACCTCGTGGCTCAAAGGCCGTGTGACTGTGGCTGACTTAGAGGGGAGAAGCCAATGGTCGCTGACTGAAATCTCCCACAATTCCCTGTGCTTCGGAGGAAGACAGCTTCTTCCACCTGATTGGATGGCTCAGGGCCACAAGCTCACAGGTGAAGTTTCGTGCAGTAGCTGAGGATTGAAGTGGAAGGCGCTGATCAAGCGAACAGGGGGTCGAGTGGACGAGAGGACAGGAACAGTGAGGGAGGCGCAGGACAACCCAAAACAGAAGGAAGGTAAACCTACCTTGTGAAGAAAATTGGACTGTGGCGTGTTCGCCTTTTCAAAAGCCACAAAAATTCAGTATACAGCTTTTGCTTCTTAAAGAGAGGTTTTGAGTAACAGGAGATGCACATACTGTGTAATATCATTTACTGAACATAGGACCGGAACCTCTAAAGGAGGACTTCTGAGTTCATACTTTCACTGAAGACCGACGTCTGGGCCCTGCATCTGTATATGTGTACCCACTTCTGGAAAGTGCTCTCAGACTTTCATGTGATTCCTAATGGAGGCTCTGTGACACACACACAAAATTTAAAAAAGCAAACCACTACTACAACTCTGAGCCTGAGATCGGTAACTCTAGATTATTCTGTCTTAAATATTTTGTACGTGATTATATTCTATGGTAGGTGACTTTCGAGGATTTCTTGAAAGCTTGCTATTTTGCTATCTGATTGTTACTTAATGTAGGACACAAATTCTAATCTACTCTGCGAGTTCCTTGTTCTGTGGTATGATATTATTGTCTAGTTCACGCCTTTCCCCTTGATTTAATTATTACCTTTGTATCCTTTTACATATGTGCTCACAAACAATCCCTCAGCCTGATCTTTAGTATCCTAAAAAGAATGTTTTAACGATATTTGAGATTTAGCATAAAAGAATTTGAGATTTCCTAAAAAAGAATAAGCTTGGCTAAAATTTGGACTATATCAAGTGGGTAGTTTTTGTTGCATACTTTTAATTGAATGGTACTGTGGCTGTGCTCAGGGAATTAAGGATTCTCGTTTACTGAATCTGATTGGACGAGGGGATAAAGAATGTAAACCACGGGTAAAAGTAGGTTCTCCCTACTTTAAACATCCTTCTTCAAGACATAGCTTCATTTATTTTAGGCGATTTCCTTAAACACCGAAAAGAAAAACAGCAACAGCACAGGGCACACACCCTGACAGCTGATGTCACTTAAAGTGAAACCGCTCTACGTCTGCCCTGGCCTTAGTCGTGGTGGTTAAACCATTGCGGCCCACGGATGCTCATTGTGTGGCCATTTTCTTGCTTAGCTCTTTGATTAGCATTCCATCAGATAAGGTCCTACCCCCAATGTCCCCTCCCCCTGCCCTCCCACCTCCTCTTCGCTTGAAATGTTTTTAATGAATCCTGCTGCATATTTTCTAAACTATGTCGATCTTCTCAGGGATGAAGTAGGATCTCAGTTATCTAGGTTTTGCGAGTTTGTGGTTTAGAATGTGAAGGACCTGAGAGATTTCCCTTGCTTCAAGAACCTTCCGGGAGCATGCGAGGGAATGAGAGACACTAAACACAGAAAGATTTGCTTATGTTTATTGCCGATAGATCTTGGCATGACTTTGGCTCTCTGTGCTCAGTTCTTAAAGAAGAGTTGGCAGACACAGGGCAGGCAACGCGGCATTTTGGTTAAGGAGGGCTTCGGGGTCAAGGCGCCTTGAGGCTTTCATCCTTCTCCTTTATTTCTTAACCTAGTGAGCCTAACCTTAAGGCTGTTTTGAGCAACTTGGACTTTAACTGCGGAGGCGTTGAAGGGTTTAAGTAATGCAGAGCTGTTGTATTTGTGTTTTAGGTAGACCTCCTTCTGTAGAATAGATTTATAAAGAGGTATGATTCAAAGCAGGGGATCAGAAGGAGACTGACGTCCCATCTGGGTGAGAAAAGATGAGGAGATAAACTAAAGCGGCAATCGAAGTGGAGAAGAGGACTTGGATTTGAATCTGTGTGGGAGTAAAATTATCGGGACCTGGAATTGGGAGTGAGTCTGTGTCATGTCACCAACTGAAATAGAGTTCAGTGGGTGAAGGGGTACTGAGGGATATCGATTATTTCAGTTTCAGACCCTACCGAGTTTGCAAAGTGCTGTCTTGCAAGCGGTCGGATATTTGATGGTCGTGTTTGAAGGACACATCATGGCACAACGTAAATTTTGTACGTGTCAGTATATGATGATATTAAAATTATATGAATGAATGAGATAATTGAGAAAGCATGTAGAAGCCAGTAGCCCATTAAGAATAATATATGCCAAATAAGACCTGCCTTATAAGACACACGAACATGTCTTATAAACATTCAGAAAACATAAAGATACAAATAGTTTTTCAAGGGTGGATGAGTTTAAAAGTAACATGTATGTTGGGCCTTTGAGGATGACGAGAATCTTGATAATGGAAGAAAATTAAAGTATTAATATACTTAATATAAAATACCGAAGATATCTGACACCAGGAAAAGAGAAAAGAATCCACAAAGGTGGGAAATTGGGGGGCGTGTTGGGGAAACTACACGTGGTATAATTTTGCTGGAGCGATGGACACAAAGGAGTAAGAAAGATTAAGCTCGAAAGCTAAATTGGAGCCAGAACTTGCACATACGGTTTTTCATTATGTCATTGTTCTTCTATACAGGTGTTTTGTAGACTCACATAAGAGTGTACTTATCTCTCACCATTCTAAGTCATCCACCTTCTAAGAGTTCAGATCCTCCTGTGCTCGAGTAGGTGCTGAAGGCGTCTGTAAGTTGTTTCATCTACTTTACAAACTTTTCAATTGCTAACGTTTTCATTACTTCATTATTTAAGCCTGTGCTTTTCTCTAACTTTTGTTGTTTCTAGTTGGATTCTCTGTATATACAAGAAGATTAAGATATTAATTTATTAAAAGCCCTCTTAAGTGATAATTTTTCAATCATTTTTGCATCTACTTTACTACCCTGCCTTCCAATCTGCATTTTTCCTGTATAAAGAATATTAACATTGTTAAATATCTCGCAAAAATCAAGACACGATGCCTGTAGCATTTTCTTATCAGAACTAAAAATTAGGTGAATTTGATACAGTGCTGCTTTCCGGCGATATTTTTTCTGAGTACTTTTTCGACTGCATGTTTAATAATTAAATCTGCATTTCGGGGGTTTTGCAAAGTAAAATTATTAATCTGTGTTTCCAAAAACTGAAGTTTTTCCCTTTTGAAAATGAGAGCAATAGTTTTCAGAGTTCCAAGACCTGACCATCTACATTATTTATATTTGCTGCTGTACTTGTCATCAATTCATTACTAATAGAGTCCTTATATTTATAAACTCCTAAATCACCATGTTTAACAATTATTTACATATTTTTGCAAAGACATTTGTGGACAAACTTCATGGTTTAAAAACCAAACACCATTCTATCCATCCATCATCTATCCATTCATCTAGCAATATTTACTTTTATTTAGTCTGTGCCAGGCATTGAGATAAGGGCTAAAGATACATCGGTGAGCAAAACAGACACGATCTTTGCTCTTACGGGTCTTACTCTATTAGTGTTTTAAATTTTCAAGCAGTAATGAAAACCAATATGGAAAATATTTCCGAGCACCAGTGAAAATGGATAACTGCTCAAGTTGAGGGAGGATGATTGAGGAGAATGAGTGAGGGTTTAACAGAAAACCTGCTCTGTTTATTGAATCCTTTATCATTCCTTGATCTCCAGAAATGAGGTCACTAGATTGGATCGACTCAGATTCTGATTCACGAGAGCCCTTTCCTAGAGGCTGTGTTGGCCGCTGGCGAAACTGGACAGGGTGAGCAGTGTTGGAAGTCAGGGGGAATAGCCAGAGCCTGGAGTTACTGAGATGAGCGGAAAGAAGTTTCGACATGTGGGATCATGCAGAGGGAAACTGGAATACAAAATATGAAAACAATCTCATAGCACTTTCTGAATTTAATTCTAGGGTAGTTTAATTTAATTTCTAGGATAAAATACTCTGTTTACAGAATTGTGGGAAAGCTGGTTAGCTGAAAAACAGCTTTTGTAAATGATTTGATTTAAGTTCGATTTTTGTATTCATATAAGCAGATACGTATGGTGCTTTGCTTTATTTACATAGTTTTATTTATTAAATACATTTTTATTTTGCAGTTACAGTTGACATGCAATGTTGTATTAGTTTCAACATAGTAATTAGACATTTATATAACTTATGGAGTGATCTCCCAGATAAATTTAGTAACTACTTGACGTCATACATAGTTATTACAATATTATTGACTATGTTATTTATGGCATTCTTTATATCCCCATGACTATTTTATAACTACCAATTCATATCTCTTTTTTAAATATTATTTTGATTTTTTAATTATAATTGGCATATGATATTATATTAGTTTTAGGTGTACAACACAGTGATTAAACATTTATGTAACTTACAAAGCGATCACACCAATAAATCTATTACCCATCTGACACCATACATAGTTATTACAATATTATCGACTATGTTCCTTATGCTCCAGTTTACATCCCTATACCTATTTTGTAATTACCAATTTGTACTTCTTAATTCCTTCCCCTTTTCACCCGCCTTCCCCCGCTGCCACCGTCTTCAAAACCTTCCTCCCATCTGGCACCCGTCAAACTATGCTCTGTATCTATGAGTTTGTTTCTGTTTTGTTTGTTTATTTTGCTCTTTAGAATCCACATGTATGTGAAATCGCATGGCATTTGTCTTTCTCTTTCTTACTCCACTCAGCAAAACACTCTCTAGGTCCACCCATGTTGTTGAAGATACAATACCCTCCAGGTCTATCCATGTTGCAGATTGCAAGATTTCATTCTTTTTTTTTATGATTGAGTAGTATCCCATTGTATATATGTACCACTTCTTTATCCATCATCCATTGGTGGACATCCAGGTTGCCTTCATATCTTGGTTATTGTAAATAATGCTACAATGAACATATGGATTTACACGTCCTTTTGAAGTAATTTTTGGGGTTTCTTTGGGTAAATACCCAGAAGTGAGATTACTGGGTCCTTCATTGTCTATTGTTATAGCCTTTGTCTTAAAGTCTGTATATCTGGTATAAGTATTGTTTTCCCAGCTTTTTTGTTTGTTTCCATTTTCATGAAACATCTTTTTCTATCCCTTTACTTTTAGTTTCTCTGTGTTTTTCAATCTGAAGTGAGTCTCTTGTAGGCAGCACATATAAGGGTCTTATTTTCTTATCTATCAGCCACCCCCTCTGTTGATTGGAGCACCAGATCCATTTAGACTCAAAGTAATTGTTGATGGATATACAGTTATTGCCATTATATTATTGACATTTTTGATATTTTTCTTTTTTCTTCTTCTTAAAGAAGTTCCTCCAATATTTTCTATAATACCGGCTTGGTGGTGATGAACTCCTTTAGCTTTTTCTTATCTGGGAAGCTCTTTATTTGTCTTTTGATTCTAAATGATAGCTTTACTGGGTACAGTAATCTTGGTTGTAGGTCCTTACTTTTCATCACAGAATATTTCCTGCCAACCCTTTCCTGCAAAGTTTCTGTTGAGAAATCAGCTGACAGTCTTATGAGAGCTCCTTTGTGGGTAACTAATTGCTTTTCTTTTCAGCAAAAGATTCCCTCTTTGTCTTTAAGCTTTGGCATTTTATTTATGATGTGTCTTGGTGTGGGCCTCTTTAGGTTCATCTTGTTTGGGACTCTGCGTTTCTTAGGCTTATATGTCTACTTCCTTTGTCAGGTTTGGAAAGTTTTCTATCATTTCTTCAAATAGGTTTTCGATTCTTTGCTCTCTCTTCTCCTTCTGGTACCCCTATGATGCGGATGTTGATACACTTGATATTGTCCCAGGGGCCCCTTAAAATATCCTCATTTTCATTTGGATTTTTTTTTTCTTGAATGCTGTTCTGATTTGATGTTTTCTGCTACCTTATCTTCTAAGTTGCTGATTCGATTCTCTGCTTTGTCTAATCTACTGTTGATTCCTCCTAAGGTATTCTATTGTATTATTCGTTTCTGACTGGTTCTTTTTTATGTTTTCTATCTCCATTTTTATGTTTTCTATCTCTTTGTTAAAGTTCTCGCTGAGTTCATCTACTCTCCCTCTAAGTTCATTGGGCATCCTTATAATCAGTGTTTTGAACTCTGCACCTGGTGGATTGCTTGTCTCCATTTTGTTTAGTCTTTTTTCTGGAGTTTTGTTTGTTCTTTCATTTGAGACACGTTTCTTTGTCTCCCCATTTTGGCTGCCTCCCTGTGTTTGTTTCTGTGTATGAAGCAGAGCTGCTATGTCTCCCAGTCTTAGTATGAGTGGCCTTATATAATAGGTATGCTGTGGGGCCCAGTGGTGCAGAATCTCCAGTCACCTGAGCTGGGTGCTCCAGGTGTGTCCCTTGTATGGGCTGTGTGTACTATTTTGTTGTAGTTGAGCCTTGGTTGCTGTTTGCATGACAGTGGGATGGATTGACCTTCAGACTCATTCGCTGTGAGGACTGGCTGTGACTATAATGGAGGAGCTGTTATACAGGGGCTGACCTATGGAGCAGGATTCACTTTAGTAGAGCCTTGGTGCCTTTCCAGCCTGCCCTTTGGGTGTGTTGTCCTTGAATGTGGCCCCAGGGGGGAGGGTGCTTCAGCTCAGACTGAAGCTGACCACTAGGTGTGCAGGCCGGTGCCTCCTGGGAGGGGCCCGATTGCAGGCCATGTTTAGCTGCAGCCTATACCCTGCACAGGGCCACCTGGCATGAGACATCAAACAATCCACAGGTGGCCACCACCCACGCTGGACTTGGATGCGCCTCGAGAGACCAAGCCACAAACTGAGAGACCAAGCCACAAACTGAGGCTGGCTGAGTGCCAGGCTTGAGGCTGCTCAGCAAGAGGCCAGATGCTGCTCATTTGGGGATTGTGAGCCTTTGAGAGATTTTAGGAAAGTCCACAGCATTAGCGAAGACAGGCCTTTTGTATTGAAAAGCCCCCATGTTGGGAGGGGTGGAGCCTCATGGCATCCTGTGGGTGGGGCCAACGGTGTCAGGTTGATGAGGACTCAGATACAGCGGCCACCTGCATTTGTGCGCGGGGCGGGGGATGCTCCACAGAGGAACAGTAGCCTCTCCCAGCGCTTCTGTCTGGGAGAAAGCCGCCCCTCCAGCCCTCACCCTGAAGCCCGACAACTCAGTGTCTCTCTGTGTGTCTCTGGCACCTTTCGAGCAGCGGCCCCAGCGCCAGGGCTCAGAGCGAGTGAGTCTGTCAGCGGTGAGTCTGTGTGCGCGGGCCCTGGAGGAGGAAAGTCTGTGACTCCCTCAGCCCTCCTCTCAGCCACAATCCCCTCTGGCTTTCACAGCCAGATTTTGTGGGGCCTTTTCTTTTCGGCACTGGAACCCTGGGCTGGGGAGTCTGGTGCGGGGCTGAGACCCTCAACTCCTCCGAGGGGTCTCCTGCAGCCGATAGATTCCTCCTCGTTTTTAATCGCCACACACGGGTGTGAGACCAGCCCTTTCTGCGTCTCTGCCTCTCCTACCAGTCTTGAGGTGGCCTCTTGTGTGCGTCCTTAGTTGTAGGACTTCTGTTCAGACCTCAGGTAATTTTCAGTGATGGTTGTTGTGTAGTTTAGTTTAATTTTGATGTGGTTGTGAGAAGAGGTGAGCATAGCGTCTACCTACTCCTCCATCTTGACTGGAAAGTCTCTATTGACATAGTTTTATACTTTTTTCTTTCTAAACTGGGTTGAAATTGATAGGTAGAAGTCACAGTTTCGAAACTGAGCCTGTTGGCCATTTTCATGAGTAAACTGAGCGACCGTGTTCTGAAGCTCCGTGGAAGCTCACCTGGCGTCCATATTACTGCTAAGCAGATTTTCTTGTATGTCCTATTCTGGGGTTTTGGACGGGCTATTTCAGCTTCATATTGCTTTCTTTCGAAATTTTTTGAGACACAGGATTTCTCATTCTCTGTTGTTACATCAAATATGAAAATACATGCCACCCATTTTAAACAAATACACATGTATCTGGAAGTTTTCTCTACCCTATGCTAGTTTCTTGTATAAAATATGTTATGTTTTGGCTTTTATGGTGTTTAACACTGGCAAGAAAAAATAACTCTCAATGAAGTAACTAAGGCCATTTGTTCTAGTTCTTTCTTTAGTGGGGAAAAAAACTTGTATTTATGAAGTATTCTGATTATTTCAGAACAGAGATTGGCCAGTCTTTTCATGTAAAGGGCCAGACAGTAACTATTTTCAGCTGCATGGGCCATCGGATCTCTGTTAAAACCACTCAGCTATGTCTTTGGGGTGTGAAAGCAGCCATAAACCAATTGTAAATGAGTGGAAGCTGCTGTGTTCCAATAAAGCTTTATTTACAAAAAAAAACCTTCTGGCTGGATTCGGCCTTTGCTCTGTTGTTTGCTGACCCCTGTTCTAGAACAGGAGTTGGAAAGCTATGCCCTAGGGCCAAATCTGGCCCGAGGCCTGTTTTTGTTTGGCTATAGACCTAAGAATGGGTCTCACATTTTTAAAGAGTTGTTAAAAAATAGAAAGAAGAAGGAGAAGGGGGAGAGGAACAGGAGGAGGAGAAGTGACAGGTCTGTGGCCCACAAAGCCCCAAATATTTACTGTTCGTAGGGTTTTATGGAAAATGTCCATTGACTTGTTCTGAAAGACCGTGCAAATCAAAATTAATTTTAGACCGTAATAAAGAATAAAAGGCCTTTATTTGAGCAAAAAGGAGCTATAGCCCGGAAGACACAGATTCAGGTAGCTACCTAAATTGCGTTCTGCCAGATAAATGGAGGCAGTTTTTTATAGTGAAAGCTTCTACCCAGGTTCTCAATAAGGTCTGCTTTATGTAAATGAGTTATTCAAATTGTACAATTCTGATTGGACGGGATAGGTGTCATTTTTTTGGTAGAAAGGCAAAACCAGGGTCCCCCCGCCCCCCGCCGCCCCTGCAGTGGCTGACTCAGATACTGTAAACAATCGGGCAGAGTGCAGGGAGGCCAGAGCTGAGTCCCAAATTCTCCCCATCACACAGAGGATGTGCGGAGCCCTGTCAGCAAATGGCCACTAGGTTCCTATTATCAATAAAATTTGAGCCCTCGGCTGACCATGCATAGACCATCTCAGCAGATAAATTCCTTTTTGGGGTTGATGTCAAATGAATCTTCTCAGGATCTACAACTGCTTACTCCTTCATTAATAATTTCAACTTACGGATTTAGTTTTGTGCTCATTTTCTATTTTCCTATGGTTAAGTCGCAGTAATATGGAGCAAGAAAGTTTATTAGTCAGATAAAATGCAGAACTTAAACTTTTGATAATACATTGTTATTATAAAAATTAACAGTTTTCTTTAGTCAAATCCTAAATTATATGATTCTATCTCTGAAATCATTGCCGGGGATATCTATCATCAGGTGTCTGGCTTTTCATGTTTCTTTCCCCCTTAAAATAAACACAAACTCTAAAGAAAAGAGATCTGATGTTCTAAGGTTACAGCATGCACAAATAGTAATTGCTACGTAGTTTTTATTTCAAGTGTTAGAATTGTTTTACAATGAATATTTTTATTAAGTTACCATATACGCTTCACAGTTTGAATAAAATGGTATGTATGACTGCATTTAAAACGATTGCATGTAAATGTTTTGAAATTATGTTCCAAGACCACTTAAAAAGAAATAATCATCATCATATATTAAAATAAATAAAATAGAATTTAATATTTTACAGGCAAATTTTAAAATGTAAATTATTTGCTTATCTTGAAAATATTTGTAAGTTGGTATGTAAAACACAATTATGTATTTCTCCTTAATTCTGTGCCTGAAATTTGCAGTCTCCCTATCAACGTTTATTTGGGACAGAGCATGCTCAATCAGTGTGACCTTTTCATTAACTGAAATGTTTTTCGGTGCTAGCCAAAAAATAATAGTAGTTAACATTTATTCAGTGCTTACTGTGTGAAAGGCACCATGATAAGTGCTTAACGTACATTTTCTCACAAGGGTTCTTGGAGATAGTTGTGATGATAAATCCTGGTTTTAAGGCTTAAGAGATCAAGACACAGAGAAGTTAAGTTGTCCAAGGTAACAAAGCCAGTTGATGGCAGAAATTCAATCTGAGCTCAGGTTTTGGCCGACTTTCCCAGATAGAGGTCACTTTCAATTTTCCTTCAATGCCCTTCAAGACGAAGTCTTCCCCTTTATTCATCAATCTCATAAACCTTTTGTAGGTGATGCTACAGCAGATAATAAATATAGAAAATCATTGAGAGACCATTTCTTCCCTCGGAGGATTGATTTTCTCAAAATGACGCTTGAAGAATAGCAAGTAGAAAAATCAATCGCCTTAATAGAACATAAGGGAAAAGGAGGAGCTAGAAAATTAGCCTGACATGTTCTCTACAGCCAAACACAGTTTCCGCTCTCTCAAGGAGGTGGCCAGCAGTTCCGCTCGAAGACTTCCCCCTCTGTTTCCTTTGTCCTTCCAGCTAAATAAAGGCATGCATTGACACTTTGAACTTGAGAGGCCCATACTTGATAGAAGAAGCATTTATGGTCTCTCAAGTTCCCGGAAGCCCTCTCTGCATTCGTTTGCATTTGTGTTCCAGATGTATTTTGAATTCGTAAAAATTCAGTTAAGTATAAACAAAATGCCCTATGGCTTTTTTCTGTGGATTTGGCTCTTTATAATTTGGCAGTGAGCTTTCTCATAACACATTTGTTATTCCTCCCGTGACTCTGTGAGCTGGTTTGGTCCTGGAATCCCCACAAGCCGCTGGGGGGAGGCTCGAATTCATTAGGCCTGGGAGCCCCAGTGTAGGTGGTTGAAGCAGTGAGCCAACAGGACTGGAATTTGCTCACTTCAGAGTGGTAATTCGTATGCAAATAGTTCTCAGATTTTCAAAAGAAGGGCTTGTCAGCCTCATACTTTTGAATGGATCCTGCCAGAAATTTATGAGAGTTTTACTGGATTAGGCAGCATGTTCTTTTATAACAATCACATGTCCATTCAGAGATAAACCAGTTAATGCAGACTGAAAAAAAAAACCCCACTATTCTCCCCAAAATCCCTTTCAAACTACCCTTCGCTTCCCTGCTCTGATTTTGTGGTCATTTCTTCCTCTGCTGTCTATGATCCTTGGGCCAGCATTCCATCTTATTCTAAAAACTACACAAATAGAAAAACCACAACACCAGAATTAGAGTTGGAGCTTTATTTTGCACTATTTAAGAACTATATTGTCATATGTAATTTACAGTAAGCTTGAACTCGAAATTAAAAAAAAAAAGTATTTCTTTTTGACCATAGTTTTTAGAAATAATACTCTCTTTGGCATAAACCAGGTCGTTGTCTTTAAAGAATACTTAACCACTCTGTGATGGGATATGTTGTCATTTAGTTTAATTTCTCCCTCTCTATTTTTCCTTTCTGGGTTTGTCTTCCCCCTGGATATGGGAGGAGCTGGATGGCAAGCTTATTTCAAGACAGTTTGTTCTTTTTTTCTGAGCGATGGTATCTTTCAAACAGCACGGGTCATCCTGATCTTTGGAGCGTTCTTGGAAAAGTGGAAGCAGTGTTTACGCATTGGGATTGCCACTCATCCAGCGTGGTTCCTCTGCGAGAACCTTTAACTCATTATGGCCCTTTATGTTTATTTTACTTATTACTGAGACATGCCAGCTATACGATATCAAGATGTAATAAGGTGCATAGGCAGGTTTTACAGAACTTGACCCATCAGCATCTTTTCATTTTGTCACATTTGGAGTTCGTAGACTGCCCCAATTTCCAGATGGAAATTATTCACTGGCAGAGTTTGGAAGTGGTGTTCTTAACCCTTTAGACCACAAGGATTCAGAATAAAGAATGGCATGTTCCTTTTCTTCTCGGTCCTCTGCCGTCTGCCCTGTGAAGCGAGGGTAATAGACGCCATCCCCCAGGGCTGGCCCGCCAGGGAACAGACACGGGCTGTACATCCCCCAAAGGCACCCAAACTCGTGTCGCATGGGTGGCGGTCTCCCTTAACCCTTAACCCTTAAGACTTTATGTTTCAATAAGCAAATTTAATCATTCATCGGTGTTTCTATTTCCTAAGGTCCAAATTCAATTCACTTGTCCGTGATTAGATGCTTTCGACTTGTTTTATACTTCCCAAAGACAACCCAAATCATGCTTTTTTATGTGCGTCACATTTGGTGCTACAGTAATTCTTTCTGCTGTACGGTTTCCCTTCAGGTGGGGTGGTTGCAGGTGATGCGTTCAGGCAGTACTCAGGACCTTCATTTAGGACTCTTGAGTTCTACACTGCGTTGGCCACTTACTGCAGTTTAGAAATATGAAGATGCACGGATATTGGCTCTGGTCTCGAATGGACAGCACAGGCTACATGGACTGGGTAGAGATAAACAGATAGACAGATATTTGATATTCGTTTTCCCTTCACTGCCTTCATTTGGAAGGACAAAGAGGTCACCTCATTTAATTCTGGCAGCGGGCTTTACCATTTCCATCAAATAGACCTCATTAAGCACTCTGTGTATGATGGTGCACTAGGTGCTGTATTTGGAGTGCACTAAATAGAGTTTATCCCTGGCCTTGGCAGTTTACCTGCTGATTTGGCTAAATGGGTGATGTATTTCTTCAAAAAAAAAGTCTCCCAAAGAGGACAGCTCAGACTTCCCTGGATTTAATGACCTCCATGGCAGGAAGCCTTCCAATGCAGTGACAACAGCGGCCTGTTTCCTGCATGTGTCCCCAGGGCCCACGTGGTGCTGGGAGACCGCCACCCATGCGACACGAGTTTGGGTGCCTTTGGGGGATGTACAGCCCGTGTCTGTTCCCTGGCGGGCCAGCCCTGGGGGATGGCGTCTATTACCCTCGCTTCACAGGGCAGACGGCAGAGGACCGAGAAGAAAAGGAACATGCCATTCTTTATTCTGAATCCTGTTTCCAATCTGAGTTAGCTGCTCTGCTTTATGACCTGAAATCGTGACTCTGTTCTGTTACCCTGCCAGGAATAATAAACTATAGAGACATGACAACGGATTCATAAAGACCCGTGGCCGAGCAGAAACCTCCCGATCACCTGAAGAAAGGCTGCTCCCAGGGGGCTAGAAGCGACGCTCCAAGCCTCACACCTGCGCTTGGCCTGTGTCTTATTCTCATTAGCCTGGAAAGCGTCGCGCTGGGCAGCGGTGCCACCTGAGGTTGCCTCTGTGCTGCTGACCTGGAAGCTTTGGCCCCCTAAGAATGTGTTTGGTCCCTTGTCCCATTACCTAACAGCTAGATGGAGCTGTGTAAGTCACTTCTTTACCAACCCACCAGACTCATTTATTCTAGTCGCTTAGGAATGTGTTTGCTTTTTCCCTCTGCACAAAGGTGTCTTTCTGCATTTCGTTTCTGTCATCCGCAGGTTTAGTGACTTGAGGGAGAATGGACCAGCAGAGAAGGCTGTTATTCGTTATCTGATCCATCTTACTTTTCTGCCGTTTCGTGATCTCTATACTTTAAAGTTATTAGAATTTCAGCTCTTTTATTTTTATTTCCTCGTGATTTTTATTTGTAACTTCTTTATCCCTTCATTTAAAAAGCCATCTTTGTCACTGCTGCTTTGCTGAATGATTCAGAGATGCCGTGTGGTGTGCGTGTGAGACCCTAGTATTGCCCTGTGACCTTTATGACTCATTTAATGAGGAACTAAAAAAATTATTACTCTTACTGCATTCATTATCAGTTAGCAGTCATCAGCTTTCTGCATAAATTATTTTTTCTTTGAATACCCTCTGTTTCCCCTCTGTGAGAATTTATTCTCCCCTTGGTGCGTGGGGACAAATTACATTCATAACAGGCATTAACGATAATGGGAAGAGTGTAAATCTTCGGTGCGTTGAGAACTGGCGCCCTGGTGGGTCATTTTCTCCGTCTTGTTCTACCAGATTTCGTTTGGCAGTGTGGGCTATAGGTTGTTTAAAGTGCCTGTCTTCTTCTTTTTCTCTTTGCTGTATGCAGATGATGTATACGTGCACACACACACGGCATGCGTGCATGGGTGTGGTCTCAGAAAATGGAGAGATAAGCAGAATAAGCTAAGCTCTGACATGTGATCCCTTTTGCATAGAGAAGCCGACTGTCTGTCTGAGTTCCTGGCTGGCACACACAGCCCGGACTCCCAGCCCGCATTTCTCACACTGAACGAGGACTGCTCTTCACGTGTTGGTATCCCCACGAGGCAGGACCTGACTTTTTTAGCCTCCTCTACGTCTTTAATACTCTACACGCCGCATGGTCCCTGGTGGGTGCTCAGTAAGATTTTTCTGTGTAATGAATGGGTGAGCTCATGGACATGTAAGTTAAATGTCTGCTGATCCTACCTGGGCACTATTTTCATGCTAAAATCAATATCACGTGAATCATTGGATAAATCTTCATTCTTATTTATAATGCATGGGATAAAATACAGGGAAATGAGAAGAATACAGAATTTGAAGTTAGAAAATTTGGCCCTCATCCTGCTGCTCGCTGGCTGTGCGAGTTTCAGGAAACTTGCTCAGTCTCTAGGCTGTTCTCTCATGGGTAACGCAGAGGGGATGATTCCCAGCTGGAAGGTTGCCGTGAGAAGCAGATGAGCTCACATCTTCGCTTGGCTTCGGCAAACATGCCCAGAGCATTCACTTGGTGCCGGGGCCTGTGCTAAATTCTGAGAATAAAAATCACTCCCGTCCTCTGAGCCTGAATACAGACTGTGAGACACGTGTTCTCAACGTCTAAAGTGCGCCAAAGTCAAGGAGCTCTTGTTAGCGATGAGGACTCTGATGCTGTAGTTTGGGGAGCCCCTGAGGTCCCAGGGGGATGTCAGTGCTGCAGGTTCACGGGCCACACCTCGGTCAGCGGGGCTGTGGAGAAAGGTTGGCAAACAAGTATTCATGCGGGAAGGAAGCGCCGCGGCCCTGGCATTCTGCAGGCGTGACGGACGGAAGGAGGGCGCGACCGTTGGTGCTGGGCTGAGGGCAGGAGGCAGGCGAACTTCCTAGAAGTGGACCGCTCGGGTCCTCGAGGGCCAAGCGGATTGACCGGGCAGAAGAGTGGGAAAGGGATTCGGTAGGAGGCAGCAACACAGACGTGGACGTGGGTCGACGCAAGCACGGAGACCTAGGAAGGAGGGGGGAGGGGAAGGATGGAAGGAGAGGGTGCCGGAACGCTCGCCTGGGCCTCGCTGAGACTGGGGGCTCAGCGACGGAGCCGGCACGGGGTCGCGAGCCTCAGCACAGGCGTCACCTGCCGCGCGTGAAACTGCTTTGCTGCATCGCGTTACGAAACTTGCATAACGTGAATATTCCCAAGAAGTAAGTGAAGAGCATCACACCGTAGGTGAAAGGCGAATATTCCCAAGAAGTAAGTGAAGAGCATCACACCTGAGGTTCTTACACTCCCTCAGGCTTTGGGGACAGACAGCGGGGGTTGAACGCAGGCCCCACTAGAAGGACTTTACTTTCCAGCTACGTAACCTGGAGAAAATGTATTTACTTTGCGAATCTTAGCTTTCTCGTCTATAGAGTGGAGGTAATCAGCACTGTTTCATAGAATAATTGTGAAGATGAAACGAGGTCATCTATTTAATTCATCGATATACCTTTTTTTTTTTTTTTGGCAAAGCATGCAGTTTGGTGCTAACAGGAGGTGTTTGCCAATGTATCGTTATTAAGAATGTTGATTTTGAGCTCACTATAAATGCGCGCCTCGTGGGTTTGAACAGTCACCGTGTCGATAGATTGCCAAGTGCCCTGTCTCCGGTTGGTATTCTAGTGCCTTCTTAGACCAGAAGCTCAGCTGGTCTTGCGCGTGGCAGAGATTACTAGTTGTCTGATTGGCCATGGCTCTGAGAGAATTTGGAGAGTAGAAAGGATTTTCTTGAATGTTTTAAAATAAGGAAGGCAAGAAATGTTTCTAGGGAAGAGAAGATGGGAGATTGCCCTGTATAACTGCCCAAGGATATAGGTCACTGAAACATATTGAGTATGTTTGAGAAGGTTTTCCTGGCTCAGCCAGTTCTGAGTTAGGTGGCTTTCCCTGTCCTTGCCACTGCAGTGACCATCTGCAACCCTGTAGTCATCACGATTGGCCTTCCGAACTAGACTTGGAGACAGTTGTGTTTCTCATCTTTGATTTCCCACTGCCTGGGGCAGGGACACATTGTCGGCTTCCAATAAATGCTTTCATAATTATTCTGTGACTCATTGTCCTTGCTACGAAGGAATGACGCTGAGGAGGCGGGGTTTAAGGAGCTCCATTCTGCTTGTCTGGGCATCTGCAGAGTCTTCTTGCGTTTGTCTGATTCTTCCTCTGTGCCCTATCTTGGATATGGTTTGTGAGACTGAAGAACCCCGCTTGAACCCTATTTTCATTCACATCCTGTTTCCTGTTGATTAGGCTGGTGACACTAGAATAGAGACCCCGTGTCCTCCACGGCTCCCATTCCTAGCCACCAGATGCTGTCTGCGAATCCCAGCCAGTGGAGCCAGTAGGCCTCCACTGTGTATGTCCGAAGTGGCCTTCCTGGGAGGACATCTCCGCCCGTCCCGAGAAGACAGGCATCGGTGCTTCCTCGGCCTTCAGCCTGCCACCTTCCTTGCCACTAATTGTCTCTGACACTTCCAGGACCTGCCTGTTGTTGTCTCGTTGGAGGCTGTGTTTGGTCTGATCGATGGGCCTCATCTCAGCACCTGCACCCCAACCTGTCTGATCGATGGGCTTCAGCTCAGCGCCTGCGCCCCAATCTGTTTCTCTGCACCTCCCCAAGGGGGTGCTCTGTTTCCAAGCTCCGGCCCCTCCCAGCCTGTTCGGTCCAATTAAACTTGAGTGGACCGAGACCCAAAGCATAATTTCATTCAGTGAATGGGAATTTTGCGGAATGGAATGTTTCATAAAATATTCCTCATTTCCAATAAAGATTTTTTAAAAGGTCAGCTTTGCTTAGATATATGCAAACAGGGCTGTATTTAGAGGTTAGAAAGCATCATTTGAGAAAATGATAGATTCTTCCCTTCCGAAAATAGGGTATCCTGCCAAGTATGAGGGAGAGAGTTAGGTAAGTCAAGGGCTCTGCTCTCTACAGCACTTCTGCTCAGCAGAGTTATTGACAGATAGTCCCAGACTGCATTTCACATGTCAGCATGCGACTTAAGCCAGAACGTGTCAGACCTATTTTTATGAATAAATGCATTGTGGCTCTTTTTATGGCATTATCATCCTGCCACTTAGTAAACAGAGAAGGTAAGTGACTTTGAAGCAGGTGCTTTCTGTGAAAATAAAACAGTTCAGCATTACGAGGGGATATTGAAGGATGAAAAAATAGCATTACACAGCCGAGAGGTAACCTTCGGTCATGAGCTGTCAAGGTGCCTATGGACTTTCTTGGGGATGGTGAAGGAAGGGAGATTCACATCTACTTAGTACCTACTATATTCTGGTCACTGTATGGAGATTATCTCATTCAATCTTTACAGCCCCCAGTGAGGCAGGAATTATTATCCCTAATGAAATGGAGGTTAGATAACTCGTCCACAGCTCATCAAAAAAGCTGGTGGTTGGTTCACTCTCAAGGAGACCAGGATTTTAATATGCACACTCGTACCCTGATTAACTCAACTTTGTGATAGGAATAGATTTTTCTTAGCAATTGAAATGAACCAACTCAAGGCCCAAAATAGAATATTCTGTTTTTCACTTTTGTTAAAAAATTTTTCAAAATTATTTTGGTGTCTTTTGCTATCTTTGTAGGTATGTTATGTATATTTAATACTTGGAGTTTTTGTTACTAAAGATCTTGCGTTCTTTTATGTTCATTATTGTAGACATCGGTTTCATGATGTTTAATAAGCTCACGAAGTTCAGTGCTAAGTTCGTCTCAGCCCCTCGTTCTACAGACGAAGGAATGAGGACCCAGAGGAGTGAAGAGACGTTGCTTAGGGTCATTTTTAGAGGCAAAATGTCCATGTGATTACAGAACTCTCTTCTGAAGGTAATATGTGCCTGAAAGCAGCTATTGAACGAGTCCTGATATCAACTTATTTTCTTCTCTGTACAGTGGAATGTAAAAAAAAAAACAAACTGACAAAAAAACGGAAACAACAATTGGTGCTTAACAGAGAGTTCTGTTTTTCAAGGTTATACTGTATTCAAAAATTACCCTTGACTTCCCTGATTCCGCCAAACATGCCAGACAGACAAGGATGAGAACAGAACGTGGTTATAACACTCTGGGCTCTGGCTCTAATTGAATTCAACATCGTCACAGCTGTCAGCTTCCTGAATAAGAGCGAAGTAGCTGACACCGTATTGTGATGTTTAAGTTTAGAATTTTGAAGAAGTCAGAAGTGAAATAACTTTCTACTGTGCATAACTTTCCATCTCCGATAATGGAACAAAGGTGTTCATTTGCTTCACATCTGCATTTGGTCCCGGGCTAGAAAACCAAATCCCCTCCGAACGGTCCTTCCCTCTGGGACCCCAGGATGTGTGGCGTGTCACATTTAAGGTGCTAAGTATTGTCCTGTGCCTATGAGCGATGCCAAGATGCCTATGCCATACTGCTCCCGAGCTGACAACCTTCTAGCGTTCAACTAAGTGTAAACTAAACCTGTAATGGAAAAATGACCAGAGTAGAGGTGTGTGCGAGCCGCTCGGGGCAAAGGCACGTGCCCCAGGACCAGGGAGCAGGTGTGAGTGGAACAGAGGGCTGCTCGCCTACGGGAGAAAGGAGTCCCAGGCTTGTCAGGAGTGGAATCGTTTGGTTGGGAGTTCAGCGTGCAGGGAAGAGGGAAAAGAAATAAGATTTCAAAGGCACAGACATGTGAAAGAGCACGGTCCGTTCGGGCGATAATTCCAGTTTGAAGTGATGCTGTAGGAAATGACGGGAAGATTGGGATCAGGTGGTGGGGCATTGTGACTCTCAGGCTGAGCTGCTCAGAACATCCCGTAGGCAACTGGGAGCTGTGGAAGTATCTGTGGTGGCGGACGGTGGCCTTGACATGTATTTTTAGTACAACGGTGATTTCTATTTAGTAAGAAAATTACTTTAGTGGCTAAAGGACGTATTAAAGAAACAAACGGGTGAGGAAGGGAGGCCTTTTAGGAGACAAATGAAGAAGATCGTTTGCGTGGAGCGCAGAAAGAACGGATAAAAGCAGGCAGATCCGAGACTCCCTTCTGAGGAGAAGCTACAAGACTGCGCGGGTGACTGTGGGGCGCGCAGGAGAGGCAGAGGGCAGAGCGGGCCGGATGACCAGGGGTCATAGGACTAGAAATGGGGATGCCGATAACTGAAGGACACGAGGGCAGGG
>NW_006437828.1:10520364-10531110 GCF_000325575.1 Pteropus alecto | reverse complement strand
GGAAAGGCCGGTGATTGTGTCAGTGCCTTGCGCTGTATAACGAACCCGCCCCCCAGATTTGGTGGCAAAACAACCATAGACTCGTTGGTGCGTCGGCTCGGCGGTTCACAGCCCGCGATGGCCTGGGATAGTCTCGCCTGCTCCCATGCGTGTGTCCGCGACGTGCCCACAGATCAGCTGTGGCTGGCCCGTCTAGGGTGGTCTCGGGGGAGGGGGCGCTCTGCCTTCCGTTTCTCAGCATCCGGCATGTCAGCTCAGGCTTGTTGTCGTGACGGCGGGGCAGGGTGGCAAGGCGTGCGTGGCCTTTGGAAAGCCAGCCTCGGTGTAACGTGAGATCGACCGCATTCCTTTGGCCACAGCGAGTCACCAGGCCAGTCCAGTGTGCAGGGCTCCAGCTGCAAGTTTTCATTTCAAGGAATAGGTAGAGGCGGGGATGAAGAATGGGGCTATTATTTTAATCAGTCTCCCACAGTGATTCCTAATTATTAGGTCGTTATAAAAATAATTTAAAAATTGTGTTCCGTTCATTGTATTCATCTGCTTCCCGATAAAGATGAAAATGAATGATTTTTTAATGTGAGCGTAAACGCGTTGGCATTTGTTTACGTTTCTCTCAATCCGTTGGAGCTTTTGGAATATTCTTCTGGTTTCTCTTTACTTGGTTCTTGGTTCTTCACACTTCTGCATTTAACTCCAAAAGCATTAATAAAAGTTTCCTCTTTTATTTGAACTTATTTACAGAAAAATTATACTTAAGCATACAACCAAGACGACAAGTGTCAACTCCGCACTTGGTCACCGCCTCCAAAAAGCACCCATTAAATAAAAAGACTTGAATAAACAAGTAGCTGTGCCCTCGCTGTCTCTAGGAGCTCCTCATGTCACCTGCTTCCAAGCTTCCCGGGCTGCTGCGTAAGACGTCACCATCGGCAAGGTGTGCTTTGTCTCCATAATTCTTCGGTCTTGTTCTTATGACTGTTTTGTTAGCCCCATGCAGAGCCTTTGAATAACGGTTGAGAGAGGACTGACTACCCACAGTGAAAATATTAAGCTTACCTGGTGGACTTGAATATATCCCTTCGGAAGTAGAATCTTTATGTAAAATAGACACTCGGGAAGCAATTATTATCAATTACAGGCCCTTTTATCACAGTTTTTGATCCTTTGTATGCACCAGTTCTCACTACTGCTGTTCATGATGGGGACAGTGGCACACCCAGCAATGGCTTCGATGCCATTAAGAACAAAGGGGCTTTCTGAAAAATATTCAGTTTACCAGTTACTGTCACGATCGTAGTCTTTGAATGTGGTCTGTGTGTCCCTCTGAGTGAATGAATTCTCCTTCTATTAATACTGCTTCTGCCTCTGCTACACGTTTCCAGGGCACATGTGTAGGCTGGCTTCTTGACACTGGGGTTAGGTTACCCACGTGTGTGGTTTACTTTGATCAAAAAACCTTGCGTTTGAGATCATGGCACACAGTTCTGATCCATGGAGGGAATGATACCTGGCACAGAGGGTACCGATTTGTGAAATTTTATATTCTCATGAATTTTTTTGGTGTTTGAATAACTTCCCTTGTCCAGTAAAAAAAAAAAAACATAGGTCAACTGTATCTAACTAATTCACACATAAGCAAGAAAGTCAGTCGAGATATTCTGAGCTATTATTAAATGGAAACTTTTAGGTACAGAGGACTATCATTTCGGTAGTAACCGAAACTTTAAACAATATAAAAATGTTACCTGTCATTCATGTCTTAAGCACATCCTTTAATGCGTCAGAACCCGACTTTAGGGAATGGAGGGAGGGCTGGGCAGGGATGAAAAAGAAGATGCTAGAAATGAAAACTAAATTTCCCCTTGGAAAAAAGTCCAAAGAAAACCCAAATTAATAGAGAGAAAAATGGGTATCCTCTTGTTGGAAGAGTCAATTTGTTAAGACATCATTTCTCCCCTAATCGATCTGTCGAGTTAGTGCATTTGTAACCAACATCCCAGCTGAACTTTTTGTAAATATCGACAAGTTGATTCAAAAATTTAAACGGGAAGGTAATGAAACTAGAGGAGCCGATGTGATTTTGAAAGGAGGAGGGAAGTTGGGAGACAGGCTCTCTGGTTTTAAGCTTTACGGGAAGGCTGCATTCGTCACGGCAGTGTGGCGTCGCTGGAAGGGTGGACACACAGCTCAGGGCGAGGGATGACGGAGCCCAGAACTAGACACGTGTGTGCCGGAGAGACTAAACAGCAACAGATTAGGGAAAAGATCAGCAGTAAGTGATCTCGGCAAGTGGCACGTAGATGTCTTTTTCCGCTATTCTTATTCTTGCGAGTTTTCTGTGTGCTTGACAATTTTTTGTGTGCGAATTTAAAATATTCTATTTCTGTGGTAGAAAAATTTAGCATACTTAAAAGTATCCAAGAATTAAAATCGTTCAATTTTGGTACATTTCTCTTAAAAAAGCAATTAAATTTCCCTCTGCATAAAGCCCATTGTTAACTTAATAAGCATATATAAACTGAATTTCTTACTCAGAAAACCAAAATAAATAGACTCAAAGTTAGTTAATAGCTTTATAATGGTGACTGGAAATGCACGTTACTGCATTTAAAAAATGTTTAAAATGTTAAATAAAACCACTTCAGTTATAAAAAATGCAGTCACAAACCATGTCTTGGAGTTGTTACGATTGCAACAGACCACTCATAATACAGTATTTCGGGGTGGGATCATGGTACTATATCACTACAATATACACATTAAAAACCATAAAACTAATGACTATTTTTCTGATGGAATTGTAGTTGTTTTCTTTTTAATTTGTAATGTCAGTTTTATTGAGGTTTATTTCCTTGCTTTCATCTTGTTTAGTTAACTGTTTCATGTGTTTTGACAAATGCATATGGTCGTGTAACCTCCACACAAGCAAGTGTACAACAGTTGCCCATCCCCAAAAGTTCCCTTAAGCGCTTTCTAGTCAACTCCAGCCCATTCCAGCCCCTGACAAAAACCGATCTATTTTCTGTGCCTATACTTTTGCCTTTTGCAGAATGTCACATGCATGGAATTATACAATGTGTGCCCTTAAAGATAAAAAAGCTTTATTGAGATAAACTCACATACCACACAACCTGTCCAGTTAAAGTGTACCATTCAGTGGCTTTTAGTGTGTCGCAAAGTTGCGCAGCTACCATCGCAATGAATTTTAGAACGTTGCTGTCACTCCCGTAATATACCCACTACTCATGGGTAGCCACTCCCCGTTCCCCCCAAACTTCCTCGCCCCGGGGAACCGCTTGCCTGCTGTGTGTCTCATGTCCCCTTTGGCGTCTGGCTTCCTTCCCTTCGCATCGTGCATTCGAGACTCATCCGGGTCGTTGCCTGTCACAGTGCTTTGTTTCATTTCTGTTTGCTGAGTAGTGTACCACATGTAGAGGTATCACGTTTGAGTGTTAATATATGCTACTCGAAGGACATATATTTTTTTCCTTTCTCTTTTCTGTTTTAGTGATTATGAATAAAGCTATTATAAACATTTGCCTGAAAGTTTTGTGGGAACGTTAAGGAATCAGATTGCCGGGCTGCATGGTATAAAGATCCCTCACTTTATAAGCCAAGCTGTTTTCCAAGGAGCAGCACCACTTGGCGTTCCCACCAGCTGCGTGTCAGAGTCCCAGCTGATCTGAATCCTTGCCGACGCGTCTACGGTCTAATTTTAGCTATTCTTATGTGAGTGTCGTGGTATCTACATATGTACATACAGTTGTTCCAACATTGTTTTTTTATAAAGACTGTCCTTTCTCTATCGAACTGCCTTTGCACTTTGGTTGAAAATCGATGGACCACATATGCGATTTCAATTTGCGTTTTCCTACTGAGCAGTGAGCATCCGCTTCTTTGCTGTGGGCCTGTTTCATATGCTTATGTGCCATCTAGGTATCTTCTTTCACAAGCATCTCTTCAAAATACTTGTTCGTTTTGTAATAGGGTTGTTTAAATAGGAGTAAGTTTTGACAGTTCCCTGTATCTTGGATAGAAGCCCTTTTTATCACATATGTATTTTGCAATTATTTTCTCTTCATGACCTGTCTTTTCATTTTCTTCTAGTGTTTTCGAGGAGAAGCTTTGATTTTGATGAGGTCTAAGTTATCCATTTCTATCTCTATGGATTGCGCTTTCGGTGCTTTCAAGCTGGCTCTTGCGTCCTCCTGACATTTCCTGATCTTTTTTCAAGGGGTCCCTTATTTTCTGGTCTAACGAGGTATCTCAGTTCACCTTGTATGTCAGCCATTTCTCCAGACAAGCCCTGGCGTCTTCTACGGAGGCACGGTATTAGGGAAGCTGAATTTCGATAACTTTCTTTTTAAAATCTCTTTTCTCCCTCAACACCGTGACATCATAGATTTATGCATAATTCTGTCTAATAATTTTGGACATGAATTTTATTCTAATGTTAGGGAATGTGACTTTTCGAATCGTAGTTTGCATCTAAGATATAGCATTACATAACGTTCCCCCCTTTGGGGTATTTTGGCATCATTTAACCTATTGATTCTGATCATTAAGTAGTTTATATCAGAATGACACTTCATTCTTAACGACGCTAGAAAACAAAAGAAGGAATAAACATTGAAAAAAGATCTTGGAAACACGAAGCATGTTCTTTGATTTGTTAAAAAAAAAATTATGATTTCAAAACTGGCCAAAGCCTTTTGTCCATGGGTTTGTTTCGGGTTTAGTGACATCCCACAGAGAAGCTTCATTTCTCGGTAGCTGGCACTGGTCAGGCTCGCTGCGGCCCACTGTTTTGCCAAATGCTCAGGATATAGTGTCCATGTTCACTAATTTAGTTAATTCGAGCCTAAGGGGAATGCATTTAAGACCAGCTCATTGGACAGACTCTACATAGAAAAGTACCTGGCCACAGACCGCATCCCCGACCTCAGGCAGCAGCTTAGTAAATGCTTGTTGTTGTTGGATTTAATGGCTCAGCAAATCACTTTTGATCTCTGTCTGTGCCAAAGCTCTGTGCTAGGTGTCGGAGATACAGAGGCGCACGGAGCGACCGATGAGTGGGCCAAACTGGCATAAGGAGAAAGGCGGCCGGAGGCCGGGGCTGCGTGTTGGAAACCGCTGAGTGGGATGTGACTCGGCCTCGGGAGAAGGGTAACCAGGGCGTGTAAATATCGCCCAGAAAACGAGGACGTTAGAGTTAGAAGCACTAATAGGAGTTAGCGGGTCGGGGAGAGCGGAGGGTTAGGGGAGCAGCAGGAGCTCGAGCTGAGTGCTGGGCGTTTGTGGCGGAGACTTCTAAGTGGCTCAGTGGTGTTAGGGCAGAAAATCCGAGGCAGAGGCGGAGTGTGTGAGGCTTAAAAGCTACAGTCAGGATCTTTAGTGTTAAAACAATAGGAAGCCATGAGAGGTGCCAGGCAGGGGCGTGACATTGTCACACTGGCCCCGGGTTTGAAAGTGATGAGATCCGAAGCCGAGTGATTTGGTAGGAGGCCTCGGTGGAAGTCGAGGAGCAGGGGATGAAGAGCCTGGAGAGGAAGAGACGGGGAAGGAGCGTGGAGGAGGATGGACCTGTGGCCGATGGCAGGTCACAGGTCGCAGAGAGAGACGGGGCGGAGTCAAGGGCGATTCCAGGCTTCTGCTTCTGGTGCCTGGATCTCTGGCTATATCTGGTGTCGAAGGTCCAGACGGGTGCAGTGGTTCCTGAACGTTAGTGTCCCTCAGAATCAGCCGGAGGGTGTACAGCACAGACGCCAGCTGACCCCAGGGCCTCTGATTCACTGGGCTGGGGGTGGGGGAGCCTCCAGGAATTAGCATTTCTAATGCGTTCTCAGGCGATGCAGTTACCAATCTCTAGAACCACTGGATTATTTGTTCTCAAAATAAAACGTATGTCAGAATCTGCTGGGGTACTTGTTTAAAAATGCAGATTCCTGCACGAAAGATGAAATGAGTTCCAGCCTCCAGGGGTCTGCCCAGGAATCTACGTTTTAAATAAGGACCAGAAATGATTTCTAATGCTGGTGAGACTATAGGCCATATTTTCAATATTTTTTAAAATTAACTGTATTGGAGGTGATATTCGTTAATGAGATTCTATGTTTCAGTGTACGATTTAACAGTACATCTTCTGTATATTGTGTACTCACCACCCAAAGTCTAGTTCCCTTCTGTGACCATGTATTTGACCTCCCCTGACCTTTACCCTCTTTGCCACCCCCACCCTACTTCCCCTCTGGTAATCACCATTCTGTTGTTTGTGTCTGTGACTTTGCTGGTTGGTTTTGTTTGGTCGTCTGTTGTTTTCTGTTTTATTTTCCACACATGAATGAAATCACGTGATTCTTGGCCTTTGCCATCTGACTTATTTCACTTAGCATGAAAGGCTCAACATCCATCCATGTCGCAAATGGCAGTGTTCCACCTCCCCTTAGGGCTGAGTGCTATTCCCCTGTGTCTATGTGCTACCTCTTCGTTATCCAGTCATCTGTCAAAGGGCGTGCTTATTGCCTCCATGTCTTGGCCACCGTGAATAATGCCGCGATGAACATAGGGGCCCATCTCTCTTTACAAATAAATGGTTTCAAATGTTTCCGGTTCTTCATGATTCAGTCTAGGAAGGTTATATATTTCTAAGAATATGTCCATTTCTTCTAGGCTATCGAATTTGGTGGCATGTAATTTTTTTTAGAGCATTCTTACATAGTCCTTTTTATTTCTGTGGTGTCTTGTTGCAACTTCTGCTGTTTCATTTCTGAGTCTATTTATTTGAGTCTTTTCTCATTTTTCTTTTGTGAGTCTAGCCAGAGGTTTGTCAGCTTTATCTTTCAAAGAATAAGCTCTCTTCGATTATGTTTTCATTCTCCATTTTGTTTAGTTCTGCTCAAATTTTTATTATTTTCTTCCTTCTACCGACTTAGGGCTTCGTTTGTTCTTTTTCTAGTTCTTTACAATGCAGTGTAAGGTCATTTATTCAAGAGTTTTCTTATTTCTTGAGGTAGGTCTGTGTTGATACAAAATCCCTCTTTCTACCACTTTTGTTATATCCTTGAAATTTTGCTACGTCATATCATCATTCTCATCTGCCTCTACGTATTTTTGATCTGTTTTGTATTGTTTCTTTGATCCATTTGTTGTTTAGTAGCATGCCGTTTAATCTCCATATTTGTGGTTTTTCCAGCTTTCTCTTTACAGTTGATTTCCCCTTTCAAAGCATTGTGCTCGGAGAATATTCTCAGTCTGATTTCAGTCTTCTTCAATTTGTCGAGGCCAGTTTGGTGGCCCAACATACAGTCTCTCCTTGAAGACGTTTCATGGGCACTAGAGAGAAATGCATATTCCGGGCTGAAAAGCTCTGCACACGTCTAGGACGCCCATTCGGTCTAATGGTGGCAGTGGCTGATGGAGGGTGTAAAAGCCCACGTGACCACGTCATTGATAACCTAATGTCGCCCAGGTGGGAGGCGACCTGGGGAGAGCCTTGAATAGCAGAACGATGGACCATGCCCGCAGAACTTAATTTAATTATTTTCTGTCTGAAATTTTTCATAAAGAGTAAATATGGAAGAATGGCAGGATTTGATTTGTGTTCAAGCTGTGTCTGTACAGTCACTCAAACCAGAGTACCCCCAGTTTGGGTGTCCATGTGATCTCTTTCGTCAGCAGTGGCCCAGTGGTATTGGGGAGATGGAACGATATCGGGTTGCCCAGAGGCAGCTTAGGTTCCCACGCTGTGACCCCTGATGGCTGTCATACAACCTGCTGAATTGCTCGGGAAATAAACCTTTGCTGATCTCGTCAGATTTACTCACCTTGGAGAGAAAGTATTCTTCTAGTATAATTTTCTCAGGGACAGAGTGCTTGCTAAGTATTAGCCAAGTATTTAGTTTCAGTTTAAACTTCTACTCAGGACTGAAATGTGTATTTTAGTTTCTTTCTCTGTTTCCATGTATTCTGATGTTTGAGAGAAACGAAATTCTAAATGCGTTTATTTCTACTCTCCAGTAAACTGTTCTTTATCCACATTAATAAGGAAAGAGGTTATCTCAAATGAGCTAACCAGAGGTTTGACTATTTAAAATACTTTAAAAGGAGTCTAATTTTATTTCCCCATTAAAACAATTGTTTCAACTTTTGTCTAATGGAAGCCTATTTTACGAAAGGATACGACTATTTTATAGTTATTTTATTAATTGCTAACCCCCAAACTCTCACCATGGGTTGAAAACTTATCACATGAAGTAGATTACATATGTCCCTGGTGAGCAAATTTTCCATCAAACGAATCTTTTCGTCGGGTTAAGGCAGAGATAAATCAGCCTTCCTCTTGAAAAATTTACATAAATTTTAGGGCACAACTTGTAGGAATAGGGTAGTATTTCTAGTAATGTATGTTTTATTTCCTGGGTGAATATGATACTTAAAAGCAGAGGTTTTAAAAACAAATAATATGTTTCTATAAACAACTTTCTAATAAGACTTAAAAGTAGTCATTTCTTTTTTTATATTCTTTCTGCTCAATTTAAATTAAAAAATCCCCAAATAATACATAGAATTAATTAGAGGACTCTAATGTGATATTTTGTCATGAGTCTCCTGCTTTACTGCCCGGTTTAACCATAAAGTATATCACCATGAAAAGCGTGATTCTCTATACAGCTTTGTACTTTGTTTCAATTACTTTTACAGCCTTGGAACTTGGCGGGAGTTCCACTCCTGCCCCCCTGTACCCCGCTCCTATTTTCAAAGAATTTATGGGCTATCTTAACTCCATAGTTTGTTTTTTTTTTCCCCTTAAAAATTTAAGTCGTGATTTAGGTTTCTTTCTATTAACAAAGCATCTATAGAACATCAGTTTTCTCCAAAGTTTTTATTCATCATCTCTTTTAGAGACTAAGTCAATTCAAATTTCATGCCGTGTCGTGTTCTGTAAAAGTTTATTACATGCAGTTTCAACTGCAGAGCACAAAACTGAATAGACTAAAGCTTTTCATTATAGGTAAACTTTTCACAGGCAGTCGGAGCCAGTGGTATAATTCATCCTCTAAATATTTTATTCTATGTTTCTACTGACATCTAGAAGAGAAGCCTGAGTTTGTGGGGGTCATCCTCTCAGGACTGCTCATTTACGAGCATCCAGACAGACAGACACATCTATTGTAATTGAATCTGTACCCACTTGATAAGAGGTACCGGCCTCACCTGTGCCATGTATAGGTTCATCGAGTCCAGTGTTCCCGGTGGCTCATCCACCGATTGTGGTTTATGCAGACCCTCTGGGGACCTGTGTTGACGCTCCCAACCCACTGGTCTCATGCAGCATATTGTGCAGGAAAATACCGATTTGCTGAGTAGCCAGTGTCCCCGAGGACCGGAAGGAGTGAGTGGGTTTCCAGCGGTGTAGTGACGTGAAGGGTCCACTGACTTTTCCAGTCGTCTTCAAAGGCTCATCAAAATGCCATCAGTTCCAGAGCCAGAGGTCCCTGGTGCATTTGGGACAGAAGTGCCTTCTCAGAGTTGAATTTTCTTCTGATGTAGTTATTTTGCTTTATAGTGACACTGATTTTTTTAAAAAAATAAAATCTCTGAGTCACATGATGGAGAAAAGACCAGCTACGAAGGAAAACACTTGGCAGCTATTAACAGATCTCAGAGTAAATTGGAACCATATGCTGCCGCCGTGCCAGATGCAAAGGGAAAGGGGCTTAAAAGGCTAAGGTGGTGTGTTGCGGCCAAGCATTATGTTTGTTCTGAGCTCGGTATCTATTTTTAAATGAAGGAGTAGATCAGGGGTTGGCACGGTATGATCTGTAGGCCCCTGTTTTTGTAAATAAAGTTTTATTGAAACATAGCCGTGCACATTTATATATTGTCTGCGTTTGCTTTAACACTACAACGGTAAAGTTGATTAAATGCAACAGAGTCCGTATGGTCCACGAAGGCTAAATATTTACTGTTTTTCTCTTTACAGAAAAAGTTTACCGATCCCTGCAGTAGATGAATAAATAAAATTTTATGTACAGATATTTTAATTTAAATTACAGATGTTCTCACATTTCACCTTTAATTTCATTAGCGGATATCTCAAAAAAATGACATTTTCTACGTAGCCAAATTAAAATGATTATACCTAACAAAATTGAGTTGTTCCTTCAAGTCATTTAATACCAGTTGATATAGAAATTTCTGAATTATTTTCAAAATATAATTTACAGTTGGTTTATCTAAGCCAGAAGCTGATCTGGGACTATGCCTCGCATCTGATATTTGTGTCTCTTAAGTGTCCTTAACTCAAGCTATGTCTCTTTTTCCAAGACACTGACTTCCTGAAAAAGCCATGTTATTTGTCCTGGAGAATGACTCACCTTCTGAAATACATCTGATTGCTTTTGATGGGTATCGTCTAATACGTTCCCCTGCGCCCTGGGTTTACTGTAAACTGGCCATTAGATCTCAACTGAATTCATGTTAAATGTGGTTGCCGAGAAATCGTGAGACGCGATTCCCAAATCTGCATCAAATCTGAAGATTTGTGCCACCATCGGCGACCCTAAGATTGACCATCAGCTGAGTCAACAAATTATTTTACGAATAAGAAGAATGGCATCCAAGAAGTAAAAATGTGGTCTAAGAACTAGATCCTGCAACCGGACCTTGACTTCCTGCTCTCTGTGCTGTCCTGGGCTGCCCCCCAGCATGGGGCCCCGACCGTGACTCTCCTGACAGGTTTTTTTT
>NW_006437828.1:10500527-10520346 GCF_000325575.1 Pteropus alecto | reverse complement strand
TTTTTGTCTCTGGGTCAGATTCTGACTCAACGAAGTTCTGTAGTAGTGGTTTATTAAAATGAGCCTAGAGCTTTTTTTCTGATAATTGCGTTCTGAGTTTGGGTTCTGAGTGATCGAGGGTTTGGCTTTCATTGTATTTCTGTTTTTTTTTTGTTGTTGTTGTTGTTTATTTTTTACATGAAGTAAGATGAGAAGAAGGGAATAAAATGATTAAAGATTGTTAAGATCGATAATGAGATGTGAAGGAGATTGAAAGACGTCGTGACCGAGACTTAGATAAATAAAGAAATGCAAGCTGGAAGCTGATAATTGCAGTTAAACATTTGAATGCAGTTTTAAAGCATCGGAATTGTCTAGTGTGGAAGGCTGCAGAGGGTCCTCTTCGGGCATGAAGTAAACTGTAAGGATAAATCTGGCTGAGGGAGACACACTCGGGAACGTGACCTCTGAAGATGGATTTCTACGCGTTAGTCTACGTTTTCTCTTTTGCCCTGTAGTCATTATTTCCTTGGTTCATGGACTTATATTTGACAGCCCAGGTCTAGTTTTTCATGCATCTTAGTTAAAGTCATGTAGAATTATTTGGTGTGTATTTTTACGATTGTGAACTTAGAGCCACCGGTGACCTAACCTGTCCCATTATTTTCAGGCAGGAATGTGTTTATGGTCTTTGCAGGAGGAGGGATGGAGTAAGAAGCCGGAAGCCACTGCAAACGGAGAGCAGTGAATGAACTTTTAAAGTCCCTGCAAGGTTCAAGGCTCTCCTCAGGAGGAGGCAGTTAATCAAAATGACAGGTGCAAGGTACAAGCCTGTCGGAGGGGACATGCTGAACACTCTTGTAATGACCTCAGGGAAATGTCTGAGCTTCTCTTGCATCTTGGATGTATTAGAATAGGTACAGGAAGAGACTGCCAAGGCTCAGACATTGAAACATAAAGGATCCTGCTTCACTGTTTTAGAAAAAGTGACTGCATTAAAGGAAACTGCCTGTCACCTGCCTCTGAAGTCTTGAATAGATGAAAGGTAAATCAGAAGTGGATTCCTTACCAACCGACACTCTATAATACTAGTTTAAGTAGAATTTTAACTGCATTCTGTCGGTCCGACATGCACGCGATCTGGGTTTGGGAGGAAGATCTCGGTGAAGGGTCAGAGGAGAGGGGTCGGGAGGGCAGGGAGAGACCTGCGAGGCCAGGCGTGAGCTCTGACGCCTGCGGATCGCGAGAAGGAAGGAAGGCGGTTGGGTGGGACGAGCTTCAGACTTCAGAGCAGTTCTGAGATCTCAGCCGGGTGATGGGGACCCTTGAGCACGAGCTACCTGTTGGAAGAGGCTCGGGTGCGTAAGGAATGGCCAGCTCTGGTCCTGCCTCTGCGGTGCTTCATCATCGTGTGGGAGAACCCTGGGGGTGCCTGGCTTGGGCATGGGTGCGGAGGGCCTGATGGCGAATGGCCCTTGAAGGGAGGTGTGAGTAGTGCAACTCCACGGCCGCCACAGCCAAGGTCATCCACGAAAGCAACCTGCACCCTCCCTTTGTCTTTTCGTTCTTGGTTTCTATGCTCTTACAGCCATCACTTGGTTGTGTAATTAAATTTAACCAAGAGAATGACACTTTGCAAGGTGTATTTCTTTAACATTTTTAGAGATTGCTCCATGGGAGAAATGTTTTGATAATGCACGTTTACTGCTCGCTGCTTGTGAACTTAGGGCTGTGATTTGATGAACAGGTAGATCTTTTACCAACTAGATAATGAAATGGACACTTAATGCATAAAGAGAATAGTAATATTACCATGTCTAATTTTTTCTTTCCTATATACTGTCAATTAGAGGACTGATGCATTGATTAATGCTTTGTGAATGGTTGAGTAGGGTTATTCTAGTCTCTGCTTACTTGAGTTATTTATTTAGACTGCTGATGGTCTCTGTCTAATCCCAAGCCCCTTCTTCGTTATGCACCAAGTTTAATTGTCCGTTCACTAAAACGGATAATTACAACTCTCAAAGAAAGGTAATATCACAGCAGAAGTGTTTTTGTCTCTAATAAATCTTCAATTGAATTTATTTGCTTTAATGTATCGATGAACTTTAACAGCACACATATCTATGCAGTCAAGTTCGACCAGATAAAAACTGATAGCCAGTAAGATGGAGGTTGCACACCACCCCTGAATTCATGGAGCGACCTGACCACGTGCCTGCAATTCCTTCTTAGCGATCCATAAAGACCTTGCGTTTCTATTAACCTAGCTAAAAATACCCACCCTTCCGTTCTTTTGAATTTTTATTTAAATTCTTCCCGCAAGAGATGCATTTCCAATTTTACAATGCCAGCCAGAGCTATAAAGGAAGGCGAGTCGTCACTGGGGCAGCCCAGCCAGTCTGCTGTACTGAGCTCTGACCAAAAAGGAGAGAGACAGAAACGAGGTCTCTAGAACGCAGTGAGCGATGACATGGCTTACAGGAAACTGCCTGTAATGAGTTGCTTGTGTCCCCCCCACTGTGTTGACATCCTAACCCCAGGTACCTGCGAATGTGACCTTGTTCAGAAATAGGGTCTTTAACAGATGTAATCAAGTTCAGATGAGGGAGGTCCTACCGGACTAAGACGGGCCATAAATCAGTGTGACTGAGGGAAATTTGGACAGAGACAAACCCAGAAAATGCCAGGTGACTGTGGAGGCAGAGATTACAGTTATGCGACAGCGAACCCAGGACTTCCTGGGGCTTCCAGAAGCTGGAAGAGGACAAATTTTTGTTATCTTACGACACCCAGTTGGTGGTACTTTGTTACGACAGCCTTAGGAAATCGTAAAGCATTTTAAATGGTATGCGTGTGAAGGTTGCATGGGTATTGATAATGGAAGAATACATATGTATCATTATTCATTTATTTGATTTGGTGATGTATGGATATGGTCCACACTTACAAAGGTATAAAAGTATATATAGTAAAAGCATTTCTTGCTACATTTTCTCCCACCTTCCCAGGTCACCTCCAGGGGACATGCACTGTTACTGCTTTCTTGGGCGTCATTAGGAAAAATACGTAATGCATTTACAAGCATGTCAGAATATCTCTTTTCCAATCCCCTCTCAGCAAATGACAACATGCTATGTACGCATTTTGGACGCTGAGTTTTTCGTTTACAGTATATCTTTGAGATCTTTGTGCGTTAACAGTTGTAGAACTACTTTGTAATAAGGAATATGTATACGTGATGCATAGAATTCTTTGTTTATGAAACCCACTAACTGTCTCTGTCGCTGTAAGCCATCGGTCATTGTCTTAGAGTATGACACAGTCATATATGGAACACTTGATACCACCATGTTGTGAAACCTGCCAGGTGCTAGGGACTGTGCAAAGTGATTTACATATTTTATTTAATGCGTTTTTGGAGTCGGATCAGGATTAACAAGAAAGCTTCCATTTCCTTGGCCCACACATGAAAGAAATGTTTACTGTTGGAACAGGATCAAGTTCCATCTGTCACGTAGACTCGTGAAAAGAATAAAAAATGGAAATTTCTATAGGTAGTCTCGATCATGCCAAACCGCCTCAGGGTTAGTTTTGTGTTAAAATCCTTATCTCTTGTCTTTTACTTGTCGTTACTGAAAAAACATGATTTCTTTGGTGCTCTAATCTAATTGTTCTTTGTATAGAACGGATGCTCAGCACAGCAGAACCTGGGTTTGATTTTCCTGAGCATTCTCAACCGGGATCAAAACAAGGGGTCATGTGTATTCTATACCGAGGATGTGAGCCAATTGCAAACATGGATTCTTCATTGGCACCTCGACAGCTGGGAGTTGGGAGGATGTGGATGTCATGTGTGCCCACGGAGCAATGGCGTGTCCACTGTCATTGCTGGCCTGTTTCACACCTGTTTGTCTATGAGGCCACGTGTCTCCGATCCGTGGTACCAGTGGGGTAAGCGGACTGAGACCTCTGTTCTGGCATGAGTCCTGGGGTTGGGAGGACTTCCTTCCATTTTAATTACGCTCTCGTTAGAGCTATGTGATGGCAGACGGACGGTTTTCCACTGGTACCCCAGCTGGGGGGCTTCTCCCAGCCTCCTTTGCAGCTAAGTGTGGCAGGTGACCAAGTTCTGGGCAACGGGACGTGGCTGGATGTGACATGGGCAACTTCCAGGCCAGGCTCTCGAAAGGAATCGGTTTTCCATGTCTGTGCTGAGCTCTGACCAAAAACTGCTGTTCGGATATGCGTGTTGTTTCATGAAAGGCCCAGATACGTAAAATGGCCCCCAGACACCAAAAGAGCCAAGAGGACAAAGAACAGGCAGGTGGTCGAGCTTGTCAGTGTGAAGGGTTTAAGAGGGAGCTTGCCTGTGGAAGCACAGCCCTGGGTGGCGACAGCACAGAACAGGTTCCTGCAGACCATGTGCTTATGTCCCCTAAGCCGTGAGGACTTGTGATGACCAAAGGGGTCAGGTGCCAGGAGGCTCTGGTGCCAGAGCAAGGTAAGAAAAAGGATATCACCAAGGGCGACTCGAGAGAACTAATGGGAGCCCTGTGGTCGCCCAGAGTTCCACGTGCGTGTCCCTGAGCTTGTCCCGGGGAAGGCAGGGGTCAGGATCTGGGGGTGGGGTCAGTGTCCGGGTTCACCTAAGTGTCAAGATTAGCGCTGTGCTTTACCTTTAAGATGGAGTCACTTGTGCTCCACGCATATGTGCCGGTGGGAACTGGAGCTGCCACCTTGGACTCCAGAGGGAAGCCACATGCTGAGGAGGGCAAGGCCACCCCGCCACCACGGGGTATTCCTTGTGAGAGAAACACGTCACTCTCTTGCCTGAGATCCTGCATTTTGGGGGCGCCTGCCATTCATTTCAGCAGCTTAGATTGTGCCCAGGTATTGGGCCTATATGCTCAGATGTTGGTAGGGAACTAGTTCTCCCTCATCTTTTAACTTCCTTCTGGAATCAAATAATGAACACGCAAATGACTAGTTTCGGAGCAGCCTAGATTCCAAGATAACGATTCTCTCATTTCTTTGATTGAATTTCGTGTGTTAGAAATGTCTACGACGTGAAATGGGGCTAGTTAGTATCAAGTACAGAAACATTTGCCGTGCTGATTTCCAGGAAACTCACATTCATGGGTTACAGATTTGGTAATGGCCGATCCCAGTGTGAGCGAGGGGTTTCCCCACCCCAAGCGATTCTCCTATACCAGCCCGGGGTCCTACACTTCGACGCTACAGTTCTGACACTCTTCACCCGAGACAGCATCAGGTCCCACGGGCTAAGGGCCGCCATCCACTTCAGACGCCAACGGTAAGCTTAGGTTGTCACCTGTGCTTCTATGAACCGGCTGTCGATCAGAGGTTCCCACGCCCCGTCAGGCCTGAGGAATTTGCTAGAGTGGCTCACAGAACTCAAGAAACCTGTTTACTCACTAAATTACTGGTTTACTACAAAGGATATTAAAGAGTATGAATCAGCAGCAGATGAAGAGGGACGTAGGGCAGGGGCCCAAACAAAGGCACTCTCTGTCCCTGTGGAGTTCAAGTCCAGCTGCATGAGGAAGCATTCCGGTCCCCCGACCTGGAAGCTCTGAACCCTCCTTTGGGGGTTTTGTGGGGGCCTTTATTACTTAGGCATGATTGATGAAATCATTGGCCACTAGTGATTGATTCAGCCTCCAGCCCCTCGCTCCCTCCCCGCCAGTGGAAACCAGGGGCGGAGCTCTCTTCATGCTAGGTTGCCCTGGCAACCAGCCCCCATCCTCAAGTGCTTTCCAAGTCACCTCATCTGAGAATATCTGAATCTCTTTCCCCATTCTGTAGGTTGTCTTTTAATTTGTCGATGGTTTTCTTTGCTGAGCAGAAGCTTTTTAGTTTGATGTTGTCCCATTCATTTACTTGTCTTTTGTTGCCCTTGATCAAGCAGACACATCCCAAAAGATCCCACTGCTGAAGGAGGCAGAAGGGCCTCAGGAAGCAGCACGGAGACATACCTGTCAGCGGGCTAGTCAGCGGGATAATTCGCAAACCCTCCTTAAGAGGACTCGAAAAAAAAAGAAAGCAAACAAAAGTCACCTCAACACAAATCCAGTTGTGGTGCGAAGGGTCTCGTCGTGAATAATAAGGCACCCATTTCACCTTTATGGCTCTGAAGCAATTTTAGGAATTGAAGACAAAGGGACCAAATATGACAAAAGATGCTCTCCTTGCTTTTATAGCTCATGGAATCCCACGGTTTGGGAAGCTGTGAGCCAGGAATCGTGGATGAAGACCAAAATACATACTTGTTATAAATCACAATGTCACATGAGTGCTCTTACAAAAAAGGCACAGGAGATGATTTGAAGACAGTAAGTGTGAAAAGCCGATAACTTTAACCGTGTTCTTCAGAGCTTATAATGAGAAACTAATGCCACCCTCTGCCAGTGGGAGGGTAGAGGGCGCAGTGTGCTCCAATATTATCTGACTTCGGGTCGCTTACTTTGGGACACTTACTAATGTTTTGCAGAACGAGTGTCCTTCTGAAACAGCTTGGAATTACAGCGTTACAGCATTACGGCTGTCTTGTATTTTACTGTTCACCGTTGGAGACGACTATGATCTCATCTACTTTGGGTTCATTCAACTTTAACTCATAGAAAGCAACCATATTTATTTATTTTCAAGGTCTGGAGGAGTTCTTCACACCACGGGCCATGTACACGGTACAAGTAAAAACTATTAGTATTTCTCTTCATAAAAAGAAAACGATATAAATTCAAATGTGTGAAATAAATATGTTCAAATAAGAAACCATTTTCTCTGCTTTATATTGTTTGAATCGTGCATAAGATTTTATTGGCAAAAATGGTGACGCTGCACCAAAAATAAGTAGAAAACCCATCGTAGGTGTCGGTCGAGCAGGGGCGACTGGCAGGTTGGAAATGTCCCTTGGGGCTGTGTTGTGGGCCTCGCTGGGCCGGCACGGGGACCTGCAGAGGAGGGCTGGAGCAGGGTTAGCATTCTTCTTTAAGAAGAGGAATCTGACATTAGAGTGAAAAATGGTGTGGGGTGGACACATCCTGGAGGGAGGTGGGGTTACCGGGCGGGAGGCCACTGCAACTCTCCAGGAGAGAGGAACAAAGAGAAGGGGGTCTGGGGGTAATTTCCAGAATGTCTATGTTCTCCAGTCCTACTGTTGGTATTATATTTTGTATGCAGTCGACATGTGGGCTTTTAGAAACACAAACCAATAATAAAAGGTCAAAAAGCAGAAGCGCACGACCGCGCTTGGAAATACAAAAGCCAGGTCTGTTTCCATGGTTGCCTTTGACAGTCGTGGGTGAAGTGCATCCAACGGTTCTTCACGGGCTTAGCTCGCGCCACGTGGCCTTTTGTCCCTTAATGCTCCTTCCTTAGGGCCGCATGACGAAATGGTGTCCTGTAAAGTATTATTTGTTCGGCACAAGCTATTTCCATTGTAGTCGAATTTTCCGTGCTCTTCCTGTGGTGGGTGAACTTCTGTTAGCTTTGCAAGGCCTCCAGGTGACACGTGCCCTTGGCAGTTCACGGGGAGCTGGGGGCCCTGGAGGGAATTGACACGGAGTCCAGCTCGCTCTCGGCGCCGAAGGCTCGGGGTCTGTGAATTCCTGACTTAACGTCTGTGTGGTTCACTTTCCTATCTAGATGAACGAGCTCGCCTTGGCCCCGCGTTGGTGTTTGGACTTGGGCTGTCTGGAACCTTAACAGAGGCGAGCCTCAGGGCACTTTGTTAGTTTAAAATAACCTCTTCCATTTTATATAGATGTGCTGTAATGTTTTTCTCGGTTTTAAAATTTCGATATGTCCACAGCTATCTATTCAGAGACAATGCGATTCACCAATTCTCATTTGCATAAATGCCATTTCTACCAGTACGGCCTCTTTTCGTATTACAAACTAGATGCAATTTATCCAGAAAAAAAAAAAAAAGTCTGTTGAATAAGAGTGTGTCACTGGGGTATGGGCCATGTCTACATTGTTTTTGATACTTGCTCTTAAGTTATGCCAATAAGCTTTCCTCATGCAGATCACTGAGAAAAAGCTGTCACGTGTTCATTAGCTGTAATGCATGATCCTGGCATGAGTTTGATGTGCAAATAAAGGTTCTGTGAAAGGCTGAGACAGGTAAGTATGTACTGCCCGTGATGCTGTGGATGCCTCACGAGTGCCACCCGTTTACAATTTTTCATTCGCCGAATGTCTCGCTGTCTCCGGCAAGCAGCAGGCAGTGCTTTGGAGTCTCTGCTTGATTCTGTAATCGGCACTGCGCTTCTGACAGAGAAGGTCCCATAAGGAGGCTGCTTCGTCTCTAATGCTGGGAGTCTGGACTCTCACTACGCATTTTAGGATCTTTTCCATATGTGCTTTCCCGGATTCAGCCGTAGGTGTCCCGCGTTCATTCGACTGCCTCATCGGGGCTTTCGTTCGCCTGGTTTTGGGTGTGTGCGGAGGGCGTTTTTCCTATAAGATGCCAAGTGCTTGGTGCCCTTCGGGTTTGTGGCCTGTGATGACTCTGATCTGATTACCCACATTGGAATATGCTTCCAGAGATGGTGTGTCTCCTCATCCCCAGTGAGATTAAGTTCAAGTTCCTAGGCAGGTCCGATGCTCCGGAGCGCCCTGCCTTGTCCCTCAGGCACGTCTCTGCCTGCACGGCCCCCTGCCCTGCTCTGTTCCCAGAGGGGAGCTGGGCTGTGGCGGTCTCCGTGCCTTCATGTTCACCTAAAGCAACCCTCCTCATTCATCCAATAATGCGACAGTTATTGATCCAGCACCCACTATGCATCGTGTGTTACGCTCAGCGCATAGAAAATGCTCGATTACCGTCTCGAATATACTAAGTCAATCACCGCAAAAGACTTAGCATACGGTTACTTCTTTCACGATACTTTCTCCTTCATGGCACTTCGTGCAAAACTTTTAAATAATCACTTTGTTTTTGTTTACATCGCCTTGTGATTCTTTACTCTTATCTGTGCATTTTCTGCCTCTGGGCCGAAGTCCTCTGGGTACCTCGAGTACAAGATCTCGTTTTTTTATTTGTTCCCTAACAAATAGGTCAGTAAATTGGAAAGAGCAAAGGTCGCAGAATGGACCGAATTCCAGCTTCACCTCTTACTCGCTGGCTCAGTTCATCAACTTCTAAACCCTGGATCCCTCACTTGTGTCCTGGAGATAAGAACCTGAAATTAAATCAGTCCAGCGAGGCTCGTTTGTTTTCATGTGTCCTTAGATTTCGAATGAGAGCGTTTTCGTACATGTTCACTGCAGTGCCTTCCACGCCGAGCGTGAACACACCGACGTGTCACACACGAGCAGTGTGCTCCTCTCCCTTTCCTGTGACTTTCGGCACAGCAGGAACTAAGGAATGTGTGTCGCCTAAGTGGACAAAGCACACAGGGTTTCTACCGTTAAATATATTTCAGTAGAAATGAGAGATTGGTGTAAAGTTCGTATATTATTTCTTGGCAGTGACATCTCTGCTAATCGGGCACTGGGTGACAGTGACCGTGCCTTCCAGCTGCCTCAAACAGCTAACTGGCACTGCCTCAGCCATCTTTCTCTCTTTTGACAAAAGGGAGTAATTATTAGAAAATCTAGTCATTTACATTTTTTTTTTCCTTCCAAAGAATCTAAGCAACACCAGAAATAAATGTATTGTTCCTTCTGTGTTAATTCTTCTGGCCAAACATGAAAATGTATTTAAAGGGAATTCCTGGAAGACTATCTGGGGACCTGAAAATAATAATTATGGTTTTATTTTAAGCTTGTCAAGTGGGGTGACAAGTGCAAGAATTGTAGCCCAGATGTACGGGAAGTGGCTCATAAATTCTATCTCCCACTACGTTTTACCTCGCCTGCCACTCTCTCTAAAATGGAAATAATTTTTAATATTATGGAGAAAAATGAGAAAATTCTACTTTTATTTGTAAAGGTGAAACTACGGTGAATGACATTTACAGGAACACTTGTCTATTTCAGTGGCTTTCTTCTGGGAGGGCAGGATGCCCTGGGGCCTGGCCCTCAGGCTCCTTGGGATGCTGCCGAGTCTGCCGTCATGCTTCTCTTTGGGGAGAGAGGCACCGAAGGTGACCAGGGACCCGAGAAGTCCTTTATGTTCTGTTTCTGAGTCAACATGAGCAATATTCAGAGACTCAGCTCTTTTCCGTCAGTGGGGAGATGAGGGACTTGTTAACTGAGGGGTGAGCAGTAAGCATCCCCACTGAGCAGCAGATTCATCCCGGCTTGGGGAAGCGGAGGGGCGGGCAGGACAGCACCAGAGTGTACTAGTGAGTGTGGAGCTGGCCTGGACGCTGAGGCCCGGAGTGGGAGACGTGCCAGATTGTCCTTCTGCTTCGGTTCTGACCTGATTCACGGTGTGGGCCGCTGCATCCTCCATGTCACCCTCAGCGAAGGCCAAACCGTGGCTCTCTCTTTGAAGGGTCGTCTCAAGAGGAAGGAGATGAAATTCTGTGTGATTCGGAACTGGACCACGAGCTACCGAATCTGTACAAAATACGAGACAGATCAGATACTAAGCTTATGTTTTCTACCTTAAATGTCTATGACTGCGAATCTCGTTTCGAACAGAAGTAACGGGAGGTTCTTAAATCTGTAACTCCGACATCTTGGTTGACCTCCTGCCGTGTGCAGGGAGGTTTCTGGGATGTAAATAAAGAGAAGCCAGAGAGGATGTCCCTGTCCTACTGACTTTGTCATCTATTTGGGGAAGCTAAAAGCAACTGTTAAAACTAAGTCAGTCACAAGGGCACAGGAAAATAACCGTGTAACTAGAAGTAGCCCTCAGAGTGACACCAACACGGGCGAATTCTTGGGTTCAGCACAGAACTTGGAGCCTGACGGTCTGTTCCGACCACAGAACATTAAACGGGTTCTGCTCCTAGGAGCACAGCGTCATCCTGTGGAACCGACCTCAAGGACGTAGGTCCAACTCCAGCAGCGCAAATCTGTCACAGGAAACGAAGAAGAGATAATCTCAGAGATGTCGTCAGTGGCTCAAGGTGGTGGAATTTAGCGTTCATTACACTGTGGAGCATACACTTTTTTTTTTTTTTTTGGACAACAGATGGAGCCATGTTGTTCATAGTTCAAAGATGGACAAGAGCCAGAAATCTCTTATTAATATGAAGTCACCCCCCCTAAAGCTATCACAGTCTCTTCCCTAAGTACTACGCTTGCATCCCACAAAGCTCTCCTGGCTTTATTTCATGATATTATTTCATGATATTATACGTGGCTTCGTCTGAAGGTAGATCACTCCAGGCAACAATACGAAGGTCGAAGGTCTCCTCACTCTTCGCTAGGCGAGGACGGGAAGGCTCTGTGGGTTGGGATTAGCTGAGGGAAAGCACTCCATGCAGCCATCTTTTAGTAAGAAATCGTTATGGTTGGATGAAAAAGAACATAAAAGCTTTAACCCAGAATGCTAATTTTTAGATATTTATTCTTTTTAGTGTATCAGAAGTCACTGAGCCATATAAGTACCAGCACTTACTAGAATTTATTCTAGTTCCACTATATGCTACTCCCCAGACTAGGGTCTTGACATACAATTGGAAAAGCTTCTTTCTGGAGCTTTTCTGTTCTTCAGTGTCAAAGCTCATGAAGAAGATGCAAGGTCATGTAGGCACTTAAATAGCAGTCCCCGGTCACCTCCCTTTCCAGTGGCTCAGTGTTATTTAAATTAACCCTTGAGTGGCTCCTCTGGAATTAGTAAATAAATTAAACTTATTACAATTGGATGTGAAGGCTTAAGATACTAAATGCAGAGAAATTCATTACCGAATGGGTTAATATCCTTCCAGAAATACAAAAGATGTTCTTAGGAAATTAGTTATCTTATTATCTCCTTTCATATAAATCAGAAGGAGAACAATGTCACAGTGCTTTTCACTTTCCAAACTGAAGCGTTAAAAAGACAATATCCTTTCTCGGGTAGTGATTCCAGAAATAAACCCAAGATAAGGGTCTGTCACGAAAATGACTTTTAAAAGGATCTGAAAGGTAGGGGAAAAAAAAAAAAGAAAAAAGAAACGGGCCGCTCAAAGGGTTACACCAAGGACGGAAGGACAGAAGTTGGTGGCTCCTGGGCCGCCTTCTGCCCGTGGACGGCGGCCCCTGCCGGCTCCTTCGCACGGAGCTCAGATGCCCCGAGCGCTCAGCAGACGCTCAGTTCTCAGATGCAGTTTCCTTTTCCTGAGTCCTGGTCTCTTTCATTTCTGTCAACGGGGCTCATTTTCTAATCGTCGCTTCATCATCGGTGGAGCCAAGTTACCACTCCCGGGAGAGAAGTAGAATTATCCAGGAGGTTTTGTCTCTTTTGCTGATTCGATAGCCTCATCACGGCGTGGACCCCAGACTGGGATGAGCCCCCAGTTAAAGGCTGTGTTTCGCATCCCTGTCTACTTACTTAAAATACTTTCGACATTTGTTATTTCTGTGCCTGGCTGTGCTGAGGTGCACTTCCCCTGAGGCCCGTGGGCGGAGGCCCGTTTGTCTCACCCCCCACGAGATCCGTGATGAATTCTCTCTCAGACATGAAGACCTAGGGACATTGGAAGTGGGAGACAGTAGATCCGGGTTGCGGGAACGGGGAAGGGTGCACCTCCGTGGGACTACGCCAGCCGAACCTTAAAGGGGACAGAGGGGCTCGTGTGGCCGAGAGTATATTGACTGGACACATGTGGACGGACTCACGGAGGCCGTGTGCAGGGCAGGGGGAGGCATCTGCTCTGGCTTGTGAAGCGTGGGGCCCACGTCAGCGTGCGCTGTCATATTGATGAGCTCGGTCGTGGACTGACATGGAAACTTTTGTCGCTCTAAGGAGCGTGGACTTGGCCATGCTGACACAGTGTGTGGTCGGAAGCATGGACTCTGGAGCCAGACTGCTTGGGCTTGAGTCCTGCTGTGCCCCTTCCTGGCCATGTAACCGTAGGTAACTGAGGAGAATCTTCTGTGCCTCAGTTTAGCTATCTGCAAAACGAAGTTAAAATATCAACTATCTTTTAAGGTTTTTGTGAAGATGAATGGAGTTACTACTCGTTCAGCACCTACAGGATGCTTGCACTTCGGTGTTAAGTGCTTCTTAAAGAGAAGAGAGGTTTTTTGTGTTTAGAGCAGGAAGGTCACGTGACAAAAGTTGGCTTGCACAATGCTCACTCCGATGTCACTGAGAATGATGGGCCAGTGAGAGGTGCTGTGTGTGCTGGGAGTGGAGTCACATGGTGGTCGTAGCGAAAACGTTTAGAACTGACGAGGGAGGGTCTAAAAAGGAGGGTCCTCCATCCAGTCTCCATCCTTTGACTTCTCCTCCGCTAAGTGGTCTGTCCTGTGGGGTGGGCAGAGTTAAGCCTCGGCGCACAAACTCCCTTCTTGCTCCCCTCCCCTTTCTGAGGAGAGGAGTTGTCAGCAGAGCAAGTCGGCAGTCGAGGCTCTTTCAGTCGCTCAGAAAGACACGTCATCAGTACTTGGACAGAAGGCGACTCAGTTTGTCATGACTACGTTTTACTTCTGTAATTTGAGAAAAGCATCCAGTTCACTGCCCTCTGTGTAGATATGGTAAATAACCAACCAACACACACACAGAAAGCCCGGCGTACGACACAGCTGATCAGCTGCCCTGTTGCCATGTAAAGTCCCGTCTGCCACTGACTGAACGACATGAGCCGCTAATCAAAACAGTAGAGGAAATATGGTTCTCATTTTTAAACCTCTAATCCCCTTTTCATGCCATGAAACACATATCCAGAAAATGGTAGGTTAACAGTAGAGCGTGGCTCTATGTGACATTTGGTTTCTCAGGACGCTCTGAAGTTATGTTTTCTAGGATTCGATTCAAGATAAAAGCATCACATAGTTATGGTGACATGCCGCCCTGGGCAGTGAGGTAGTTTTAAAAATAGGCAGTCTTGATTCAAGCATGGCAGACGTATCGACCGAAGCTCCGAGCAAGGGCCTTTGTTCCTATCTGAATAATTTGTCTAAATAATTTGTCCAGAAGGCTGCAGGTACCTATGCTGTGAAGGTAAGACAGTGCTTAGAAGAAAGTAGCAGAATCAGTGTCTGTGTAGACACTTTTAGGGTCATGCAGACTTTGATTCTGGACCTGTGTTTTCAGGTCCCGCCTGGGTCCCAGCATGCTTCCGATTATGGGTCCACTTACCTTTTCTCCATAGCTGGCTCTGCACAGGACCCATCAGCTGTCTTTTCCCGATCCTGGCTGCATAGTGAAATTACCCTGAATGCGTAAAAATACGGGCACCTAGGCCCTACCCCAGGGAGTCTGGTGTGGCTAGATCACTGCGGGGCCCAGAGCAGTCAGGGTTCAGAATCTCTGCTCTCAAGACCACCTACACTTCAGGCAAGAGGGGTCTCAGAAGACAGGTGGATTCTCTGCTTACTACTGTCTGGCCTCGGCAGGGCTACGAATTTTGAAGCTGATTTCTCTATAAGCATCGAAGACCCGAATCCCCTTCGATCCCAGTTCTAATAACAAGAGTCGCACGTTCTTTCCTTGTGGCTGAATTCCACCACTTGGTCCTCTGCCCGGAGCTCTTCATTTCCTTTTCTGCCTTTGGGGAATTGGATTGGTGAACTGCCGCTAGATTTCCTTGGTGCTGCTGGATGCTCCAGATAGCGTGGTTCCTGAATGCGCCCCGTCAGCGTTCTCTCTCTGAGGACTCTTGGTCCTGTTGGGGGCCCGACGTGAGAGCCGGTCAGAACGACCTCTGGGCGCCATGTTCCCAGGTAGCTTTGCACTTGGTTGATTTGACATGATGCGCTTGAGGCCGGATCTTGTCCTGTTTTCCCCAGTGCTTGTTTCCGTTGAGAAGCTGGGTCTAGCTCTTGATTTGGGCCCCTTTAAAGCTGCTTCCCTCTCCCCTAACTGTAGGTTATTGAATCTGACGTAGCCCTTTGCGTGATGAAAGGTGTTAATTCAAATGCACCCGTTTTGAAGACCAGGCTGCTGGGCATTCAGCCCCTGGACAGAGAGTGTGGGCCTGAACCGTCAGGGGTTTCTGAAACTTTCTACTTTCCACTGAGATCACCTATTTACAGCTTTTTTATGCACAGGAAGTGATAATATACTTAGCTCTACTGTGTTCTTCCCACGCCTAGACTTAGTTTTAGGATTATGTAAAATTCGATCTGTTTGGATAGAATGAAGCAAGATTATTCTAAATAAATCCAAGTTTTAAAATATTTCTATATTTTAAATGGTTTCTCCCAAACTACGGCTCTGATTCTCCAAGCAGCTACTTTGCTTACCTGACACCTGGCTTGTGAATTCATTTTCATGTTGAAATCAAGTGAGCTTGGATTCCGCTGTGTCGTCGCTTCTCTGGGTGTTTGTTCCATCGTGGACTGTGGGCTGCTTGTCACTGTCCAGCTTCGGGGAGCATCAGCAGGCACACCTGTTTTGACCTCAGATTCCTTAAATCACGAGTGCCTGAGCAACTACATTTTTGAAAAGCTGTCCGGCTGACAATGGGAAGAGTCAGAAAGTCTTTGATTTAGGAAACTTATGAAAATGAGAAGTTAACAAACAGAAAAGAATACATTATAACAGAATCTTTTATCATTCGAAAGGATTTTCTACAGGGTTATTTCAGATAGAAAGCTTCTCTAGTACCTTCTAAGTATAAGATGTTTAAAATATATGTTGTTTAAAAATACAAAAAGACCGACTTTTTAAAACCTTTTAATTCTGGTTCACATTCAGTATTATTTTATCGTCGTCTCAGGTGCACGGCATAGTGGTCAGACGTTTATATTTGAAGCACAACTGTTGGGGACAATAGCTAGAGTGTCCCAGAAGTCTCGTCTTTTACCAGAAAAGAAGTTGACCAGGGTCTGAAATATTGGCTCTTTAACATTTAAGGATCTGAGGAAATTATCTCTAAACTTTGCATTATTCTTATTGTTGTTGTTACTATTATTATTATTAATAAGGAAGTTCCATTATAGTTTAATTCAACAAACATGTGATGGGAGATTTACTGGATGAGGTCAAATGGTGGAGAGCTTTGAATGTTAGTCTTCTAAACTTTATTTTAAAAGTAGGCAAACCCAGTGAAGCAGGGGAGCGACCTGATCAGATTTTTACTTTACAAAGATCACCTGGTAGGAATGGTTGCTGGATGAATTGGAGGGAGGAAGGGACGCCATGGGGACTGGAAGCCCAGCTCATAGATTCTTTCATCAATCGAGCTAGAGACGATGACACGGGCTCACCTAAAGCTGGGCTGGGTAGGGTGGAGGCAGAGGGCAATGTGGACGCAGCAGCCACGTGGTTTGTCCTCCGGTGTGGACATCACGAGTGTGAAGAGAAGGGCTATTGAAAATGACCCCAGCACAACAGGCATCGATCGGAACTGTCCCAGACAAACTGAGACATGTTGTGGTATTAGGTGTGGGGACAATAGACATGATTTCTAACAGTTTTTCCAAAAAATTGGGAAACGTTGCACAGAAATTTGGATCTGGAAAATGTCTGGGCTGGAGACAAATACATGAGATCGTCAGAACAGTGGAAAGGTTGATGCCTGGATTTCTTGAGGTTATTTCAGATTTTATATAAAGAAAAGAGAGCCGAGGACTCTGTACTTGTAAAATCAGAGCAAAAAAAAAAAAAAGCGTTTTTCACCTTTTGGTTTTTGTTTTTTTTTCCCGCTTAACTTGGCTTAACATTTTCTCCCCTTTTTACAATCAGTAACTTGCATTTTAAGTAGTCTCGAGGCCTCGGGAGCTAATGACATAACGTGGAAGTCCCCGTGACCCCCGCGGTCTGCAGCGTCTTACTCTGAAATCCACGGAGCTCTCGACGAGCCTTACCCTGTAACACTATGGTAGGTTTCCTTTAAAGCGATTTTTAGGAAAAGATATTATTTTAGATCACGTAGGAAGATTTAAAAAAATATCTAAACCACCTTCTTTCCATAAAACGACAGAGCACACTGTATTTCCAACGCAGAACATTTCAATCGCCGCCGTGCAGTGAGCCTTGCGTTAATGGACCGCGACACGGGCCGATTTAAGGGACTCTGTGGACTAGTTGGACAGCTGAAGTGATGTAGCCGCCTTCCATGCTGGCACTTCTGATGTTTGCTTTATGTTTTGTTTGACTGTTCTCTTTGGAATTGTAAATTACTCTGGAAAGCTCATCAGACAGAGTCAACTAAATCCGGCATCTAATTTTCAACAAGGTTTTTGTTTTATTCAATTTTAGTGTTTGGCTAATCGAGGCTTGTAGAGGTCAAGTGTCTTGGCCAAGGTCGTCTGGTATGTCAGTGTCTTAGCTCAGACGAGTTTTCTTTTAGAAGCCGTTGATTCCAGCATTGTATTTTCATCAGTGTATTCATTAAGATCCAAGCCATCCTCATCTCCTTATAAGCTGGCAGTTTTAAAGGGCCCTTAACACCAGGTGGACGTTACGGGACGTCTATATGCTCATGGCTGTGTTTTATCTGCACTGATGAACATACAGAGATCAATTACGATCACCTCCAACCGGGCAGATGTGGCTTTCTGGGGATTTGTCACTCCATGTCAGCAAAATCCAGCAGTGAGCTGCTCAGGCTCTCCAGTGGGGTGCCTGTGTGGGGTGGGCTAAGTCATGTACTGTCTGGTATGAGAAGCTGGCATGGCAGAAGGCAGGATGGCCTGCAAATAAATGACTTCATTTCAGGGGCACGAAGCCTCGGCCCGCAGAGAAATGTTTTGCATTCATTTCCTGGGGGCTGCTGGAAGGGTGGCCCAGCTGTCACTGCTGAAAGGCTTTGTCTGCCCTGGTGCCAAAGGTGAAGCCCACGGGAATCCAGCTAGGAGGCTATTCCAGAAGGGAGAGGCAATGGGAACTCGTAGTTAGCCTCCACAGTCTTGTGCCTTTTAAGTTATGCTAGAATGCAAAACGCTTTGGAAAATTCCTTGGTTGAGATTTAATTGAAACGCACTGAGAAGCATGAATAAAGAGAAGGGTACTTTACATGTCTAACTTCTGAGGTATGACTTCATGCAAAGCGATACTCAAACGATAAATTTTTTCTCTCCATAGTAGTTTTTTTCATGAAAGCACATTTATTATTATTATTATTATTATTGGTCAACCCTTCTCAGTTAATAATGCTTTTTACTTAAGCAATTCCTTTAGTCTGTGTCTCCGTTTCTTCCCTTGCCACCACCCCGGTGCCGGTGTGGCTGGGAGGACAATCCTGATGCTCTCACCGGGGCGATCTGTGAGCTGGTCCGTCGCCTGCCCTGCACAGAGCGTTCTCGAGCGGCTCTGCCGTCCTGTGGGACAGAGATAAAGTAGAGAGGGAGAAAGTTGACTTTAAAGCAATGACTTCAAACGATGATCCAACAAAGGCAAGCATTTAGGAGGCTGTGAAGCAGAGAGACATCCCCAGGACGGAGAAGGCCATAGGGCACGTGCTAAAAATAAAGTATGAGCCCAGGCACGTACGGTGTCGATCTAGGTGACTAATGGCCAGTTCGACACGGCGTGCTTTGCTGTCGTGTGCCGTAAGAAGGATGACCCTGTTTCCTGATGCTGACGTATAGCTTTGTGTGCTTCGAGCTCTATCTTGCTTTCTGAAAAATATCCTGGACCTTTGACCAAAAAGTAGGCAAAGCCCCAAGTCGCTGCCGAAGTCCAGGGGCGCACGTCTCTTCTCGGAGACGATGGGGCCCGTCCTGGTTTGCACTGCTTTGTGAGTGGAGCTAACGGACAGGGGCAGCATTTCGTGGGAAAGGCCCTCAGGTGTAAAACGGTAAGATTTCCTGCAGAGGTGGGAGAGCCGTTAGAGGAGCAGCCGCTCCATTTAAAGGGGATGCGGGTCCCAGCGAACGGGTCCCCACAGCAGTGGCTCCGATGGCCGAGGGGGAGCACACAGGACTGCTTGGCAGTTGTTCATTGATTTGACCAGTTCCTGCAAATGTCCAGAAAACCCCCATGATGACCTTTCATGTTCTTCGAGATCGTCTCTATGGGTGGCATTGAGTGGGGGATGGGAGCCCCTACCCTTTAGCACTTCGCCGTTTCTCTTTTGGTGTTCGGCGGGCTGGCTTTTAAAAATGTACGTGTCCTTGGTTGGTTTCTTCAGCTTTGGGAACATTAAATTCCTTCTTTTCTCTGTAGGTGCAGAAATGCACTTACATTTAAGTCGGCGCGCTGCGGCTGGTCTCGTTGCTCCGCGGAGCTCGCCGGGGGCCATGCCTCTCCCTCTCCCACCTTGGCGTTCGCTGGCCCCGGCCGAACGACCATGGGCTACGCAGGTGGGTCTTGTGGCTCGTGTTTCTTCAGTAAATATTCTTTTCACATGTAGCCTGGTGTCGCCGCATCGATGACCGTTGTCCCCATTTGTCACTGGATCACCACAGTAACCTGCTTTTCGGAGCAGGTGCAAATGCGGTGCCAGGGGACCGGACCACGGCCCGTTCATCGGTGTGACTGGTGACTGGTCCGACTTTAAGAGAACAGACTTCAGGTCGTTGCCCTGCCTAGACTCTCCGTCTGTGCCTTCAGAGGGGACCCTGGCGCTCGGGGCTTTGTCACTCATGGCTCCATCCCTCTCTTTCTCAGTCCGTTCATAAGCAGGGAAGTAAGAGGGGATCACAAAATGCTGGGGTTCCATGGGGTTTTAGAAGTTGTCTCTCCAGTCATTCAGTTCACTGATGAAGGAGGGGAGCCCTGTGATTGTAATCCGGCCAGTGTAAGTACCGGGTGCTGAGGCCTGCCAGAGTGGGGGTCAGCAGACCCTCGGTCTGCGACAGTCGTCACCAGCCACTCCGCTTC
>NW_006437828.1:10477363-10500479 GCF_000325575.1 Pteropus alecto | reverse complement strand
GGTTTCGTGAATCAGGTTGGCGAGAGCGGGTTCGTCGGTTTTTTAGGCGATCCTCAGACTGGGCAAGAGGGGAGCATTTCTCGAATATTCTATAGGATGTAAATATTCGTTTCTGTACCACCTTTTCCATTTTGCTTGGAGAAATCTGACTTCTTGCATTCGTTATTAGTCAGGAGACCCTTAGCTGTTCCTGGACAAACCATTGACTTGTCACTTGCCTCGGCCTCGTCACCACCGGTCAGGGATGACATGAGCCATCCACTGTCCCAGGTTCGTGTAGGTGGCTGATCGTTCTGGGGTCGATCTGAACCAGTGGTCTCGAAGTGTCATTGGGACATCATTAGAAATGCAAATCCTTGAGGCCCATCCTTGACCTACTTTGTATCACAAACTCTGGGGTAGAGCCTGGCAATCTGTGTTTTAAAGAGTCGTCTAAGGGATTCTAAAGTTTGAGAACCGCAGATCTAAACAATTCTTTCTCACCTTCCTCCAGCAAAGATGATAGTCAGGGAATTCAGAAAGTTAAAAGGAAACATTTATATGAGAATAGACTAATATTCACAGGTAAATAATCATCACTTAAACTTTAGGAAGGAGAAACACATGTTCTGTAGCTCTCTATTCTATGCTTTTAGTATTAGCTCTGTGGGGGTGGGTACGAGAATAGGGCCGTAGCACAAGACCCCGTAGCACATGGCTGGGTGGGCCTTTCCAGCCCCTGCCAGCCACGTAAACCCGCCTCGGGCAGAGAGGTTCCCTAGAACAAACTGGCCGGACGGACACAGCCTGCATTCTGACCTTGTTCATCTTCCAGATGCCAAACATCCCAGGCCCAGCCAAGCTGCCCTAACTGGTTTCAGAATTAAAGAGCAGCCTGAAGATATGGATCTTTCCTAAAAGAACTTCACACACTGAAATTAAAGTGAGGATGGACTTGGCTCAGTCATTTCGTAGCTGATGACAGAGAGAGAGAGAGTAGATTTTCTTTCCTATGTGTTTTGCACACAGTGGAAGGAAGGAATGAAAGGTACGGCTTGACTTTCAGTCAGGGAAGCATCGCCGCACGGAGAGGCAGTGTTGGGTGAGGTAGCAGACAGCGTGAGGACGGGGCATCGAGCGCGATGGGACCTGGGAAGCTGTCGAAATCGGAGATAAATCCTTAAAACTCGATGCGTTCTGTGTAGTTATTAAGTCTTAAAATAAGAAAGCATTTTCACTCTTCATTCCCCTGTAGGACCAGAAAACAGTAAGTGTTAAGAGGTGGCCTCAGGGGGAGGCTTGAGAAGGCGACTTTGAGAGACTGCAGGGACTGGCTGGGTTGGTGACAAATCTAACACTTAGGTGATCTAGACAGTGTGGGAAATGCTAGGGAATGATGGTAACTGTCATTGTCAACAAGCGTTTCTCAAGGACAGCTCCGCACGCGTTTTGTTCCAGTGAGGTAATACCTAACAGCGGGTGAAATCCTACGCTGGGGAGCACGAGAAACGTGGGGAGAACACCTTTCCAGGACAGCGCCCCGCCCTTCCCCAGGGGGACACGCTCCAGACCGCCAGTGGAGGCCTGACACCCCAGAGCAAGCTGAACCCCACACACACCAGGTTGTTTTTCTCTACATACCTACCTATGGTAAAGTTTAATTTGTAAATCAGGCGCAGTAAGAGATTAACGACAACTAACCACGAAATGGAACAATTACTACGACCCACTGTAAGGAACCTTATCTGACTGGGGTTTCTCTCTCTCCGGTAACTTATGCAGCAACCAAGAAGGTCCCGGACAGGGAGCACGTACGAACAAAGGCGTGATTCACATTCCCGGTGGCGCAGAGTGGGGGGCGTGAGGCTTCCTCACACTGCTCAGGATGCGGCGCAACTTAAAACTTACGAATTAGCAGTTTCTGGAATTTTCTCTTTAGTATTTTCAGACTGCGGATGATTGTGTAACTGAAACCACAGACAGTAAAACTGTGGATGAGGGAGATGACTATAAAACTCGTGACCCAGAGAAAACTAGACTTCGCGCTGGCGATGGAGTCCAAAATATTAAAATTCAGGAAAAAATAGTTTTTCATTCTCTTCCAAACGTTTACCCTTAAACGCTTTGGGTTTTTCACAGAAAGAAAATAAGATGGCAGAATTTCTATAATTATTCATGAAGTTGGCTGATTGGTCTAGAAAATTCAATTTTTTCCCCTTGTCTTTAGGTCAAACTCTTTGTTTACTCCTCTTGTGCATTTGTCGGGGATGGTGATTATCTATTTTCTTTACTTTTTGAACCAACTTTAATCAATTGATAGAGGCTGGGAACAAAAAGTGTCATGATTGATTACTAATGCCTGTGCAAAGTGGGAGGAAGTATGTTAATATATTTTTCATGCCTTGTAGTTCATTCTTTTTTATAAATTTTAAATCAAGAATGATGACATTATAACATTGTATTATTATAAAAAATAAACAAATTTACTAAGGTGTTAAGATTTGATAAATTGGGAATCAGATACAGAAATGTTCATTATATTAATCTATGACTTTCTGTATACTTGAAATAATTTACGAGAAAATATTTTAAAAATAATAACCGAGGATACCAGTGGCAGTCATTTAATTTCAGGTTTAAATTGTAAATTTTGAATTGCAGTCTTTCTCTTCGACTTTTTTTTGCTTGTTTGTCTGTCTTATTTTGTTTTATTTTTTCTCCCAGGAAGCAAAGCTATTTATTCTGTCCCCACTTTAAGAGGAGGAGTCCGGAGTCCTTTGGGGTGGGAGGGATGTGCAAGTGGGTGTCGGGAAGAGAGAAGAAGCAGGGATAGTCATCTTTTTCTGTGAGTCAGAAAATAAAACCTAAAACTTGCCAGATAATTCCATGCACAGGACACGCACTGCGCTCCCCTCCTGTCTGGGGCCTACTGGTCCCAGCATGCAATGCTCCAATGTAATGTGGCCACAGCGCGTTGCTGGGTAGGGTGTCTTTTTCTTGGGCTACGCCTGGTAGAGAAGAGTTAAACCAGAAATGGGTAATAAATTCTTCATGCAGTGCACACATTATGCGTTGTTATTTTTAAACAAAAGGCATACCTTGCATTTTCTCTGTAAGCTTAAATACATTTATGCTTACCAAACGGTGGCCAAGTATTGCTTGGACAACATAAAAAGCTTCTATAAACACAAACATGTTTAGAAGCATGCACATACTATTCAAAAAAATGCAATTTCTCTTCCCAAAAAACACCTACTCCCTGGATAGCCCAGAGGGTGGAAGAAGATGCGAAGCACTAAGCCACTTAAAATCTAAATCGGACTTTAATAAGGGAATGTCATGTTTCATTTAGAAGATTCTCATCACCGCCTTTTCTTACACTGTCAAGTGGGAGAGGAGGCGGCTGTGTAATTCCATGGCTGCCTCGGCTTCGGATTATACACGAGACCCCACAGTTTTCCCACCGCCTCCTCTCCCTTTCCCGCTCATTCCCTGTCCCTTCCTCTCTGCCACCCGAGTCACCCCCACCCCAGCTCTCCTCCTTACACGTCCTTCTCCAAGAGCTGGCAGAATGATGGAGCTCTGCTGGTTAAGTTGCTAAGCGGTGGTGGCCCTTCTGACTTTAGGGGGTGACAAGCCAAAAATAATAGAATGGAATGGAATGGAATGGAATGGAATGGAATGGAATGGAATGGAATGGAATAGAATAGAAGGCAGGTATGAAACGTTTTCCGCTGTGGACCATCATCCTAGTCCGTCTGGGTGGAAGATTAGCGGGCGCTGGTTCCCTCTGCTCGGTGGAGTGTGAAATCAGATGGAAGTGAACTTTGACAGACGTCCACTCCCTACTGCTGTTACAGCCCTGAGGTCTCTGCCCGCAGTTGCTCATGGTGCTCCCCACTGAACTTGAGGGTCCTCACCCCTCGTTCAAAACCAAACAAAGGTATCAGCAGCACTAACAGCAGGTCCTCTTTCATAAGATTTTGTGGGAGCCTCTTTGTTGATTTTCCTAATCATAACAATTAACCGCACTGTTGGTCACAGAATGGGCGTATTATGTCCACGAAGCCAGTGCTGAATATCGGACCATTGCCTCGCTTCCTAGAAAGTTGCGATGAAGGTAATGTGGAGCGATGTGGTGCTGAAGGAAGCTGTTATTTTAATCTTGTTTTCTGCAGTGATACACCTGGCATTATTTTGTCTGTAAGAGGTGGTTCCTGCTGGGTCACCTGTCTGACAAGGTGGTTAATTTTGACTGTAGGCTTGATCTGAGTTTAGCAATAGAAACTGAGTTGTGCGACAGATCCTTTATGATGACTGGTGCAGTCTCAAGAAATTATGGTTAATTCCTCTGTGATACGGAGGTAATGCATCATTGAATGGATAATATTTTTATTTGTACCATAGACAAAATATTCTTTAGACAGTGCATAAAAGTAGAGATGGTCGTTTGCTCTATCGTTAGAAATCTGTAGAGAGAATGAACTTGATGGGAAGAATTTATTCTTCAGATTTGGCAGGAACCAAAGAAGTTGTTTTTTCTGATACGTGAATCCGTCCACAGCACCCTAAGTCTTATTTTGAACATACTCAGGGAGGGGGAGCTCACTATCTCGTATGACTGGATAATTCTGTTAGAAAGTTCATCTTTCTTTTAGCCAAAGTCAAACCGTTGGAGTTTGAATCAGTTGATCCAACTCTGCGTCGTGGCGCCTCTGAGGATGACTTGTACCCTCCTCCTACCTGAGAGCCTTCGAGTTTTGGGGTAGCACTAAATCTTTCATTCATCAAGTAAAAAGCATCCCTCACTTCTTTTAATAGTTTCTCCCTCCGTGTCCCCCAGGGCTTGCACCATTCCTTACAGATAGTAGGCCCTCACACATAGTAGGAAATGTTTGATTTGACAAAATTCTGGCATCAATTTTGTTCGAAATCCACTGATCCAATTCTACTGACATTGTTTTCACTCGGATTCCACTCTGTGCAAGGGGGAAATGGCTGTGATTTCTGGCGTGTTTTGATGTTGACAACGTCTATACATGTTCGCTCTTAAAATATTCACTTAACCTCATGTTTTCCCCTTGATTTGGTTGACTGAGCCTTTTTCACGTAGCTGTCTTTTCTCTTTTTAATTTGCCTCAGTTCCCAGAAAAGAATGTTTAGGGTTAAAAAAAAGGCATCTCTGTATAAACCGATCTGAAACGAAATATCTAGGGAGAAAGCCTGAGCTTTGAGGAAAGTATAAATTCTTTTATCTCCTCTAGTTGATGAGAAAAACTAGAAATCTTAGTTGTAGTTAAGTTAGTTTTAATTAATTCATGTATGTTATTAGCCACTTCATTTCCGTTTATTTTAGAGAGGTCGTTCGTGTACATTGAACATAAAGCTGCGTGTTTTTCTTTTAGCTTTTGGTTGTATATGTTACAGCACATAAAGATGTAAAACGATGTACTTATTCCCGAGTACGCTTTAAGTATTAGAATTAGGAAAATGGGTATTATGGGCTAAATTTTGTCTCCTCAAAATTCATATGTGGAAGCCCTGACCCCTCGTACCTCAGAATGTGACTCTTTGGAGATGGGTCCTTTAAGAGATCATCAAGTTAAAGTGAAGACACGAGAATGGGCCCTAATGCTATGTCACTGGTGTCCTTACGAGAAGAGGAGATTAGACCAGACGCACACAGAAGGAAGACCCTGCGAAGACACAGGGAGGCGATGGCATCTATAAGCCAAGAAGAGAGGCCTCCGAAGACACCAAACCGGTCAGCACCCTGATCTCAGACTCCAGCCCGCAGAACTGTGAGGGGCTAAGCTCCCGTGATTTCAGGTGCCTGGAACGTTTTTGTAGCTTTCCCCGCAAACTCGTACAGTGAAGAGACGCTTGCAGTGTCAATCCCGAAACATGGAGCTAGACCAAGGTTGAAGAACAGATGTAACTATAAATAACTGGTCATCATTGGTGATAATATTGGGTCTATTAATGCTGTTCATCTGAATTTACTCATCTGAAATAAAACCAGTCCTTTGGTCGATTTTGCAAGGAAAATTCAAACACCGTGGTGATTAAACTGTATGTTTCAAAGCATTCTTTGCTATAACGAAATTCGTATAATGTGAAGCATGTTAGTTATTTCTCCTAATGACTCACCGATGTGTTATTTATTATACTCGCGTGTTTATTACAGCTTTGCTGTGCACCCTCTCAAAGCTAAATGAGCACTTTGCCAAAAGAATTATATGCCAAAACTTCTAATTTTATCATCTTTCTTATTTGCACATGGTCTGTCACCAAGTATAGTCGTTAACCTTTGGAGGAAGGTTTTTCGTGTGACTGATCAAATGACGTGTTGAGAGACATTGGTCCTACGCCATAGATGGGCATCCCCCAGGTTTGTTGGCAAACAAGCAACAGGATCTTAATTGTGTCAATGCTTTTCACTGACCAAGAGGTGAGTTGCTGCCAACACTATAATGAATTAGAATAGAATTGGATGAACCACATAGAGAACACTGATGAGGTAAGTTAAGTATTGATGGGTGAAGTTTTGTTCCAATTCTATTAATTAATTCAATATGTATTTACTGAGCACTTACTAAATACCAGGCACTGTTCTAGGTGCTTGGGATACATCAATAGACAGACAAACATCCCTGACTTCATGGCACTTACTCTGAGTTGGCCATGTGGCTGTCTGGGGGACAGTGTCCTAGGCAGAGGCAGCAGTAAGTGCAAAGGCACAGACAGGACCCTCTGGTGTGTTTGTGGAGCGGCGAGTGGCCATGTGACCGGAGAGGAGGGAGTGACGTGGGAAGGTCTCCGGCTGCTGTGCTGAGTGAAACTGGGAGCCACCGAGGCTTCTGGACAGAGACTGATGTATATAGATTGTGATAGAAATGAGTTTATTACCCTGAGTCTCTGCAGAGAAGACTAGACGAGAAACTGTAAAATCTCACGAATTGGATTTTGTGTTTTTCATTATGTTGGGAGTAAATAGAAAGTTCCACAGATGGCCTCTTACGTTTTGCAGTCGGTTTAGTAAACCTGAGTGCAAATCAGAATCACTTCGAGCCTTTAAGGATCCCGTTTCTCAGCCTCACTCAGACCTGCCAGAGTAAAACGTGTTCGAGAAGCAGCTCGAGCGGTCCTTTCGTGCTCAAGCGTTTGCACTTCACTGACTTTTTGAAAGACCTGAGTTTAGGTCCGGCCACTTCCTAGCAATGAGGCATTGCTCAAGTCATGCCACGTCACCGGAATCCTACCTTGCGGGGTTGTTTGAGGTCTGTGTGAGCAATCTGCAATCTGCAGGAAACACTCCAGGAATGGGAACGATTTAAGTCCTATGAATTTTCTCAAGTGCAGCTCTTAACTGGAAATCACTGGCAGAGAGTTCACAAGGGAGTGATTTATAAGAAAACGAGTTCTGCCTGTGGACAGTTAGGCCTCCTGAAGGGCCACAGGGCTGTTTGCTAACTGTTCTCAGGAGGTCATGAGGGCCTGGCGAAATCGGTGAGCCCAGGTGCCCTTTGATCTGGCTAATTATAGCGAAGCATGAAAAACATGTTAATTGCTTGGTTCTTGGGTCCTGTTTTCCTTACCATCTTGCTTCTCTTCTTCTCAGTGGTCGAAGCCTCTTCAGAACCCCAGGACCCCACTAAGAGCGAGGCCCCGCCCACACTCTTCAGGGGGTCGATGAAAGAGCAGGGCATAATGAATCCTGTTTTCCTCTTGTTTTTGTGTTTTTGTGAGAGGCTCTACTCAGCACCCTCCACGGTGGTGATATGGTCAATTCCAGAGATAGAGCCTCTGGGAAGCCTCAATACGTTAGGTAGGAAAGCTATTCATAGTGGTCAGGATGACAGGAAACAGGACAATTTTAGGCCTAGTGTCCAATTTTTCTTAATGAGCAGATTTCCTAATATCGAATTTTTAAAATTAACATTATTGGGGTGACATTGATTAATAAAATCAAATAGGTTTCAAGTGTACGATTCAATAATATGTCCTATGCATATCGCATTGTATGTTCACCACCCAAAGTTAAATTTCCTTCCGTCACCAAATATTTGACTCCCTGTCTACTTCCCCCTGTTCCCCTTCCCTCTGGTAACCACTAATCCACTGTCCATGTGTCTCTGTTTGTTTGTTACGTTTGTCTGTTGCTTTTAGTTTTATATCCCACATACGAGTGAAATCATATGGTTCTCAACTTTTTCTGCCAGACTTATTTCACTCAGCATGATAATCCCAAGCTCCATCCATGTTGTCCCCAGTGGCAGTATTTCATCTTTTCTCGTGGCTGGGTCATATTCCATTGTATTTATGTACCTCAGCTTCTTTATCCATCATCTATCAAAGGACACTTCGGTTGCTTCCATGTCTTGGCCACCGAGAATAATGCTGCAATAAACATCAGGGTGCATATATCTTTACAGATAAATATTTTCAAATTTGGGGGGTAAATACCCAGAAGAGGGATTGCTGGGTCACATGGTAATCCTAGTCTTAATTTTTTGAGGAGCCTCCGTACTGTTGTCCATAGTGGCTGTAGCAGTTTACATCCCGACCGGCAGCGCATGAGGGTTCCTTTTTCCCCACATCCTCTCCAACACTTGTTATGACTTGTCCTGTTGATGACAGCCATTCTAACAGGTGTGAGGTGGTACCTCATTGTAGTTTTGATTTGCGTTTCCCTAGTATATAAAAATCCCCATCAAAATCCTAATGGCATTATTTAAAGAAATAGAACAAAAAATAATCAGATTTGTATGGAAGCACAAAAGACCCTGAATAGCCAAAGCGGCCCTGAGAAAACAATGAGGCTGGAGGTATCATTCTGCCTGACTTTCAATTATACTACAAAGCATCAGTAATCAAAACAGTATGGTATTGGCAGAAACACACACACACACACACACAGACCAATGGAACAGAATTGAGAGTCCAGAAACGAGTCCCTCTATATATGGGCAAATAATTTTCAACAAAGGAACCAAAAACATACAGTGGAGAAAGGAAAGCCTCTTCAATAAATAGTGCTGCGAAAATTGGAAATCCACCTGCAAAAGCATGAAACGACACTGCTGTCTATCACCGCCCACCAAAATTAACTCAAAATGGATCAAAGACCCGAATGTAAGACCTGAAACAAGAAATTGCACAGAAGAAAACATCGATACTAAACGTATGGACCTTGGATTTAGAGAGGTCCAAGTAAAGGGAAGTAAAAGCAGAAATAAATGAATGGGACCACATCAAACTAAAAAGCTTCTGCACAGCAAAAGAAACCAATAAAACAAAGAGACAACCTTCTAAATGGAAGAAGATATTTGCAAACAACGCCTCCAATAAGGGGCTAATATCCAAAATATATAAAGAACTCATATGACTCAACAATAAAAAAAAAATGAATCCAGTTTAAAAATGGGCAGAGGACCTGAACAGACACTTCTTCCGAGAAGACACACAAATGGCCAACAGACATATGAAACGATGCTCAACTTTACTAGCTATTAGGTAAATATTGAATTTTAATTAAATTAGGCTGGAGGAAAGCTTACCTTCTGTGATATAGGGGAAAATTCAGGGTCGTTTAAAGAAGGGTAATTTCACACTATAACAGAACAGAGTACTGGAATGAGATATTACAAAGGTAATACTAGAGGCCAGTACTGTAACAAAAGGGACCTTCACATAAGAGAGGCTGTGTCTGAGTGAAGAGTCCCGGACTTGAATGAAGACACCCGTGACGTCCTGTCGCTAACAGCAATAACACCACCAGCAAGAGCAGATTTGCTGAGCGCTTACTGTGTGCAGAGCCTCATAAGAAGCAATTCACTTTTCATCGTTGTCTACGGGGTAAGCACGTAGGTACTACTGTTGCCTCGTGCTATGTGTTAGGTCATGGAAGCTTAGGGAGAGTAAGGAAATTGCCAGGTCCAGGTCATTCAGCCAGGTGGCAGATCTCGAATGGCAACCTGTTTGTGGGGCCACACGGTTCATACTCAGGAGTCTCGAGCTCTGTCGCCTCAGTTAATAACATCTCCCGGTCACAGAAAGGCGGAGATGACCTCCGGATCCAGACCTCAAAGACCATGTTCTTCTCAAAAATAGGGTGGCGAGAAGAAGGGACACACCTCCAGGGCACTGGCTCTCTGACCGTGGTCCTCACACCAGAGCATCCGCCTCACTTGGGAAGTCCACACTCATACGCCCTGCCCGGACCTCCTGAAAAGCGAGCTCTGGGGTGGGGCCCAGGAATCTGAGTTTCCTAAGCTTTCCAGGTGATTCTGATGTTCACTTGAGTTTGAGAAACACTGGTCTTGGGGACACGATCCAAATCGATTGTCCAAGTTGAGTTTAAAAATGCATATTTAATATCATACCAAATGTCGAGCTTGGTTTTGGTAACCATATTCAATTTGCTTTGAAATTTCAGAGCATATTTAAAAAATTTTTAGTTGTCAGAGGGTATCATAAATTTCAAAGGGTTTGAGAACACTCATGATACAATCCATGGTCCTTTTCTTATGAAATTTTTAATTTAAGTGAGGGAATGAAATAATTAGTTGAGGAAGGCTACATTAATCTATCATCAGGTATACCAGGCAGGAAGAAATCCCCCTCCACCCCACTTGAATTCTTAGGGATGGGCTGGTAAGATTGGTACGGGATAATATTAACAGGAGGAAAATCGATTTGATACGTGTACACGGGAGATCGTAAATGAGGCTCAGAGATATGATGAACCTGCCAGATTTTTATGCTTTTTAGACAAAGAAACAATGAATTTGTGAAGAATTGACAGGATAGAAGCTTGGTTTGGGTGTTCGTCACTAAGGAATTGAAACAGAAACAGGGCTGCAGTAGTAAATTAGTAAAGATGTAAAACACGTGTTTACATAGGCTTTTTGGCCCTGGATTCCCTGACTGTAGTGTGAGGGTGTCTCTCTCTCTCAGCCCCCTTGGAGTGAGAATGGCACCTTTCACCGGGGGACTTATTTCCTGAATTCAAGGAGACAAAGGAAGGTCAATGTGTCCTTATACTGTGTGCTCGTCAAGTAACTTTAATTCAAAGTGATCAATATGCCATTGTGGGATATTTTGGGACAGCCCACCTTGGGCCCCGACAGGTGTATATATTCATGGAATACAGGAAATGAACAAGTGCTTATGGGAATTAGAATGAAGAATTCAGATGAGTTTTAAAAACAGCATCGAATGACACAAAATGCTTTTATTTTCAAAGGGAGATGATAAAGGATTGTGAGGCGGGACCGGGGTGGGACCTGGGGTGGGACCTGGAGGGTCAAGGCCGAGAGAACCTGGCATAGTGACGGTGAAGGGACCAAACTGTAAAGAAGAGAATTCAGAAAGGAAGATGGAGCAGTTTGGATTCTGAGGAAACTGGGAAAGAAAGCGCAATAGGACACTGTGGCGAGAAGGTCAGAGGTGTGCGTGACGCGTATCAGCCAGGATCATTTCAGCGGCAATAGCCGAAACCCAGTTCAGCGTGGTGGACTTGACACAGGAGACTTGATGGGCTCACGTCGCTGAGGTCCCGGGATAGCCCGGTGTGGGGCCGTGGGACCCGGGGCTCACACATGGGTGTGGCTCCCGCGTCCCTCCCTGCCTCTCAGTGCCAGAGCACCTTTCTCGGAGAGTGTCCCTTCTTGTGGTAGCGAACGGCGAGCGGCAGCGTCAGGCCTACATCAAACCCTTGGAGACCCAGGCCGGGCCCTGGAATGGAGCTTCGGGCTCAGCGAGGCTGGACCAGGCCTGGGTCCCCTCCTGGAAGTGGAGGGTAGAGCCATTGGCACCTGAACCTCCTGGACTGAGCATGGGGTGGTCCCACTGCACCTTCCAACACCTGGAAGAGCCGGTATTGGAAGCGGGGTGCCTGGGTCCTGGGTTAGGGGGCTGTCCCTTAGAGTGATATGGACGTGAGGAAGGGGGCTCAGCCAAGAGGCGGCCACCCCGATCCAGGTACTGACCGATGACGGCCAGGCTTGGAGCTGTTTCTGCAAAAGCAGAGAGGACAAACTTTAACCACCATTGTCGAGAAATAATTGCCCTGACTTTTAATAGCCCTATAAAAGAAAAGCACCTCGTTGGCATGCTTGGCGTCTAGAGAAGGTATTAGCTGGCGCACTGAGTAGCCATAGCGAAGTTAAGAAGTTTGGAGAAACGGCCGAGCCTCACATTTCACCGTGGGAGGTTCCCGGAGCCGCTGGTGGAAGATTCCAGAGGCGCCGTCCATGCTGCAGCCAGAGATGGAAATTCGGACGTTCTCGCCCCGCGTCCTGCATCCTCGAACCCGACATGGAGCTAGCAGTGCCCCCGTGCCTTGGCCCCTCCATTTGGCTACGTGTTTAGGGGCTGGTGCGTCTTCTCCCACTGAGAGCCGCTCTGTTTTGGACTGCTTGACCACAGCCGCAGGCTCTCATTTCTCAGACTTGCCTTCTCTACTGATTTTAACCTTCGAATTAAATAAATCTCAGGAGGAAAAGTGGCTGCTGTGACTTTCCAGAATCATAAAGTATCCTGATACCCCCCGTTCCGCGTGCAGATGGAAAGCGTTGCCAGGCCGAGTCCACAGAGTAGGCGCCTGGAAGCGCTCTTTACATCAACGAAGCAGCTGACTCGGAAGCCAGGTTTCCAGTTCATTCTTAACTGGGCATTGGATGCCTCTGACCCTGGGAAAGTCACGTGTCCTCTGTGGGTGTTCCTTAGGGACCAGCCCACCCACCTGTTGTGGAGTGGTTCGGAAAGAATCACCAAAAGCCGAGTGAAACGCTTGGAAGACACAGGGACACTAAAATGTTAAATATGCCAGAGGACAAGAAGGTTTCAGAGAAAAATGGAAATGTTCCGTGGTTTGTCACCGTGGCGACCTCCAGGTTCACACATTCATCCTGGGTCACAGAAGAAGCTTCCTGCGCAGCTAAGAGGAACGAAGCTTCCGTGTGCACCGGCGCTAACATCAGACCGTGTCTTTCTTAGGGGATGAATCGTGGTAGAAATGGGAATTGAACTTGGCGGCATCAGGGCTATTAAATTGAAAAGGCTGGCCTTCAAATGCAGTCAGGCCTTAGCACTGTCATTTCTGGCACTCCGAGCACGGTAAAAGGAGTGCAGAAAATAAACCCTGAGTTAAACAGCCCTGTGCTTCCCCGGCCATCGTCGGGTTTGCTGTCACAATCCCAGGAGATTAAGTCTGGAATCAAAGCAGGAGGCGTATCACTGACTGACTCCTCTACGAATATTAAACATTTATTAGCCCCAGACTCATTCTTCCCATGGCTGTAAGAAGTACAAAGACGACATCTTCTTGCACGAGAGAAGTAAATTACGCTAGGAAGTTGGAGCCAAGTGCTTTGAGAAATACACACTTTGCTCCTCTGGAGGGGCTGTCCCTCATGCCACTGCAGCACAAGCCGTCCCCAGGGGCGACGTGAAAACCTTGCAGGAGTTTTGTGGAGTTCCTGTAAGTAGAAGCATTCGCTTATTTCTCCCCCTCGATCACGGTGAAGTTCCCGAAAGTAGAGCCCATGTTTCGAGAATAGAATCAGCTCCTCCAGACCTCTTACCTTGACCTTCCCTCCCCAAGTGTTCTTAGTCACTGCCAGGAACCGACACCCCTGTGGTTTAGACAGCACCCGATTTCCTGCCTCGCTCTGCTCAGCGTCCCCGTCAGCCTTGTGTCTGCCTCCGGTGGGGACCTCCTAAGTGGGGCTTTGGCTTAGAGCCCATTGGTAGACTTGAAAAGTCTTTGACTTGCTCTAGATGATAAACAGAACAATCTATCATGAAATCCATACTTCCTCCTGGAGTGTAGTTGGTCAAATTTATTTTTCTGGCGCCACAGTTTAGAGCCAGCAGTTAGATTGGAGGCGGGCTTGGGCATTTTGGAGCGAAGCGTTAGGGTTTCAGTGAGGACAGAGGTCTTGTGCGGTCACCTGTAGCCTGCACGCCAGAGATGCTGCCAACGCTATGGTCTTTGCTTCTGGGGACTGCACCTCACCCAGGGTCTCCTGGGAAGTAATGAGCGTGCTTCGCACCCGGATGGTCACTGGAAAATTCAGGAGCGACCCCTGGATCTCTGCAGTGGCCAGCGGGGCATCCCATCTAAATGGGATGTAATTAGCCTTCTCACTAAGAGCAGCTTGCCTGCCTTCCTGTGGCGACTGTATCTGGCCTAACTTTCCTGTGGCCTCCGCCGGTGACTCTCCCGTCTGCCTTGTGCAGGAGAGATGTCTTTCATTGGAGTTCAGACACTTGGTCCTTCTCTACAGTTAAGCGATGGAAATGCCATTGCATACCTGCACTTCTGAAGTGCTGGCTTTTGAAAGAGTCTTCTTTTGGGTCTATTATATCATTAAGGTATCGAGGGACTGAGCTGGCGGAGCGTGCCATCCCTCTGTCTTCCCCTCTGCTGTCCCCCTCCGTAGTTACCACGAGGCGAGTGTCTCTCGTGTGCCAGCCACTTTACATCCATTATCTTATGTTACCTATATGTTTGCCCTGAGAGGTTGTTCCCATTGGCTCTAGATGAAGATGCCGAGTCTCGGAAAGGTAAAATGACTCCCAAGGTCACCCTGCTGCTAAATAGTGCAGCCAGGAGTTAAATTCCAGGTCCCTCAGGTCCCAATCTCACTCCACAGCACCGTCCTTGAGCTACAGCCACAAGCTTCTCGTATCCTCAGCCCAGGCATGGTACCGGGCACTTAGTAGGCACATTATAAATGTTACTTTGATGCCCGGTAGTTTTCGAAGGGTAGTGAGCAATCTGTCACGTGTGAGTCATGGAGTGACAATATTCATTGTCCCGATAGAGTTGTCTAAGGAGATCCGTCCTTGTTCTTTGTAGTATCACGAGTCTTATCTCTTCAAATGGGTATGATTTCTCTTTATGCCCATGACGGAAACGTTATGATCACTCAACAGATGTTTTGAGAATTGTAACATATAATACAAATGAAAGGCATTATTATCATAAAATGAATTATAAAGAGACATTTCCTACCTGATCGAATAGATTCACTGAATCCAGTTAAATAAAATCACCGTTCGGAATGCAAGAGGTTGTAAATATAGCTTAATAAAGAGGTTCTGGAAGACCCGCGCCCTGAAATCTGAAGAGATCCGTTAGCTCGAGATATATTTTCATGTTAATGAAATGCGTTACAAGGTCTCCAGGCAATACGAAGGGCATGTACTTGGAAAACAGACTTTTCCCTGTTCAATCCACAATGTCTGGCTCTGAAGTCCTGTTTGTTTGTTTGTTTTTAAGTCTGGAAGTTGATTGAGTTCAACTGCTTTCCATTGCTCCCTTCCACCAACGAATATGAATGTGGGGTGGGAGGAAGGGGTGCGGCCCCTTGAGGGTCTAACTAAAAGCCTATGGGTGACATACGGCATGTAGTGGCAGGAAGGTACGGACGGTTCACGGTCACGTGGCCGAATGACTTTCCTGCTTCCAGGTCACGTGACCAGTGGTACAAACGATGTGTGAGTAAAGACGGAAGATTCTGAACTGATCGCTTTGACAAGGGACGCCCCAAATCTCAGTCAGAGAAACACTGATTTTGGCACTGGACGATTTTCCTTTGAGAGCACTACAATACAGTGGATTTGGCAAATTCATTCAGATAGAATCTTAAATGACCGTGGAACCTAATTCAAATGAAATACCCCCCGCGAAACCTATAGCTTTGTGCGCTGTAACTATTGAAAGGGGTTTATTTGAATTATTTTTCTTCCACTTCAGTGTGATTGGAATAATTGTTCGCATTAGCTAGAAGCGGTTGAATAAATATATGAACTTCATTTCGATTGTGTTTGGAGCAGAGGTTAAGAACATGCTGGAGCCTCATGGAGGAGGAGGCAGGGAGGCTGCCTGGGACGGGATCCCACCTTCCATGCTTCTTAAGTAAAGGGGCCTCGGGCGGCTTGCTCGTCCTTTTTACTCTTCTGTTTCACCATATGTAAAATGGGGATAGTAACGAGCTCTTAACTCATATTTTCTCATCTGCCGAAGGGGGCACGGATGCTGAAAACTAACGCTCACCGCTTAGCGCGGCGCGTTCCTCAGGGCAGGGCTGGGAGGCAGGCAGCTGGTGCAAGTGTCACACTGGCGTTGGCGGTCGTGTGCTCAAGCCACACGTACGGCCTCTTCACCCGGGTAGCATTCCAGCTCTGTGGTCGTGACGATACGGATGCTGAAAACTAACGCTCACCGCTTAGCGCGGTGCGTTCCTTAGGGCAGGGCTGGGAGGCAGCTCGTTCAAGTGTCACACTGGCGTTGGTGGTCGTGTGCTCAAGCCACACATACGGCCTCTTCACACGGGTAGCATTCCAGCTCTGTGGTCGTGACGATCCCCAAGTACCTTGCGACCTGTGCATTTGAATGGCATTTTGGGGACCCTTGGCGGGGTCCCCTACGTGGGATCTGAGACTCTGACATGGGAACCTGAAGACGTTAACGTTCCGTCACTGTTGTTTAGGGTTTTAAGCAAAGTCACAGTCCTTGTGCCCCTCTCAGAAGGGGACCAGAAGGGGACCAGAAGGGGCGCTGTGCTGCCTGCTAAGTCTGTGCTCAGAAACCACACTCGCTTGCTTCTCTGTGTAGGAACGGGGAGCTACTTGTCACTGTGCCCTAAACTTAGGAGACTTGCTCTTAGGAGACTTCACCTTGGTCCCCGACATCCCCCTGGAGGGCAGCTTCCTTAACCGCTACCCTCCAGCCTCCCTAACAGAAAGTCCTGTTCATTTAGAACTTTTAGTCTGTGGAACCTTGGGGGTGGAAACAAATATAATTACTTTCTGGTGTCTCAGCCAAGGACGGCCATTCTTAGTACTGCGCTGTGTGCTTTCCAGGCTTCCCGCCCTTGTCTCTATGTATAGATTTTGGTTTTGGTTTTGATTTAAAAACGGGTGATTATACTACCTATGTAATGTGATATGTTGTGTTTTTTTTACCTACTTTTATAGACATTTTCTATCTTATTTCAAATTTTCCATAAATGACTTTTATAAATTTTATAATATTCATGTATCGAAATTTACTTTTATTTCATTATTTGATGTTAAAGCCTTTTAGCAGTTTTACATAATTCTTTGATGCTCACTGAGGATTATTTCCTTAATACGTTTTCCCAGAAGTGGAGTTACTAGGTCAAGGCTATAGATAATTGAAGTCTCTTCATACAAATTGCCAAATGGCGTTCTAGAATATTGGAAACAATGTAAATGAGCAGCAGTAGGGGATGGCATTTTCACATAATGAGCTATTATGCAGCTATTAAAATTGTTTTAGGAGAATGCTGACATTGCTCATATTATGAAGATTTACCTTATTTGGAAAAAAGTCTACATATAATTTTTTTTTGGTATAGAAAAAAGGCATAAAGAAAATATATGCTAACACTATCCCAATATAATGCTATCTCACTATCTCAATATTTCTATAACTATAAACCCTTTTGGTTAGAATTTAAGTAACTTTTGTATAAATAACTTTTGTTTTCTCCTTTATTATTTTAAAACATTTTGAAGTTTCTATAAGAAATTCGTATTGCTTTATAATCAGAAAATCACTTTTTAAAGCGTTAAACTAAGTGCATTACGGTGTTAAGGTTCTACCATTGGTATGAATTCTTTGGACTTCTGTAAAGCTTGAGCGAGAATAACACTACTGATTTCACTAAGAAAGTGAAAGTTCACATCCTCCCGCTGTCCACTTCAGGTGCTCCAGCGCCTTGATTTCTGGAGCAATCAGGAAACGAAGCTACAGAGGCAGATCACGGTTGCTGTCTTCACCTGTTACGATATTGGCCTAAGTTCAGTTCTTCTTTAAATGGCGAGCTCTAAATTGCATACACGTAATGCATTCATTCACTAACTCATTTATTTATTCATTCCGAGTCGAATGAACCTGTGGCTCCTCAATTAAAAAATGTTAGGTGGCTTATCTCTGGACTTCCATGTCGAACCCACGCTGCAGGCAGGGCCTCTGTCACCCACCCACCCTCCGTCTCCCTTTCAGGCCTTACCAGCCAGCCCGTCCCAACCACCTCACCCCCCAAGCTCCCCCTGTCGTTTCTTGCCTCTGAGTTATTCTTCACGCTGCCCCAGCTGTCAGGAACATCATGTCTCTCATTGTTCAGACCACGAAACCACCGCAGATGCCGCCTCTGCCATAAGTCTTTCTTAGATCCCCGGCGAGAAGTTACTTTCTCCTCCTTGCTTATGGCTCAGAATTTGTGACCCCTGTGTGGCATCGTTGCATAGCATTACATCGTATTTCTTGCTCATCCTCTTTTTCCTGTTCGAAACTGTAAAGTCTTAGAGTACTTTCGAGGTGCCATGATCGGACTCACAATGTTTTGTTGACTAAATTTAGAGGCACACAGCAGCCACTATCTTTATTTTAATTGCACCACTGGAGTGCATTAAATACCAGCGTGGCCCTCGTTCCAGTGAACTTTGGGTTGGTTTTCCATTTTAGGGAGCTAATATTGTGCTCACGTGCCCTGTGTGACTGGAAATACTGAGATTTAACACCGACCTTCTTGGAGGACTTCCAGGAAAATCAGGGTTCATCACGTATGAGGAGAATCATGATAGAAACAGTTCTAAAACCAAATAGGTCGGAAGGAGTAAGGACAGGCTGTATCTTTAGCAGCCGTCCTCACCAGCTTTACTTTCCAAGTTAAATGAATAGTTAAAGCTTCCCCGAGGCTTCGTAGTGTCATTGTTTTAATTGTTGGTGTTATCAGCTCATGTATCATAGTTGCGATTTTGTGGCAGGTGCTTAGCTGAACAGCTGCCATGGCCACAGACATAGCTGGCATTCCAGCATTAGTGACTGCTCGCGTACAGTGGCCCTGACCTTTCCCGTAACGTTCCAGCAGATCGCCATTCATTGCATCCAGCATCATTTTTCCAGAGTGGATATGGTGTCGACATAGAGCCTGGTACACCCGAGAACTGCGCTACCGCTGGCAACAGTAGGCTCGCCTCTCTGCGGGCATCCCGTGAGGCTTATTCCTAAGTGCGCTCGCGAGAGGCTCTGACGCTGTCCACCCTGCCTTGTTCCCCTCTCAGGCTCTAGGGACTTAGTCCCCTCTTGGTTCATACTTGCATTGTAGCTCTGTTCTCTCTAGAGAGGGTGTAAAAAACACCTAACAATTCCCGCATCTTCTGGGGTCAGTGACTAGAAAGGAGAGCCGAGGAAGGAGAGGCTGGGCCCCCGGGACCCTCTGCTTTCCATTATTTTATCTGTTTTATGGTAGCGATTATTCCTTTGTTTCTCATCTCCAGCTTTGCAACTTCTGGTACAGGAACAGCAGTTGCATTTTATTTAAATTGGTGCTTGCTTTTAATTTTACGTTTGTCACTTTTCTTGTTAATGTGGACTTTTTTTTTTTTATCTCTAACTACTGGAAGTTTATACTTTCCTCCAGCCCTTCAAAGTTTGCATAGAAATCAGAATCAGTCCTTCAGAAAACCATAACAGATGTCGCTATTCCTTTATATATCTTTTAAATAAACATAAGTATGAAAATTCATGGAATCATATTTTGTGTGTATGTGTGTATACATAGATATTTAAGATTAGTAGGGAGCTGAGAGATCAAGTTTAACCTTTTTGCAGAAACGCCATCTTAGGGAACTGATGTGCTTTATTCAAGGGCCCCCCACTTTGTTCAAGGGCAGCACTAGGACCAAAATCCAGGTCCCCTGACTTCCAAGGGGGGAAGAGACCCTTCAGCTCTAGCAGCAGAAAGAAGGAGCAGCTTTGTGAAGCAATTCCTCAAGGCTCGTACAGTAGTGCCAGGGGCCTTCCAATGACTAGGATTTAGGTTGTCATGCCAGTTGTGAGGTGAGCGTCCACCACAAGCCCCGGACCAGAGGCCACAGAACCCTCTGCAACTATGCATATATCAGAGCAATTTGGTGGCCGATCTGTTTTCATAAGAAAGGAGAGAGGGGAGACGTTCAGTGATTTGAGGCGGATGGGGCGGAAGGAAAGGAAAGCCAACAGATCAGGGAAGGCGTAGGAGCCACGTCACCGAACAGTTTCCAAACCCATACGAAGGACGGGGAATCGGAAGTCATATCTATAAAGTCGCAGGTGTTGAGTCTAAGTAGTGGGGATCGGTGACAATTGATTTTTGAAAACTCGCGCTATGATAAATGTCCAAAGGCTGTTTTAAAACTAATCAGCACCATTCCCCGCACGGTCACGGGTCTGAGGGCTCCGTCACCTCGGGAGGTGGGGGTGGAGGGCCTGGCACCCAGACGCTGACGGTCTTACAGGGGCCGTGTCCGCGTGAAGTTCATTACAATGAGCAGAGCATCACGTGATCTAACGTGACATAATTACAGCTTCGTTTGGTAGTGAAGATTTTCCCCACGTGGCTAGAATAATAGAAGCAGGGCTTCTCTACCCTGAGAAGTCTGCCTTAGAAGTTGCGTTTCTGGCGGGAGAGAAGCCTGTGACAGGGGAGAGCGGGGAGAGGGTTGGTGGGATGGTGTTCCAGGTGGGAGTTGGGAAAAGATCGGGCCCGTGGGAAAAAACAGAGCATCTCCCCACCACTCCCCCTTCACCCTCCTCAGACCTCTCGTTAGAACCGTCCGAGCCTGATCTTGGACACTCTGACAATTCTCACTAAACCGAGGGAAACAGCAAAAGCAGTTAAAGAATGAATTTCTCTCAGCGTTACCGAAAGCCTTGCCCGCAAAGCAACCTGCGTGCACTTTACCGCGCAAGGCCGCCGATGCCGTTCTGTGGACCGTGTATATTAATTTGGGAATTTGCTAACTGTCGTCGAATGCTTTTAAAGCATAAAAGCACTTTCAAAGCCCCATAGGATTAATTCATCAAGCACTTCGGTGAGGTGTGTGGGTGTCGAGCCTCGTTATAGTTGTTGTCATTATCTTTCTTATTTCACAGTTGGACACACAAAAATGCAAGAAGGTCAAGTGCTTTACTCAAGGTTACTTGGGAAGCCAGTGGTGCAGCTAGATCAGGACAGGAGAGCTCCAGGCTGAAGCTCCTTCGTCTACTAAGAATGGAGAGATGACTCTTTCGTCTACTAAAAATTAAGCCAAAAAGGCGCTGGAAGGTTTTGAGGATTGAGGAATGTCCCTTCCATCTCTATTTGTCGCTTGAATAATGTTGGAAGGGCATATAGTATTGCCCAGATTGACTGATGGTTCATTTATTATTTTAACGATTTTTGGAAGAAAGTCTTTCCAGAGTGGCCCTATTTGTTTGTATGACAGTTTCCAAAAGCTTCCAAAACCATATGTTTACTTTCTGAGAAACAGCTTGCATTTCATTTACCAGTGAGTCAACTGCATAGCCTCCTTTGGCTAAAAAGGGCAAATACGCACATTATTGAATTGAGGGTGCCCCTCGCGTCCGCTGTGGCTGCCTCAGAAGGTTTTGTGCTGAAGTCCCAATTGTGTGCTGACTAAGTACCACTGAATGCATCAACGAGAATACTCAACTGACTTTTAGTAATTTTTTTTATAAGCAAAGACACGATTTCAGTCTCTTCTAGGGCTACCCACCTCTTCTCAATCACTGAGGCAGAAGAATCCAGCGAGGAGCTAACCCGTTTTCTCTTTTGAAGCTAGACACCCAATGTCAGCATTCCTTTCTGTCAGATTCCAGAATAGGGGCTCCAAGTGAGCCCTGCTTTACAAGCTGGCGAGATGGCACTTCCCCTTGTAGTGACAGATGGCGGTGCCTGTCTTCCCAACAAGTCTATTTTTAGAGTGGAGAAGACACCCGGCAGCGGTCACCACACTAGCAGTGGTACCGCGGGGATGGCACAGGGTTCAGCCCCAGCGACCGCTCCCAGTGAGGGGGTTTGCGTGTGTCCGACCCATTTCTCGGTGATAGCACAGGGCTGCGATACATTTTTCTAAATGTTGTGTTAGCTGACACAGTATACTCTACCAAGTTTTGCTGGTGGCAGAAGCATTGCTATCCCTCCTCACGGAACCATGTTGCTGCCTCTGGCCTTTCTGTAGAAATAACTAGAACAAACAAAATCCCCTTACCGAAACAGAGACTTTCTCGCGAGCGCTCACTCACCAAGCACCTCACAGGGGACAGTGAGTGGCACACAGGTCTGGAACTTCCAGGTCCTTGTCCCACGCAGGGTTCCTCCCCCAACCTCCACTGCATGCTTAGGGTCTCAGCCAGGAAAGAGAACAGGACCTGCGAGCAGCTACACCTGAGCTTGAGAAAGCTGTGTGCAGAGGGTTTAGGGATCGGCCAGTCTCGGTTCCACCCTTGGGCTGCCCCTGACCCAACAGGCTTTGTGGCCTTGAGCAGGTACTGCCATCTGTTGTTACTCACCCGAGTCTTTGTTTGCTTATCAGTGAAATAGGAATGGTCATACTTATCTTGGAAGCTCGTTGTAAGGGTTAGAAAGAGTTTGTCAGGTGCCTTAAATAGCTTAGAACGTAGTACGAGATCGATGCACGGCCAGTTATTACTAGCAACGATAATGGCACAGGCCACTGCGTGCCAATTGGTGAAGCAGGCATCGATGCTGCAGGATGTCAAAGCAAGCTAAATTTCCCTCACTGTGATTTCTAGATTTTAAAAAATAGGGCTCATCTATCATTTTCCTTTAGTTCCATCCTGATTTCTTTTGTTCTCTGAAAATGTACTGATTGTCATAGCTGCCTTCATGTTGGCTAGATCTTGATTATTCACAGTGGTGGAAGCCAAGGAACAGATAAATCCTTGAAATTCTCAGTTAGAACACGGAGAAATCTTATTTTAGTCTATTTTCTAGTCCAGTCTTGTGTGTACCAGAATTCTTCTGGAAACCGAGTAAGCAACGAAGTGTTTCTTTCTCATCGTCCTGTGGTCTGCTACTGACTTGTGAGACAAATAAAAGATGGCTGTCTTTTATTGTGAGAGAAGAACAAATTTTCCTTGACTCGTTTACAAATTCGATCATTAATTGTAGAATGCTTGAAAAATAGCTGAATCTATTTCTCTGAATCTCATTTACAAATAAAATCGTCAGAGTACCAGAATGCCTCTAAGGTGTTGTTCAGTTGGGAAGAGCTACTGTTAATAATACAAACTATGTGCCCAAAATGC
>NW_006437828.1:10451442-10477325 GCF_000325575.1 Pteropus alecto | reverse complement strand
TCCTTCACATTTTGCTGAATTTGCTGTTGAATGTAGTTGAGATTAACCTGAGCAGAATTGACTAATGAGGGGACAGTGGCCCCGAATGATAGGAGCCATTAGTAGAAACCTTTCTGGAATTGACAACTGGCCGTGGAAAATCTACAGGCTTACAGGTGAATGATGGAGAATGGACTATCGATGAAAACTACCACGTTTGGTCCTTTGTTTTCATCACCGTAAATATCAGTAAGTTCTCTCTTGCTGTGCAGGGAAGAGGAGAAAAAGCCCACCAGTCATTCTGAAGGTCAGGGTGACGGTTGGCAGCCACATACACAAGTCTCTAGGGGACTCGCCTGCCATGCACAGGCCTGCACCCCCTCATTTTGGTATTTACCCTGCCCCCCAGAGTGAGACCTTCTGCACGTAATGAAGTATATCACAAACGTGGATGAGGCAGAGGCTGGTATTTAAAACCCTCGTAACTACTACGGCCACCTACTAGGAGCTTCGTTCTTTTAGAGGAAGTTCACGTTGACGGAAGAGACTCCACAGACTAAAGCAAATGATCCCAGTAAATGAAGGGAAGGAGCAAAGGAAGGAAAGAAAGAGAGGAAAGAAGAGAAAGGGAGGTCGGCGTACAGATATTCCACGAGCGGCTGGTTTTCCCCGGGAGAATCCACAGTTTATAATTCTGGATCATGCGGTCATTGAAAAAATTGTTTTTAATGGGATATACTTACATTTTAAAGGATTATAAAAATTATAATTAATGGGTTTCCACTCAATTTTAATTTCCAATTAACATTTTCTTACAACTGCAGCAAACTAAAGCAAAATTTAGAAAACTATCTTTGAGAAGTAGATCTCAAAACTACCCGTATAATTGTATTCCTCCAAGGGAATCTTTGTAAACCGAGGAAAAATAACGTAATAGTCCACTAAGAAGATGACTAATTCTTGTGACTGCGATCGGTGATCTCCTTCTTCCCTCTGGGATGCCAGATGTCGAACTATCTTGAACATCCAAAGTCTTTTATAAATGTTAAAAGGCAAACTGAGCTCAGCTGGTCTCAAGCCATTCTCTGCTATCGCGGGAATGGTGACAGGCTGGGAATCAAGTGGTGGCCGAATATCTTAGCCACTTCCTTTCTCTCAGTCAGAAAGTTACTCCCACTGGCAGCTCCGTCTTCTTCCGCTCTAAATCGATTTTTAGTGCCTTAGCAAAATACTAAATTAGGTCTAGTTAGAGTCTGAAACCCACGAAGAAAATCGCATCAGTATTTCATCTAAAAAAATTAAAAGGACATAGAATCTATACCAATAAACTGTGTGTTTTGTGGCATTATAAAATGCCTTTGCCTGAGGCAGAATTGGATGACAAGCAGCAGGATGTACTTTTGCTAAAAAAAAAAAAAAAAGTGACTAGATAGGAGTTTGAAATAATCTAGACCTATTCTTTTTGTATATGTGACATTTTGATGTGAGACTTGTGTTGGGACAAAGAAAAATTCTGTTTTCTGGTTGAGTTCCAAAGTCACCATATTAGTACAGTTTCTTGCCCCAGACACGACCCCTAGAAAGAAATAGACCAGGAGGGAAGCGTTTTTTGACAGCTGGAGAGAAGAAGGGGGCAGAGATTATGCCACAAAAATGTTCCGTCTTTTAAATGTATGTTCAAATAAATTTCTTGTGTAACGTAACTGTTTTTAAAGTTTTCAAACGTTTCCAGGGTGGTTTTAAGGTTTATCCAATATTTGGTTTATGAATAATGTTTGTTTTTGTTAAGAATGTCATATGTGATCATTATAGAAATTTCAGAGAATACACGAAAGTGTTATAACACAAAAATAAAATTCACCAATAATCCAAGTCATCAGAGATAACTGCTGTTAAAATGGGCAAAATAAAAGATGGCAACCCCCCAACCCATCCTCTGCAGTGCTTGCCCGGCTGCCTGCATCTATCCCATAATCTCTGGCTTCTTTTTTATTACAGCGGATGAAAGGTGCCCCTTCCCAGCCTTGTCTAATCCCTTCTCTTTCAGTGAGCTGGCACCTCCCTCCGCTAAGGAGCCTCTACATTCCCTTCTGACTCCTCCTACTTTGCCAGCTTCCATACCGTGGAGATTTGTGTAGTTAGTTGCTGTCTTTGCCTCCTTCTCTCCCGTTTTTTCCTCCTCCTGCCTGGTCCAGTGCGTCTTCCTTCTCTGTCCCTTTACTAAAACTGTCATCGTCCAGGTCACCCACGACCTCAGTGTCGTGTAGCCAGCGGATAATTCTCCGTCTCCTTTTACTGAACCTCTGTGCAGTAGTTGACGCATCAATTATTTCTTCTTCTTGAAATAGTCTTTCTGCTCATCTCCCAAGATATCATGTCTTCCTAGTCTTCTTGATAATTCACCAACTATTGTCCTTATCTTCCTCTGCTCGACCTGTTAGTTTGGACAAGATTGATTCTTCTCGAATATTCTCTGTTTGCACTTACTTTTGATGTGATTCCATCCAGAACTATGCTTTAAATATTATCTGCAAGCCAACAATTTCTAAGGTTTTCATCATCGCTATCTTCTCCACTGAGCTTCAGATAGCCAGTTGCCCCCTAGGCATTTCACTTGGCATGTCCAACAACACGTGGCCAGGAGACTTTCGATTCCACCACCTTCAATCTGTGCCCATCTTAGTGGTCATGGCACCGCCACCTGGCCACAGCTCCAGACTTTGGACTCTTGCCTGATGTCTCTTCTTCCCCCAACTCCCCCTCCCCTCCATCAGCAGGTACTCAGATGAGGCCACACCCCTGTTTAAGATCTTACAGTCAAGTCTCATTAACTGAAATAAAATGCAGACTTAATACCTCAGCCTTGCATGAGCTGACCCTCTCCTGCTCCTCCACGTGAATCCTGGACCAGTGTCCCCACCCCATGGCTTCCCGTGTTCCAGCCCTAACAAGCTCATTTAATCTAGGAGCCTTTGCCTCCCTTATTACTTATTCCTCCATGTCCTTACGTCTTCACCTGCTGGCTTGTCCCTACTATTTAGGTTCCACCCGAGATCTTTCTTTAAAGCAGCAACCCCTCCATCACGTAATCTAAAATAGCCCATCCTCCCACTTAGTTTCCATGACAGATGCCTCTGGATTTTCTTCATAGCACTTAGCGTCAGAAAAGCTCTTGCTTCTTTAATTACTTGATCCTTGAATTTTATTCATTTAGAATGTAAGCTCCAGAAAAGCAGCCACCTTGTCTGTCTCGTTTACCACTTTATACTCAGGGAATATAATAGTGCTTAGTATGAAGTAGGTACTTAATAATATGGGCTGAATGATTATTGAGCAGATATTTCGAAGTATTTCTATTTAGTTCTTTTTCACCATGAATTAAAACATTGTATTTTAATCACATCTTATATAGTTTTTCATTGCCTGATTTTTTCAATAACCATCAAAACATTAGCATTTGCCTGTGTTATTACACATTTTTTTCCAATTTTTTTTTATTACAAAACTGATACCAGTTAATGGGGCAAATTTAAAAGTATAAGCAAACTAAAATAAGAGGGAAGACCAACCTATAATACTCCATTATAATTTGCCACACATCCATTTACATATGGACATACAAATATATACTACATTACATTAAACTATTCATGCTAATATAATTTTAATAGCTAAATAGTGCTTGTCTCTATGGTTATGACATTCATTTTTCTATTAATATGTGGTTATTCCATTTTTTGATACTAAAATAACATTGCAATATGTACCTTTTTTGAACCTTTAAAAATAATTTCAAGTTGTATGCTTCTAAGACTTGTTCTTTTTAAGAATATCGGTAAGCGATACGCTTGTAGTCTGGTGTTTACTTCATGGTATTAATCACCGCACAGACTACCATCTGCAAGTCTGTCTTTCTGTAAGGATAAGGATTTTTCTTAAATGAAGAAGGGTGGTCTCTTGAACCCAGAAGTCGCTGTGAGAGGGAGGAGTTTAGTGGCCCACACAAAGATATTCCTGGTGTGACATTTTTTCTAAGACCTGTTCATGAGCAGCCTCTTAAGACCAGTCCTTCGGGGGGCGACAGTCGATGGCCTTCCCCTAGAGGGGTTTGTCTTGCTATCCCTTCTTCTTAACCATCAAAAAATACCCTTTATCTTGGGACAACAGTGGACCAATGACAAGGCCAGTTGAAAAGAATAATGGTCAATAGATGCTCCATATGAACTATACATATTTATATCAATATAAATATATGAATATAGAGGCTTCTATGTCAAGACGCTGTAAAGTTCAGACGTAACTATCGTGTGCACTGGGTGGGAAGCGCTTTTATTTAAAGTGTATACGAACCTTTATCCGGGGTTAACGTCGTATATCTCATGGTCCAGGGCCAGCTTTGCGTTTTCTTCTCTTTACACTTTTCCGAAACTCTCGTCTTTCTCAGAAGACCTTCTTCAAGCTGGCACGTTTGGAAGAATCTGCGCCAAAATATCCATGGGGGTTTTCTGTGCATGTGGAATTATAGGTGGAGTTTCCCCTTATTTTTATTTACCTATATTTTCTAGTTTATCAAATTAACTTATTTGCAGGGTTTCCAATACTGTGGGAAAATGCTAATTTTATACTGTAAATTTAAAAAAGCAGGCTATGAAACGGGGTAATGTGTGTGGAGCCACGGTGATGGGTTTTGGCGCCTGGCAGGCCGCCTCGCCCTGACACTTGAGTGTAGGAGTGTGTGATCACGTCGGTCGCGGGGGACTCTCAAACGTGTGTTCTGGGCCAGCACGCTGAGCGTGCCGGTTACTGGGGGTGGCATTTCTGTTGTCTAGTCCCATGTTGTCCTTTTCATTTCTGTCTGTTTTTCTATTCCAAAGTGTTATCACACAGCAGCTTTGCAGTGGCCTTGAGACAGCTCTGCAAAGTCCCACAGCCCTTGTGGCTGACTGAACATCTCTGGGAAGGTGTCAGAGACACCCTGCCCTGAGTTTAGATAAAGCGCTTTTGAGTCGGCTTCAGCCAAGGGTCTCCCCAGGGCTCAAAGATGTGTTTGGGATTATTTCCTGTCCCATTCACTCTAAAAAGGCACTTGTCCCATCTCACTGTCACCGTGTTCATGGCCACTAAAGTGAGTTCATCAGAACACCCAGGGAATTGAGCTAGATTTTAAAAAAGACAAAATACCCACACGAAGTACGCTTAATGTGCCATCACTATGCAAATTATAGCGTAATGCCTGTGTGTTCATGGGTTAGGTCCCTTTATAGCCCGTGAATTCTTTCAACTGTTATTTTATTCATTATATTTTCAGTGGTTAGCACAGTGCCCGGCCCCCTATAGAGGCTCAAAAAATGTTTACAGTTTAGTTCTAGTTTCCTAGAGGAAAATCCAATAAATATATCATTGATTCCACAAAACTCTCCACGGCTATTTTCAATTTCATTTCTATATCACGTCTCAGACTTCCGTAAATCACTCCTCCAGGGCTGGGGTGCTCACTTCTCAGCGACCCCCGCCCCTCCTCAGAGCAGTGTCACGTGTCTAGTAAGTGCTCAGTAAATGCGTCATGCTTTAGCGTGGTTTTGGAGATGGGAAGATTGTCCTCATTTCGGAAGATTTTCTTAGTTTAATTGTTCTCCAAATTGTACGTTGGTTTTCAGATCGCTGCTGCTGGGCTGTCACCAATTGGCTTGTAACTTATAACTATCTAATCGTTTGGGATACGTTTATCCGCGGCTGACGATTAGGTTAATGGAAACTCAGATGACTCATGCTCAGTGGGTCCACCATTACTGAGCTACCTGTTGGCATTAACCGTGGGAAGGGCCGGAACTAGAACCCAGAAATCATGTGGACTTTGTTTTTCTCTCGGAAGTCACACTTCCTGTCCACTTAACCGGGGAGCAGATGCAGGTCCTTCCGTGGCCAACAAAAGCCAACAGGTTTAATCTAGGGCTGAATTCTCGCGTGCTTGGAAAAGTGCCCTGCGGTTAACACACAGAATGCCCCTTCCTCGGTGGCAGTCTGCTGAGGTCCCTGGGGGATGTGGAAAGGGGCCCACACCCCACTTCCTAGATCCTCCTGGAACAGAGTGTGTTTGCAGATCAAGGCCCACCGCTGAGCATGTCGCACAGTCCCCACAGAGGATGTGCATATGGAACCCCCAAAGAGCTGTGAGCGCAGCCTGCGTGGAGCCCGCTCAGGCCCAGCGCGTGGCGACTGCCTGGAGCCAAGCGACATGCTGCCGACTACGTGGACCACGGTGGTCCAGGGACCGGAGAGCACGGGCGCGGGATGCAAGTTAGAAGAGGTGTTGGAGTCACCTGCGGGCCTGACAGGTGTCATCAGCCGAGAAGCAGGAGCGGTCGTGGGAGCTTGGAGGTGAAATGAGGGGGATGGGGGAGGACGGGGTCATCAGGATAGTGAGCAGGTTGGGTGTCGAGAGCATGGGATGCGCTAGGCAGCGGAGGGAAATGAGATCGAATTTTTAAAGTGTCAAAACCTCCCTTTCACTACCCGTGTCTGATCTGGTACAGTTTGCAGATATTATCAACAGCTTATCAAATTGTTCACTTTATGTGACCACAAGGACAATGTCGAATACCCGCCTTTGCACTGGAGCAATGGGCTTGGCATTTCATGAGGCCATCCGGCTGCTTATTTCCTTAAGCTGGACACTGTCTTTAAGCTTGACAATCTGAGGTTCCTTGCAGGTTCCGGAATATTAAGCAGATACGTTATTGAACATTATTGCTGGCGTCACTTTGCAAATATGGTTTATAAATTCTTCAGACCTGAAATATTTTTTCTTAACAGATATATGTTCCTAGCAATCCTACAGGTGGCATAATTTATATTGGAAGCATGAGGAAATACAATAAGCCCCGCCTTCAATTTGTTTTTTATTAAACACTTTACTAACATGCAGCAGAATCTCCTTAGGCTCAGTTACTTTGCCAAATTCTTATTCTAGATTTTCAGTAGGAATTTAGAAGTCATGCCAATGACCAAATAACTCTTTGGCATATTGTAACTTGGTTGAGTTGCAAGTCTTTATTTAAATAGTATTTAACTGAGCATATAAAAATAAGCATATTTTTATATTTTTAGTTTGGAGTTCAAGTTTTTATTTTCAATTTGATTAACGCATGTTTAAATAAAAGTAGATCTTCTCATTGAGACTAAAAAAACAGAATATGTTGTCCCTTAGGTTAAATGCAATATCGATCATGTGTGTTTGCCATAATTCATTAATAGAAATAGTAAATACTCAGTTTACAGGAAAAGGTAATTCATCTTTTTAGTTTGGATGAAATAATGAAAATATCACTGGTGATACAGTGAGGACACAAACATAAGCACACACCGTTACCTGTGCGAAGTTTATTTCCTGCGTCATGGAGCTGCTTCTGATGCAGTAGCTGTCCACTCAGGGCTGCCGAGAACTTGGCCTTTCCTTCCTGGTGGCAGTGCCACATATCATTGTCTGACTTCCCCTAGGAGGTGTGGGATGGAGGGGAGTGATCCTCTGACATTTTTACTGGGACTGATAATGGTGTCACTTCATTTACACTCTGATCACGGTCCCCAGTTGCTGCTACTTCGAGTGACGGCTTCCCTGTGATGTTAGCTACGTCTTATAGCAGTTGGTGGTCTCACCTGGGATGTGGGGCTGTTTTGGAATCATCATGGTGCCAACAAGAACGTGGATGCTGTCCTAGAAGTCACCCTTGTGTGGCTGTGGATGGTGTCTGCAGTATTTGCAGGCTACCTGTATCATCTGTTACGTGCTACTAGCACAGTACCCTAAGATTTTGGTGGGCATTTCAAATCATTGTATTCTGACATTAATGTCTGCATTAAAAACAACAAAGTATTTCTTATTTCTTCATGGCGTTATTTTTTAAAAAAACGGATCAACTAAGCAAATTGAAAGGCTTGCCTCTCAACTTTGTTATGATCCTGAAAAGTATTTAAGCACATCTGACCTTTTTTCTCATTCTTGTTAGCACTGAAATTGATTCTCCATCACATTCAGGATCAAGTTCAAGCTCCTGCACGTGGCAGGGAAGGCCTTCACGATCAGGTGGCCACCTACATCTGATATCTGTTTCTCAGTCACTCTATGCTCGTGCACTCTGCCATACTGTAGTTTCACAGATGGGCCCTCCTGCCTGACATGCCACCCCCCTTCCCCATCCACGTGCTTTGTGGTTCTACAGGGCTGGTCCTGGGACCACCTAAATCAAGATCAAATGGGAAACTTATTAAAAACACAGATTTCTGGGTCACATCGGAGATATAGCGCAAGTTCAACCTATTTTTAAAATTTCATTTTATTATTAGTTTCAAGTATACTGTACATTGGTTAGACATTTATATAGTTTATAAAATGATCCCCCCAATTGCTCCCTCCCTCCCTCCCCTGGCCCTCCACTCAGCCATTACATTAATGCTGACTGCATTCCCTGTGCCGTGCTCCCCATCCCCGTGACCATCCATCAGCTACTAATTTGTACTTCTTTAATCCTTCACTCCACTTTTCCAGCCCCCCAGCCCCTTCTCCTCTGGCCGTCACCAGATTGTCCTCTGTATCTATGGGTCTGTTTTCGATTAGTTTGTTCTTTTTGTTCCTTAGATTCCGCATATAACTGAAATCATATGGTATTTATCTTTCTCTGCCTGACTTATTTCAACCTATTTTTAACAAGTTCAACCTAACCCATGAGTGCCATTGATCTACAAAATGAATCGCTTCTTTGAAAAATCGGTTCCTCCATCAGCCATCTAGGAGGCCCACTCTTACCTGTTAGCATCTCTCCTGTCTGTGCTGTTACGGAGAGGGTCTCTCCGCCCCACCGGCTCCCCTGGCATCGTGTGCAGCGTGCAGTGAGTGCTTTATCGCCTGCAGTACCCGCCCGTCCCTGCCACCAGTCCACGGGCCTGGTGGGCTGGGCCCTCATTTGTCAGCTGCCTTTGTACAGTCTTAGCATAAGCAGAGTTTAATGAGAGCTTATTTATTTGTTCATTGCCAGCTCAGGGTTAGCATTAAATGATCCTAAGAGTATTCAAATCAAAGTCATCCTGACTTGTTAGTTTGACTGTAGAAGGCTAAGAAAGAAGGTGAAGGAACATTATTTTCTTTATCTTCATTAAGGAGATCCTGTTTACACCAGCAAGGGAAAAATAACGATATTGCATTTTAATTTATGAGATAAAAACCAAGTTACCAATTTGTCTCACCAAGTTTCTTCTCATGGGAAAATTGAAACATTGACTCCGATCAGGAAAAGTGGGAAAAGAAAGACAATTGAAATTCTCTCCATGAAAATGAAAAATAATTTGTGTTGTTATTTTAAACCTATAAAATAGAAAAGCTGTGTTATTACAGGTTGACGAGTTCGTCCTTTTCTTTCTAAAATGATGTTACCTAAACCTCTTTTATTACGTTTTCACAGACCACATGATACAGGATGTTTAATAGAGTCATAAAAGAATCATACCCCTTAAGCACCTTGTAAGCAGAGGCTTTGTGGCAGAATTCTTCCTGTGTCGTGATTGCAGTTTTATGCAGGGAGATAAACTATTCAGAGTTGCTTTTGCATCAATGACTGTGTATTGAATAGTTACCCTTTCTTTAAACTCTGTCCTCACATACTGAGGACATTTTGTGTCATTGGAAATTTGCTAGAAGGTCATCTAGTTCTGAGAAATTTTCTTCTCCTCATTTCTCTTTGTTCCTCTAGAGGAGCAGCAGAAGAAAGAAATTGGACTTAACATGCCCCTTAGTTATACAAAAAAGAATGTAAAGAAAATCCTGAATTCGCATGGATGGTTTTATTCGGCTGTAAAGTCACTCTTTGCCAAGGCTCTAAGTTACACTTTATGGATTCGTCTTTGTGGCATTCGTATCGGTAAAGCACCTGGCCAAGGAGTTACCTGTTGAGATGCGCACCTGCGCACGAGCACCGTTTCTGCTTGATTCGGCGTGGGTGGCTGTCCTTGGATCTGTCCCACACGCTCAGGGTTCTTTTTGCAGTTCACTGACGCTTGTGAGCAATTTCTAGTCTCATAAAATGTCAGCGGCATTGACTCTGGAACTGGAAATACTATGCGATTGTCATCAATTCTAAATAATACGATCATTTTGTGTTTTACACCGTACCCTTTTCCAGGGAAAGGTTATTTCCTACCAAATATTGGCGTGTGACAGGCTCACATAAAGTGACCCAGAAGGACGTCTACCGATGAAGTTAATGAGTCCAACTGTATAAAATCTTGTAGACTAACCTAATATAAAAGTGGCATTGGACACATTTGCAGTGGGAGAAGTTAAATAAACTTCAAGTTGCATTGTGTGGGAACAAAAGTGCCACATCCTTTACCAGGACTGTCATTGGCTTTCATCCTTTCACTACGGAGTCTCTAAGAAACTCACCGATCACCTGCAAGTTTCATAATATAGGTCTCAACATGGCATATTGGATGGGTAAACACAAAATTTATTTGTGTTTGTGTGTGTGTGTGTGTGTGTGTGTGTCTGTGATCTATCTTTCTCTCCTTATTCTAGAAGAGTTGGGCATTTTTCTGGAGACCTTTAATGCTTAAGGCACACCTGTTCAAAAGGGGCAGATGAGGTGGCACCAGGGCCTGGCCGGTGTGAATATGTAGATGGACCTCGGCCATCTTTGGAACTCTGGTTTGAGAGGAGAGCTCCATGAAGACCTCTGCCCCCCGCTCCTCAGCCACACCCTCCACCCCCGCCCGCCTGTCAGAGTACCTGGTGGTGTGAGGGCTCCAAGTGCTCCGTTATCTGCATGAAGACGCCCTGGCTTTGCTTCAGCTGTCCCCCTCACTCTGCATATTCCCACTCACACAATGCAGTTATCACTAGAGCACCGTACCTCCAAGGGACTTTAGCTCTGGTTGCAGGAAGAGCTGCACAGTGCAGACGACAGCTGTTAATAAAGAAGGGAAGAATCCTTTCAAGTTCATTAAGAGAATAAGAAGACTTCCTGCTCTCGCTGCGGAGCCTTGGCGTGTTTCCCAGAAAATAAATCAAACGGAAGTGGTGTGTTGTTTATCAGAGTTTCGAACACGAGTCCTGTAATAATGAAGTCACCAAGAGAATGAGAGAGGGAGATTTGTTTCTGCCTTGTCGACTCCTCCCCGTGGTCATCCTTACACTCATCTAATGGGGGGAGAGCCCTTGAGAAAGAGAAGAGAAGTGGAATTTGTAAGAATGGTAATAAGCAAGAGGAGAAAGGCATTTTAAATGGAATGAAGCTAATCAGTGATTTTAATTGTAATGATCTGATTCTCTCTCTTGTGCAAATGACCGAGTAGTCCTTGTTTGGGAAAGGACATTCAGCCACAGAGAATGGACATGTTCATAAACCACTGACTGTCTAGGGCTAGCAAGATAAGGTGAAAAAAAAAAAATAAACAGAGTCGGAAGACCTGGGAGTCCCAGGTGTCAGTCTAAGCTCCATCTTCAATTTGCTCTGTGGTTTAGGGGTTACCTTTTCACCCGTCTGAGGAATGTATTTCCTTCCTATGATAATAGATAGAAAAGAAAAAATGCATTCCACTTATCCACATTGCCTTCTGGAAATGATAAGAATCATTTAGTGATGCGTTGCTGAAAATTTTTCAAATAAATCCCTTCTTTATTGAAAATAACTTTGGATTTTTCTGGATAGCAATGAGTGGGAATGATAATCATGTTTACATGAAAGTTCTATGCTACGGGAATAACTTCTAGGTAATTTCAGCAACACGGTGGCATGAAAAGACCTCTATATCTCTCCCTTTGAAGTTACAACAAGTTGGACAGTTATAATTCAACAAAAGATTCCCTGCTCAACACACAAACACATCTGAGACATCCGCACATTGAGACATTTGCAGGTGGGCACATTGGAGCGAGCAAGGGAGGCTTGTCATGGGGACAGACAGAGACAGGAGCCGCCTGGATGCAGCCTGGAGCTCGCCATCATCCTAGCAGATGCGGTCACAGAGTGGATGTTAGGCTGCAGCACATACACTCGGCAGCCTTAAGGGCCAGAGGAGAAGAAGCGATATTCAGGCCTGAGTGGCCAGCATAACAATGCAGCTAAATCCCGTGACAGGAGCAGAGAGGGAGCACGAAGGTGTGGCAGCTGTGGTCTAGCAGCTGCCATTACCAGGCAGAAAACAAAGACACAGACGTGGGTACCCACCTCCACTCTCCATCCCAGATGAATTAGAGAGCTTAGGAAATAAGGTGGAGGAAAGAATCAGTGATATTGAAGATAGAAATGTAGAAATGACTCAGGTGGAAGAAAAGAGAGAATTGAGAGTAAAAAAAAAAAAAAGAAAGAAAGAACTCTACAAGAACTATCTGACTCTCTTGGAAAGTTCAATATAAGAATGTTGGGTATACCAGAAGGAGAAGAGAAGGAGAAGGGACCAGAGAGCCCATTCAAATGAGTAATCCATGATAAATTCTCAAACCTATGGAAAGAGCTAGACACTCAAATTCAAGAAGCCAATGGAACACTCAGTTATTGCAATACAAAAAGACCTTCTCCAAGGCACATAATACAAAAGTTGTTAAAAATTAATGACAAAGAAAGAATTCTCAGGGTAGCCCCGGAAAAGAAGACAGTAACCTATAAAGGAAATCCCACTAGATTATCATTGGATTTCTCAACAGAAACCCTATAAACTAGGAAATCAAGTATCCAAAATACTGAAAGAGAGAAACTACCAGCTAAGACTAGTACATCCAGTAAAGTTATCCTTTAGATATGAAGGAGAAATAAAGAATTTTCCAGACAAACAAAAGCTGAGGGAATTTACCGCTACAAGACCTGCATTACTAGAAATGCTAAAAGGAGCTCTTCTACTTGAAACAAGAAGACGAAAGGATGTAATACTGTGAGTAAGATGACAGCGAACAGACAAAAGCAAGAAATTGCAACTATTGTTCAGAACAGGGTATTAAACACTTAAATATAACATAAAGGTTAAAAGGATAAAAAGCACTTTTAAAAAAAGAAGACAGCTACTACAACTTGGAAATAAATGCACAGCATAAAAAGGGATAATTTTTGACAACAAAAACAGAAAAGGGGAGAGACAAAAAGACTGAACTTGCACAGGCGAATGGAGATAAGAAACAATTACAAGAAAAAGGACTATTGTATGTATAAATCTTTTTTGCATAAACCTAATAAACACAAAACAAAATTTTAAAACTGAGACTCATTACATAAAAAAGAGGAAATGAAGGAAAAAAATAATAAAATATGACCAAACTAAAATAGCAGACAGAAACACAAGGAAAAAAAGACACAATGGGGATACAAAGCTACCGGAAAAGAAAAGATGAAATGGCTAGAAGAAGTTCCCATATATCAATAATCACACTAAATGTAAATGGACCAACTCACCAATTAAAAGACGCAGACTAGCAGAATGGATTAAAAATTAAGATCCAACTATATGCTGCCTTCAGGAGACACATCTCAGCTACAAAGACAAACATGGAGTCTAAGTGAAGAGGTGGACGATGATACCCAGCAGATGGCACCCAGAGAAAAGGGGGAGGAGCCGTACTTGTATCTGACAAAACAGAGTTCATGGTAAACAAGGTAAGAAGAGACAACAGTGTACATTTTATAATGATAGAAGGGACAATAAAACAAGAAGACATAACATTTATCAATATATGTGAACCTAACTTGGGAGCCCCAAAATATACAAAGCAATTACTAACAAAACTAAAAGGAGAAACTGACAAAAACACAATTATGGAAGGGGATCTTTATACCCCACAGACAGCAAATGATAGATCATCCAAACAGATGATCGATAAAGGAATATCGGCCTTCTATGACACATTACCAAGTTGACATAATTAATATTTACAAAGTTTTTCATTCTGGAATGCCAGAATACACATTCTTCTCTACTTCTCATGGAGCATTCTCAGGGATATGTTGGGGCACAAAACTAGTCTCGACAAATTTAAGAAGATTAAAATCATACCGAGCATATTCTCTGAGCACAGCGGATTGGAACTGGGAGTCAGCTACAGAAAGGAAGCTGGAAAAACCACAAATATGTGGAGATTAAACAACATGTTATTGAACAACTACTGGGTCAAAGAAGAAATAAAGGAAGAGATCAAAAGATACATAGAGACGACTGAGAATGTCGATATGACATATCAAAAATTTTGGAATACAGCAAAAGTGATAATAAGATGAAGGTTTATAGCATCACAGGCCTACCTTAAGAAACAAGAAAAATCTCAAATAAACAACCTAACATTTCGTCTTAAAGAACTAGAAGAACATATGAAGTCCTAAGTCAGTAGAGGGAAGGAAATAATAAAAATTAGAGTAGAATTAAATGAAATAGAGAACAAAAGACAGTAGAAAAAAACTAATGCAACAAAAATTTGGTTCTTTGAGAAGATAAATAAAATTGACAAACTTCTGGCTAAACTCACTAAAGAAAAATGAGAAAAGACTCAAACAAAATCGGAAATGAAAGGCCGTAAGTTACAATGGACACTGAAGAAATACAAAGGACTGGACAAAAATACTATGAAAGGCTATAGGCCACCAAATTTGATAACATAGAAAAAATGGACACATTCTTAGAAATGTATAACCTTTCTAGACTGAACCATGAAGAACTGGAAAATCTTAATAGACCAATCAACAGTAAGGAAATCGAAACAGTCATCAAAAACTTCCCCCAAAACAAGTCAGGACCAAATGGCTTCACCAGTGAAATCTACCAAACATACAAAGATTTAATACCTATCCTTCTCAAACGCTTCCAAAAAGCTGAAGAAGGGGCAATACTTCTTACCTCATTGAATTCCCTCCGGGGAATGCATTATGAACAAACTTCTAGTAGAAAATCCTGAGGATCTGCAATAAAGTGATGGCAGTTAGGATGGAGAGCGGGGAATAGGTAACAGTGATGTTTTCCAGGTAGAAAGGTGGAAATGATAGAAATATATGCCTCCTTCGTCTGAAATAACCTCTGCTGGCCAGCTCCTCTGGCCAATTCTTCCTCTTCTTTCAATTTTTTAAAATTCTGCACAGGTATTATTTATTATTAATAATCACCCAGGATTTAGATAATGCCTTTCAATTTATAAAATGTTATTATATAAGTTTAGAATGTTGTTGGACCAAGAATCGGGCTTTTCTGTGTAGTTTGCAGAAAGAAGATAAAATCTTTCATTCATGTGTCGTGGGACAAGAATTTACAGGACTGCCTCTTCCGCGGCCTAGTAAATTAGCGGCATGGCTGCATGGCCGAAATGCAATCCATTAAATCTCAAAAGAAAATTTTTTATTTTGACCGATTGAGATTTTTTTCAAGTCTGCATCTATAGTTAAAAGAGATTACCTTTTCAATGTTTAATTATCATAAAGAAAACTGACACACATGATAATTAAAAAGTCGACTGTGAAAAGACACAAAATACAAACAGAATAAATGGCTAAATATTAAATTGAAATTAAAGCTCATTCCCTAAATTGGGCAGGAGCTTTCTTAACAAAGTAAACATATCGAATGGTTTTCCTTTGCACTTCTTTGAATATGCCCAGCACTAAATCTTACTTTCAATGTGAGAGATATTGAAGAAAATTTGCTCATTTAGTCTAGCAAAATTTTACTAAAGGATTTCTTATTGTAGGTACCTATTTTGACTTTGATTCTATAGTTTAAAAGTGAGCAGAAGAATGAAATGGTTAGCTTGGTTCTTCAACTCCAAATGCCATTTCGCTTTAGGTTCTGGAGATAAATATTGCCTCTTGCAATTCTTTCCTTATATTCCTTCGACTCTGCCTCGGGCGTAATTAACTGCTGGTGATTTGTGCTCTCGTTTGCGTTGCACGTGCTTCTCCTGTGGTGACGATGACATCACAGTATGATCTGTGTGCGAGACCACACTGGTTAGAACAGCTTCGAGAAAGAGACAGCACGTGGCGTTTCATCTTTGGTAAATACTCAGCAAAGGCTTTGTGAAATTACTTTACTTATACTTTGTTTCTGTTTCACTTTGGTAAGGTGACAGGCGTAGCTCACTTTGTCAGTCAAAAACTATAACTGTCCGCTACGAGTTCACCCCATCAGCTTGTGTGGTCATCCAGGGCCAGGGCTTATTACATCATTTCCCGCTGATGGCTTCCTCCTGATTTCTTTTCAGTGCTGGCTACTTTCCCCTTACCTTGCTCTGAAGGCTAGCAAGGAGCAGGGCCACGGAGGGAGGATTTCAGGGTTGTTTCCGGGTGTAGACGAGCATCCTGGGAGCCTTATATGCCCCCAGTTTTATAGGAGCGAAACACAGTGAAGAAAGACATCAGCATCCTGGCAGGAGGACAGAGCGAGAGCACCACGAACCACGTTGGTAAAGAGACAGCTGGAGTGGTGCATTTGCATGTGATGGAGAGGGGACCAGGGCAGCACTTTGAATGACCGTGAAGCTGACTCTCAGGAGTGCTTTGGACACTACATTGCTTCCTGGTTGCTGGTAGCATAAGCGTGCGTATGTCCGTGAGTGCGTGTGTGTGTGTGTGCGCGCGCGCGTGTGTGTGTGTGTGGTAGGGTGGAGAGTTGGGAGAGAGGTAGAGAAGAAAGGGGAAGAAGCTGTTGGGAGGACGAGAGACAAAAGGCAGAGTCTGACTCCCAGTGCTTGGATGATGGCCCTCCTGGCGAGAGCGTTCGCACACAGCGTGCTACAGTGACTGGTAACTGACAGCTGGCGTCTTTGTAAATATGGTTTTTCTCCAACGATACTGTTCTTCTAGGCCTCACACAGGTACGTTAGCTGCAGGCATACTTAGTTAAAATATTTAAGTTAGTTAAAACATTTCTAGTGTAGCGAACAATGCTTAGGCATTTACTTGCAGAGGATGATGAATTTTGAACCTGTTACAGGTTTTTTTCCTCGCATTTTCGCATCTTCCAACTGTACAAATGGCGGAAAGAAGATGCAGATCGTAACGTTAATTCTCTTAAGAAATTGAGATTTTTTTTGATGAGAGGAAAAAAATATTGAAGACTCCTCTTCCTCTGAGAACTTTTATCATGTCTACGGAAGTCCTGAGTAGTTGCTAATGAGACTGTAAAAGGATAATGTTGGATATTTTCGATCAGGAAGCTGGATTCAGATAATTTCCTGGGGGACCGTAAATAATCCTGATGAACTTCAGAGTGTAAATCATGACAGTATCTTTAGGACATGACCAAGGATAAAGAGCTATATCAGAAGCATTGTGCTGGTGACGGAATTGTCAAGATGTTTCACAAATTTCGATGCAGGTAAGGAAATCAGTCAGCGTTTTTTTCAGGAACCAGCCAGGACTCGATGAACCGCGAGAGGACGATGCATAGGAGCCGAGCCCAAGGCCCCGCGGCCCCACTCACTCCCTAGACCCGAATGACTCTGAGGAATGAGTTAAAGAATCAAGAATTCTCAGAAAGCCAGTAAGGAGAAAAGCGATGAAGGAACATCAGAAATGCCAAGGCTTAACAGACCAGCTCATCAAGAAGTTTGCGTTACGGGAGAGAACCGTGAAGATCCGGGTTTAGATGGGTGAAAAAAACAAAAAACAGCAGTAAGGTGCCATTTCAAGAACGTCAAGGATGGCGGTGCTTGGGGAAGACTTTGCTGGCGTAGAATGTGAGGATCACAGCAACGTGGCAGGCAAGAGGCGTCCTCGGCCCGCGAACACAGAGGCGCCCTTCGCAGATGATGGGTGGTTAGGAGGGGATTCGTGAACTCGCCTTAGGAATTAAGCTACGAATAAGACGTGCTACCCACACAGGAATCACGGGCTCTGGAAGAGACCCGGGACTCTCAGGCGGATCAAGGTGGCGGAGCGGGGACAGGGGTGGCGAAGGATGGAGCCACGCTCCCTCTGTCACTAAGAGTCCCCATCTCTCTAGGTCTGGGTCCGATTTCACCAGAACTCACCTTCTGTTTCTTTAGTGTGGCAGACCCGTGTTGTCGCCATCACTCTGTCACTAACAAGGATCAGTGCGTAGGAAGTAATGTAGGACTTAAGGGTAAAGCAAATGGATGACTATAGCACAGAATTTCTGTGCTGAGCCCTTACCTATTTAATGTGGTGACCTAAAAAGTACTTAGGGAAACCTGCGTAAGAACGGCAAAGGTAATTTGTCATCCTATGATAAATGCTTAAGAGGTTCGGTCAGGAAAAGCGTTTGCTGATAAGCCCCGGGGTCTCTGCAACCTCGCTGATTATTGATTTTCTGCAGAGAAATGAATGAAGAGCAAGCGCCTTAGATGCTGGAATTGAGCGGACATCCCGCATTACCTAGGGTCGCCTGATTTGTCATTGACCGAGTCTTGACTGAGCCCAGGCCATCGAGGGCAGAGCCCGGGCGCCAAAGCATCAGTTAGATTATGTCTGTAACGGCGCACCGGGCGAGCGAGGACCCTCGACGTGTTTTGATTTTGTTTCTCTTGTTGCTTGTGAAGCGCGTGACGTCCGACACCGTATGCATCATACTTCGAATCTCCGGGAGACGACGAGGTGTAAACACAAGGAAATAGCCACCTCTGCTTTTCTCACAGCTGTTCTTTGCACGTGCCCGGCGCACCGTCCAGATTTGCTGACAAATTTGCGCGGCTCTCTCTCGGGTCACGCGACTCCGAGTCAGAAGGTCTTCTCCCCTCTTCCTGTCGCGATTGGGCTTCCATTTTTCTCAACCTGGGAGTGTCTAGAATCATGGGGCAATATTGAGAGGACCTTAGGGAAATGTATCAATCAATCAAACAGACTTGGATATGGATATTTAAGCTAAGCATTTTAAGAGTTCCTAAGTAATTTTTGCAAATCTCTCTTCCTAGTTGAAAGATGCAGAGCTGAAGAATGTGGAGAAGTGGCCTTTTCTCCATAAAAGGGAGCCCACCCGATCAAAACACTGGCGCCCGAGAGGGAAATATTTTTTCAAAGAGTACGGAGGGCAGTGCTCCAGGGAAGGGCACGGACATTGTACCCAGTGGCACCACACTTAGGACGACAGTCACAGGATTTTAGAGGAAGCCACCATGAGCAGTGGGAGCAAATCTTCCAAACTAACATCCTAATGTGTCATCACCGTCTTGTGCTGGACCATGTCTCAGCGAAAGGATCGTTCTCTCCCTCCCTCTCTCTCTGTCTCCCTTAGTTCTTCTCTCTCTTTCTCTCTCTCCCCCTCCCCCTCCCTCTCTCCCTCCCTCTCCCATCCCCCTCTCTCTATGCTGCCGACTTCTTTCTTCTTCATGCTGATTCAAAACCTAGATCTTTGGGGTGTGCTGCCTCTGTTCTCTAAGGCAACCCTGAAATTCTACCCCTTGAAACCATGTAGGATAGGTTTAATATTTTTTTTCCTACAGATAAATATTTCAGATATTTTCATACAAGGGTTAGGAAGTCATTTCCTAGTTTGTCTTTTTCGGACGAGCATCCCTGGTCCCACGCTGTGCTTGGCTCCCAATCGTTCCTCCGGATGCCGGTGTGGAGGGCAGCAACCCGGGGGTACGATCGGAGGACAGTGGGCCTGTCGTCGTCCTTAACCCAAAATCGCATGCATTGGGTAACAGATATTTGAAACCCTTGGATGTGTTGGGAAAGTAGTTTCGAAATTAGCAGAGTGAGTTCTTGAGAGGCCGCAGAGACAGGGAGACCCCGGCACCTCTGGGTTCTCACGTTCCTGTTCCGTCTGGGAGTTGCGTGGCTGAGCGTCTCGTGAATGATGGATTGGGATGCCGCTAGCCGGCTCAGGACACTCTAAAAATTAGTATTGGTAAAGCCATTTAATCGCTTCAGAAGAGAAGTGATTGCAAAGTATTATTATTTTATGGCGACAGTCAATAACCTGGAGGGCGTTTTCTCTTTGTGGTTTCTAATTTCTGTGAAATCCGGTGAGAATTAGGACTCTCTCAGGTGATAACGTCATCCTCTCCTTCATCGCCATAGTAACCAAATCTGTCTTTACTCCTAAAATTAGTGAATCAATTCTGGTGCCTGATTTATGTCGTTTGAGAGCGGCCATCCCTGACGGTAACTGGCTCTTTGTCCTCTCTTGGCTAGTAAGTGCCCGTGAGAAGACAGGATTCCCAGGTACACTATACACTTAATTATCTGAAGGACCCTTCGGTCTGAGAGTCCGAGATCTCATTCCGGGGTAATTAGCTCGAATAATAGTTAAGCCTGTGTTTCTCCTCGTGGTGTGTTATTGATTGATTCAGGAGAGAAACAAGGACATAACTCCCAGGTCTCTGGACATAGGTCATATACTTTATTTCTGTAATGACTAAATATTTAAAACTCAAATCAAGACATTTGGACTTTCTAAAGACTGTCTTTTTTTCTGATATGTGAATTTATTTACATTCAGTCTTTCGAATGTTACAGAAATAAGTCAGATCTGGCTGCATCTTCAGTTAATACACTTCATTGAATAGAATTAAAGAACTGCAGATTTGGGCTATTTTATATTTTTTTGGTAGCAATTTGGTATTAAAACATGTTGTTTTTTTTAACATGCATTTTTTTCATATGGAGTCAACTACTACAGTTCATCCAAAATTCAATATTCATTGTCTTTAGCAGCCATTAGGGTTATGAGTTTATCTTCAGTTTCATTTGACTTCCGTTCCTGTTCAGTTGGCTGCGTTCACTTTGTGGGCCAAGGTCAAACGTGAAACGATGACTACTCTTGGCTCTTTCATAGGGTGTCTTTGCTAGCATCAGGCCCTCAATTCATTGATTTGTATAAAAATTACCACCGGAAAGGTTTATTGGCCCCAAAATGTCATTTCTAATTTGATCTCATCCGCTTTTTCTCACTGGTGTTTCTGTGCAGTACTGGAGACTTTTTTTTAATGTGTCACTCCTTTGAGTCCTAATGAATGAACTATGTCATCGCAGAGCTTATAAGAAAGAAATGTACATCACTGACCTACTTGAAAACTCACCTTTTTGGAATATTTTCCTAGCTTATAATTCCCCGTCTATCTGGCATATTTTACTTCGGTAGAGTTTGTGACCGTCTAAATCATGAGCCCAAATTCCAGTTCTGGCCGTAGCCTTGTCCACAGCCACGTGAGAGCCACCACACCCCAGCAGAGGCCTCCGTGCCCAGTCAGCACCAGTGGATCTAGGCTGCTCAGTCTGCATAGCTGGAACTCCTGTGGCCAGCTGAGCGGGGGGCGGCGGGGGGCGGGGGGCTCAGACTGTCCACAGCTGTGCTCATCATCGGCGGGTCTACGCACCGGGATTTGTGAATTCGCACGTGGCCAGTTCGAACGTGGCCAATTATGAAGCCCTCAGGAAGCCAGTAACCACAAGGGGTTCCCCCACTCCAGAGAATGAGAACTGTGAGGCCCCATGCCTTCCCGCTCCCCTTTCTCTTAACTCGCCTGATGGAAAGGCTCTGGCTGAAATGTCAGACCTTTGTCATCCAGCTGTAGAGTCCCCGTATCTACAAGGTGACTCAAGGCCGGCCACCCATACCCATCTAGAGATTAAGATACTATGACCTTTAGCCTTACTCCAAATTAATATTTGTAAGCAAGGTATGTGTTAATAGGATAATTCAGACAGACCAGATCAGTTCATGTTGGAGAGTTTTGGGCATGTTAAATAGTTTTATAAACTAAGCCAAGGCTCTGAGGGTCCACTAACACCAGCGGAGCAAACATGGTAGGATCCACTGTAGATCTGACATCGGCTTCCCCGGTTTCGATAACGTGTAAGTCATCAGTGAACAAAATCTCTTTACGGTCGGGGGAAGCTGCGGGGACAGTGGCAGGGAGACTGAAGTCGTGCGAGGTTGAAACCATTGGCCAGACCCATGTCAGGAGCCGAAGTGGAGCGGGGGCCGTGGAGGCCTTGCCCGTGGATTTGTTACTTGTATCACGGCCCAGAATCTCTTCAGCCCACCACTCCTGATAGTATCTCTCCATCCGAGTTGATGGCACTTATGCCACCTGTTTCCTGTCACTGCCTGCAGCGGCTTCGTGGGTGAGGTAGAGGGAGAGTACAGTTGTGTAGGGTGTACAGTTCCCTCGGGAGCTACCTTCCCTCCCGGCTCACACACGTCGGTCCCTCCTCGCAGGGCCAGAGGCCGTCAGCCAGCGATGGCGCACGTCATGACAGCCGGTTTGGGCTTCGCCTCTTCTTGAGGATGGCACCGTGGGAGCACTCCCAACCATGACCCGAAGGGTGATCCTGAGCCCTTCAGGACAAGTTGTGACTTGTCCTCACAACACCGTGATTCCTGAGGCTTTCGCAGGGTCAGAATAAGGAAAAGAAAGGACACCACAGGACCTTGGAGTCACACACAGTCGGGCTGGATTCTTGCGTCCGCCTTGTACCACTCGTGAAACTTACTTGAACTTGTGTCCTTATTTATAAAATGGTGGCAGCGATGTCCATTCCCCACTCCACAGAGAGACAGTAGTGGAAAGTGCATAGCCTCCTATGCGTTATTTATTTGTTGCTTAATACGGGTTCCTTCCCTTTTCTAAAAGTTCTCAAGTGACGTGCAACTTTATATGGATCAGATGGTACAATTAGGAAATGTTTGTTCAGGAGAATGACATTAAACATATTGAAAACTGTGTGACCGAGAACAGAAACCAGGTATTTGCAATTCACGAAAACTTCCCAAAGGCGTGGTGCACGCGATTCAGAAAGACACATTAGGAGAAAAGAAAGAAAAAGCATCCAAAGCAAAGGAATTTTAGCCTGAGACCAAAAGGTCTATCCAGAGAGCACTGTTTCACAGTGACACTCTGAGCAATAGCTCCTTGGGGAGTGTTTCTGAGGGTCGAGTCATCTCTTGTCCTCCGTCTGAAGTCATCCCCGGGCTTTCTGAAGAGGGAGATGGTGAGGGAAAAGGGGTCAGCGGCTGGCATCTGCTCCATCCACAGAGAGTTAGGGGTGCACGGTTTGGAGACAGAGACTGGCTGTGAGTCCCCGAGAGTCAGCCCCACCTGTGCTGAGCAGGGATCTGGGAGCGGGGACTGACTTCGCATAATCCCGGGATGACAGACTCGGCCAGAGGGCTTCTTTCTACAAATGGTAATCTACTCTTCCATCTGCCGTTGTGAGAGATTTCTAACTCTTAAAAATAAATTCCGGGATTAAAAAAATGGTACTAGTTGATGACAGGACGGGTGCCTGCAGTAAGCTCGTATTAAGGGAAGAAGAAACTCCAGCTGGAAGCACCAGCGAATGCTGGGTATAGGTTGAGACTTTTAACACGTGCGCCCTTGCACAGTAAGTTCCCAGGGAGACTTGTCTCTTGACCAAGTAAGTCAAAACCAGCCAGCGGTCTTCGAGAAGTCAGTTCCGAATGGCTGAAAGATGCTGCGGAGCTAGGGCGAGCTGCTTGTTTGCGTTCTCATCTCTTCTCCCGCAAGCTGGAACCGGCACGCGTGTCGTCTTGCAAACCTCCTGTGAGTGTTGGCGCCACGGTCCTGTTCAAGTGTCGCCTTTTGAGCAGTCGTTGGAACGCACTAGGAGAAAATGAAAGGAAAGCTCCCGACAGCCAGGGATGTGGTCTTTCTCTCAAAGGAAAGGATCGGCGCTCCTTCCCGATTGGATCGGAGGGCTCTGGCGATCTTACTTTAGGTAACCAGCCACCAGGTTCTTGAGCCTTGTATAAAGGTACACGGAAGCTCTGCTCTTTCTGGAGCTGCATGGCTTCTAGGGCGGTGTCAAGTCAGCCATCGAGGGTCCCCTGTGAGGTTTTGGTTGAAACCAGTTTGCAATCGATCAGTCATAGCATGAAAAGAGGAATTTGCACAGATACTCAGGAGAGCTACAGAATAGCAGAAAGTAAGTTAAGAAGAGGAAGGATTCAGGTATATAAAGGTATATAATCTTTTTCTTAAAAAAAAAAAGGAAAGATCTTCTTATACTGCGTTCTTTCTGATAATGGCGAGAATCTAAAAGAGTTGAAAGGTATGCTGATATGCCAACATCAGTTAGCATATTTTCAAACCTACTTTAAGCAATTTATTATACATTAGAATCTTTCCTAAAAGGAGAGACACATTTCTCTGAAAGTATATGTGTTTTAGGCTGTTGGAGCTTTTGTTGTTGCCACAAGTGATTATCCTTAAATTCACATGATGGTGTTTACGGCCTCAACTCTGAAGGACCCTCAGGCTGTCTTGTCAGGCTGAGTTTTAAAATTCCAAACTGAATTGTGAAGACGTGACATTTAGGAAATGGGAAGATAAATAATTGTGTATAAGCAAAAAATAAAAATAAAAAAAATGCTGTATTCAAAAAGGCTTAAATCCCCCAGGAGAGCAGATCTTGCTTTTATACTAAAAAGGATGCATATTGGAGGATAGAATGGTCAATAGCTGCTTCTCTTTCGTGTTAAAATGCTGAAAGGTACTGATAAATAGACACCTCCAAACCGGTCCCCGCCATGAGCGGAGCTGATCCCCTGTGGTTTTGTGACCCCAGAGTTCGGCATAGGGTATCCTCTCAACGTTTGTTTGAGGAGAGCAAAAGAAGGGATGGAGAGAAGGAGAAAGGAAAGAATGTGAGAATAGGAATGAGGGAAGGAAGGAAAAAGGGACAAGGGAGAATTTGTTTTTTTTAAACACAGACACACACACACGCAGAAATTAAGGGATTTGTCCAACAGTTTCTGATAGAACCAAACACAGGTATATCTTTGTAATATATCTCCCTCTTGTTTCTCTGCTTCACGGTGTCAAATCACTTCAGAATATTTTGAAATCTTTTAAAAGAATTATAAAAAGAAGGTATACATTTCAACGTCCTTAGGAGAGAAGCCATGCTTTTAAACTGAGTTACTTAAATTGCGGGGAGCCAAATAGAATTTCGAAAGGCCCTAGGAAGTTTACATTTCAAAGAAGGAAAAAAGAAAATTATGTTGAGAACATCTGGAAAGAAATTCTTCAAGTTATCTCTGTGGTATTTCCTTCAAATATTTGAATTTCACAGCAAGACGACACTGGCAGCCTCACATCTCACATTTGCATCCAAATTTGGAGGTCTTAAGCCTCCTACACTTCTTTCTTTCCTCGTTCTTACTTTGTACATCTTCCTTTTCTCTTCTTCCCTGTTCCACGTGGTTTCTGACTCTGCTGGCTTTTATTTACCTCGATGCTCATTCTCACATCTGTTTTTCTTCGGTTTTTCCTTTGATACCACTCAGTTCTCCCTCTGCCTTTTCCTTCACCTCCTTCCTCCGCTGGTATGTCTCGCTGGGTTGTTTGTTCCCCGTGCTTCTGCTGGCTGGCAGCGCTCTCTCCCCACGCCTCCCCTCAGCTCCCCTTCCAGTCTGTCTCCCTCCCACTCTTTCTTCCTCTGCTCCCCAAGGTCTACTAACGCAGACTGCCTCTGGAAGTCTGTTTGAGGACTAAGCTCTTTCTCCATTATGTAATCGAATGTGCCCCCAAACAGCTGTTATTACAGTTCCTTTTTTCCTGATGAATATTTTTCAACAAAATAAGAGGCTACTGGCTGATATTCATACTGTTGGAAGGCAGTCTGCTTGGGCTGGGCTGTACATGTTAGGGCCTGGGTTTCTAATTGCTCTCCTCTGAAAACCTTAACTTATCCTGTGGCAGTTTTCCTGGGGACTGTGTCATTTTCTTTCCCAAAAGGTAGTGGGTAAAGAAAAATATATAATTTTAAGTATCATTTGTTAAACTATTTCATACAGTAAAACTCACCCGTTTTAAGGGCATGGCTTGATGAATTTTGGTAACGTGTACAATTGTTTTGCCACTACCGCCATCAAGATGTAAAATACCTCCTCATTCTAAAAGGCTTCCTTGCACCCCTCTCCACGCCCTGCGCCCCACCGCAGCCCCTCTCCACGCC
>NW_006437828.1:10438328-10451403 GCF_000325575.1 Pteropus alecto | reverse complement strand
CCTCTCCACCCAGCCCCTCTCCACCTCCCCGCTCTGGTCACTGTGCTTTGGTGCAGACTTAAGTTCTCATTTCTCTCGGATGTTCCTGGGAATGGAATTGCCTAGTTGGATGGTATTTCCTTAATTTTGTAAGATACTGCCTAACTCTTTTCCAAAGAATCGGTTTCATTCTCAGCAGCAGCGTATGAGAGCACCACATCCTCGACAGCGCCTGACGACATCAGTCTCCTTAACCATAGCCAGGCTAGTGAGTGTGTGCTCGTTGCTCACTGTGGTTTTAGTTTATGTTTCCCTCATGACTAGTGCCATCACACATGTTTTCACGTACTTATTGCCCATCTGTCTACCATCTTTTGCGAAATGTCTGTTCAAATATTTTGCTCATTTTTAATTGAATTGTCTTCTTGAATTGTAAGAGCGCTTTGCATATTCTGGATAGCAGTTATTTGTTGGACGTGTTTCGCAAATATTTTTTCTCAGTCTGTTGCTTGTATTTTTTCTTAACTGTATCTTTCAAATTAAAAAGGTGTTAGCCTTGAAGAAATCCATTTTCACAATTCCTTTTATAATTTGTGCTTAAGAAATCTTTGTTTAAGAAATCTTTCGCTAACTCAATGTCACAATTTTTAAAAATATTTTCTTCTCATTTTAGCTCTTATATTTAGGTCCGCAAACCATTTAGACTTAATTTTTGAAAGTAATACGCCGTCAAGAGTCAAAATTCTTGTGTTTTTCCCATGCAGCTCTCCAGCTGATATAGTATTATTTGTTGAAAAGTCTCCTCGCCCTCATTGAATTACCTTGGTGAATTACATTAACTGCTTTGAATTCCTGGGATAAACTCCACTTGGTCATGATATAGTTTACTAACTCTACATTTTGGCTTCAGTTTCTTAATGTTTTGTTAAGAATATCGCTGTGTTAGTCTTTGGTGTCTGAGTCTTTAGTTCTCTTTTCGTGTGAAGTCCTGGGTGTTCAGAACCAGATATCGCGAGTCCCATAGAATGAGTTGGGACATGTTCCTTCTTCCTCTGTTTCTTAAGGAGTTGGTTAGGACTGGCACTATTTCTCTCTCTATATATATTTTTTCAAAATGCAGAGGTAACCCCTAAGAGTGTGTCTCCAAAAGAGCTCGGTTTTATGCCAATCACAAGTTATCCCCAGGAAGATTTGGCTGAGGTTGGTGAATAAGCACCTTCGAGAAATTGACACTTTTCTAGATATGACGTCAACAATGGCTTTTGCCCTTGGGGTGCTTCTCTCCTTCCCTCGCTTGCTGTTAGAGTGTTCTTATTTGCTCGTTAACCATCCTAACACATTTCGACTTTTACCACGTTCAGCCTCGGGGCATCAAAATAAGAACCAAGGATCACGTTGAATATATTTGTGTCCTTTGTAGAGTGTTTAGGAAATGATGGTTCTTTCTCTGCTGTGGGTTTCAGAAGTATGCATGTGTGTACACACATGTGCATGCGCACACATTATGGCTAACACATTGGATCAAGTTTCTATGATAATTTTATTTTTCATGAGTGTTGTTTATTTAAACAGTAGTATTGCTTGTGCGATTTTAATGGAGTTAGAAAAACAGCTTCTTTTTCTCTACGCTCTTACATGGTACTCTTATTTGTTACTGATGACTAGAGCCTAAGAAGTAAATGCTTTGGAACATTTGATCAATACATTACATCTACCATGAGAATTAACGAGAGACTTGGAAGCCTAGTGAAATAAAATCAGGTTATTCTCCTAAACTATGTTTCTTCCTTAGGCTTCTGAGCGGGAGTCATTGCTGCTGTGACTCGCATGTCTACTCTCTCTGCAACTAATGAAACTCTTGGAAATTTAGAATAACGCTCATCATTTTTAACAGAATAGAAAATGAGGCTCGTTATCTAAGTAATTGAATTGTGCATCGGTTATCACATACATGGTGACGGTATATGACAACAGAGGCGTGCCTTTTTCTCTCTGATGAGGGCGGAGGATAACATTCTGTTCGATTATTGCAGAGCGCGCTGCTGGAAACTTTAACTGCCCCTACTTCCCGTATTCTTCAGTCACCAACTCAGACTGAGTCAGAAGCCGCTGCTGCTCCCCAGTCTGGAGCAGCTTCAGCTGCAGAGTTCTGTGTACTCTGGCTGCTTAGTGAATTTTATTAAACGATTTAGACATTTAAAAACTAAAAACCCTTGACTTTTACTAACAGAATCTCCAAAAGTAACAATAATAAGAAGAAAAATATGAAGGACACTCTACAGTGGTACAATGATCACATTTATTTTTCTTCCCAAATGCGTTAAAATGCCAGCAGTCATATACCTTGTGACCTTTGGGATGAACATGTTGTATCTCCACTCTTGAAACAGTTATCACTAGGAAGTCAAAAGTGATGAGTATACATAACAATGAGTTCATTCTATCTACAAAAAGTGTTCTTTAAAGCATCCACGTTAGTCAGGTGATGTTAAAATGGAATTATAGAAAGAAGAATTTTAGTTTTATCCTTAAAATGAGCTCAGCTCTTGCTCAGCTCTTACTCAGCCACCCGTTGATTACAACACCTAAGGACACATATATAGAGAAGAAATAAGTGTCACTAACCCAGAAGAGCAGATGGCATTAGAATATGTTTTAAAATATAACTATAGGTTTCAGTCATCTTGCTTTTATTATCCTGGGCTTTTCACCTGTCCTGCACAGGTATAATAATTTATAACAGAGACAGGTTAGAAGGTTATACTGGCCATTTGAGATCTAATGTTCCTTGAATTCTCAATTTTACATCAGTTCTTGATTATCCACAGAGATGGAGAGAAGCTGGCTTGGCCCATTCGAAGCCGCTGATAACTCCAAAATCAATTGCATTTGCCTGGGGGATGCAGCAGAAGAACCAGGTGAAGTCCATCGAGGCGTGCACACACACCTTCAAAACCTGGCCTGGCCTTTGGCCTTGTCTGTGTTCACTCTGGTGGTTAATGGTCTAGTGTATTGAAGAGAAGGTTAGAGACATCTTTTCTTTTAAGGTTTCATACACGTGACTTGCTTGTTGAATTCCTTCTCCAGTTACAGTGGAGACTTTGCAGTAGACCGTGTGTCTTGTCCGGCGCATACTCCTGGTATTGAATCAAGGAGTGAGTGAATGGACTGCCTCCCTAAGGGAGGCGAGGGACTCACTCCAGATCAGGCAGCCGGTGAGGAGGCGGAAGTGGATACATTTCATTACCAATTATGTGGTTTGATTTTCATTTAGCTTCTTCGCACATTACATTATGCTCGACAGGGTATAATAATACTTGTCTTGCCAATGCCATGTGTTTTAATAAAAATTAAATGAAAGTGTCAACATAAATTTTTTTTTATTTCAGTGCTATAAAAAACATGATACATAAAAGTTTTTAAAACATGATATGTAAAAGTTTTTATTTGCTTGTCAAGATGAAGGGTTCTGTGTTTTTAAATGAAAGGCAGTGCACGCATTTAAATGCGCATCATGATGTACTTCAAGGCTGATGACAAAAATACTACATAAGCCTAAAATCGATATGGTTTAATTAATCTTTCTAATTAGCCTGATGCTGCCTTTTTACTGAACTCACGCACGTTCAAGGCCATGCTGCGTAGGTGTTTTCCTCGAATAAGTAAACTAGCCCTGTCTTAAGCCATAACCATGATGTTGTCACTTAAACGAACTTTTTCGAGTAACGCCAGCGAGCACGTGTTCTCTTTCGCGGGAGAGTGACCCACCGCCCAGGGTAAAGCCACAGGAAGAATGTCTCGTGTCTGCCTCTGCCCAGTGCATACAGATGGGTGAGTGACGCCAGCAGGCTCCTTTGTAGCCTAAGTGTCCATAAAAAGCTCTTGACAGGTCAGAATTCCAGGGAGACTATGTTGCTGCCATCTCGGTCTTCCCCAAGCTACCTTTGGGACATACGTTTTTGCCTTCTGCAGAGTGGAAGTCAGGGTACACTCTCTTGCGGGGAGAGGACCAGGACAGAGGACAGAGCCAGAGGAGGGATCAGAATAGAGAACAGAGCCAGCAAGGGAAAGGGCGGGCGTTGTACAGAGAGAAGGACCAGGGTGTCCCGTCTCATAAGCGAACCGCCTTTCCAGTGAATGAAGCGAATGGACGTGTGTGTCGTTAACGTCCGCATCTGCCCCTCTTCCTTCGGCTGGAGCTAGTTTCCAACAGCCCCACTCCCCGTTTGAAGAGGAGACTCAAAGAGGAATGTGTGCGAGACATCCGTGTCTGTTTGTCTTCGTAAAGGGCCATATCTAAGCCCGGTCCACGTCCGCCTGTCACCCCGCGCGCCAACACTCAGGTGAGACGACCCTGGTCTTTGTAAAAAAAGGGGGCGCGTGTTCCTCGCCGCTCGACTTCAGATTCTAAGACCTTATTGCAATATCGGCAATGGTGGTTTTACATGTACACTAACCAAAATGTACCATAACCCCTGCCTCTTCTCTACATTGAAAGGCGTATTTCTGAATTTGGCGATTCGCGTCAAACCCTGGGCTCCCTGGCTTAGTACGTAAGAGTTTCTCTTTGCAGGAAAACGGTAAAATATTAAGTTCTATCAGTACTCCGTGTTCTAGGCCGGATGGAGGTGGGTTTTCAGCACAATTCGCCGTGTCGATTTTTTGCTGTGAAGCTTTGTCTGGGTTAAATCTCAGGTATCCGTGGATTGCCACACTTCCCCCTGCAGCCTGGTGGGGACCGGGGCCAGCTGGGGTCATTCCATTGAATCTTCTTCAGATCTCTGTTTTATATTCCCTTTTTTTTTCAACTCGATGTGGCTTCGCAGAAGGAATTTTCTACAGAAAGCTATTTGTTCTTTTAATGTGCAGAGGTCCTCTCGGGCTCCGCGAAGCCCGTGTTCATTCAGTCCATGGGCCTCATCCAGAAATATTTCTGAAGCCTCTCTACTCCCAAGAGAGAGCAGCACACACACACACACACACACACACGCGCGGACACACACACACTTACACACACACTTTATGTAGTGTTAGGTCTCTGCTTTCTGTATTTTTATTACTATGCTTAGCTAGGATTCCACTCCCCCAAATTTAACAGGAATGTTTGAGTATACTTGAGCCTTTAAGAATATTAGTGAAGGGTGTAACTAAAGACAAACAGGAACGTAGGACATATTTGGCTTAATCCTACTTTATGAGACTTACTGGGGGGATGACATTAGCAGCAGGGACATATGCAAATAGAACAGGTTAAGAATTAAACTACCATTATAATAACATGCTCGGTGATAAACGGCTTTACGTACTTAAAAAACGTACTACTTTAATCTGAATAACATACATTTTAGTACAAAACAATCTCGTTTAATAGTCTGTAAATATTTGGTATTGTGGTTTTTTTACGAATAGCTTTCTCTCTTTGGCTGGGATACATAATAGGTTTAAGGGAGGTTGTTTCTCAAAAGATGATCAAAAAGCATATACCTAACTCGGAAAGAAATTTACTTTTAACAAGATCATAATGCCATTTAATTTTTTTTCTCCTTTCTAACCACCCAATATCTTAGTTGCTCCAGAATAAAGCAGGTGTTTGTCGTTGTTGCTGTTTGTTTTACTAGAGACATGAGCAGACTTAATAATTTCTTCCGCTGGCTCTGAAAACTATTTGTATCTCCCCTCTCCCCTTTGCTAAATAAATAAACTAACAAAATGGAACCCATGGCAGGGAGGGACGCCTGACAATTTCCGCTTCAGCTTTGGTGCACATTTCCTGGGCGATAATAAGCCAACAAGCAGCTATCTTCTGGGCAGTAGAAACAGAATAGCCAATGTGCATGCGAGTCAGGATTAAACTCTTCGTGGTTAACTTGTGGTAGTGCGGGTCTCGCTATACGACCTTTCAAACATAAGCATTTTTTCATCACCATGATTTCCATTAGAGTCTTAATCATATTTTTTTATTTCAGGGTCCCCACTATCCAGTTGCTATATGCTTATAATCTAATCTAGTTTTATAATTGGCCTAAATCAAATATAATATGGAGAAGATAGGTTACAAAGTGGTCCATAGGGCTTTGAAATGTATACTATTAGCTACGGCCGTATCTGACTGCTTTTGATCTATAAAACCGGCATTCGCTTAAATCAGATCTACCAAAACCCCATCGTTTAATGATTCAAATCAAGAAACCACCCACTGAGTGCTTCCAGGGCAAATGAGAGAGTGTGGGTTTTGGAGCCGCCAGTCCTGTGTTTCCGTCTGGACTCTGGGCCAAGTCATCTACTTTTGCTGAGCCCAGCTTTGTCACTGGGGACATGGAGAAAAAGACTATCTTTCTCTGCTATTTTTAGAATTATAAACATGTATGAAAAAAGCCTAGCATAGTATTGGGGACTTAATATGTAACTAATAAGATGATGATGATGATGATGATGATGATGATTTCCATATTCCAAACGCTATGCTAAATATGCGAGGTATGTAACTGATCGAAAATTGAATTCAGGCAAAACCAACCTGAAGTTCTTAGAATCTAAGCATCTCTCTCGTTAGATGATTGATAGATAGATAGATAGAGAGACAGATAGATGATAGATACTAATCCACACATACACAGACAGACAGACAGACAGACAGATAGATGATAGATACTAATCCACGCATACATGCACATATACGCACATACATGTAGACGTTTTGAGCCTTTTAAATAGATACCTTTATAAAATGAATTAATAATTTTATGACTTATGAAATGGGCTAGCCGAACAAAATATTAACTTTTCTGAATGACTCATACATCAGAATGACCATCAATTCTTTGGCCACGTGTCATATCGTTATGCCAATGGTATTTGTTGACTGTGGGTTAGGTCTTATCGCCCCTGCCAGACTGCTGTGCTTTTTAAACTTTTATCGGTTTCAATAGATTTTTTTTTTCATTTCTTCTATTGTTGTGGCCATCATTTCTATCTGCTCTCATAGAACCTACTTACTTATGGCTTCTAATAGTCTTTGAATTCAGAAAATAGTTCAGCAAGCTTATCATATCTTTAGGTAAAGCATAGAAGCAAGTAATCTGTGAAGTTGAAGCCTCTGCTCCAAGACAGAGGAGAGTTGTGTCGCTTGAATTTGGTGATTTGACTCATCGATTCTCAGTTATGTGCCAAGTACGCAAGAGTGCCAGGTAAGTATTCGTGGCTAAAGGAGACGTCACGATGAGGAAGCAGGGAAGATGAATCCGATGCCTGGCTGGTAGACATTATTAAAATTATTCCATTTTAATTTGAAATTCCTGTGTTCCTTTCACCTCCGAATCCTTGAACCCTTAACCATTCCCCTCGGTGGACTTGGCAGTTGACTCCCACATGTGGTTTATTATCTCTGGGTTGGCATGATGTCATTTAGTGTGCAGGGCAATTTCCAGTGATGTCCACAGCAATGAACGCTTAGAGGCTTGGACGATTTGGCACCTTATCTCTACATTCCTCTTATGTACTGTCCTAAAAACAAGCTCCACCATATAAATTAAAGGCAGGGCAGCGTGTTGCATAAATTCAGACTCGTTTTAAATTCTCCACTTTGGAGTGACTTAGTATTTCAGTCACAACATTTTTTTTTAATGGCAAGGCTACACATCGACTTCTGTAAATTATATTGTAGAAAACTCAGAGTGCTTTCAATTTTGAAAAAAAAAATGCTTCTTCTTTCAACATTACTTTCTCATAATCCTTAATACCATGCCCACTTATAGTCTTCACTGACATAGCAGGAAATACTGATTATAACTCTAGTCCTTTATGTAAGTAAAATTTGCTTTATTAACTTCTCTGATTTAGAATTGGGTGTTAATTTCTTGGGTTTGCCCTTAAAGTACATTTCAAACATATTCGTGTTTAGCGCATACTTAAATGTAACTATCAGGAAATGTGGGAAAGTATCACTGGTCATTTGGTCCAGAGGGTGGACTTGGACTTCTGTGTCTAAAGGGGTATCACATGCCACTGAAAAGCTCCCGTCTCTGACTGTGAGGCAAGCAGCATCTCCCTCGGCTCTATTAAAGTTTCCGGCTAGAGGTAAATTGCCTTCCTTGCATCCATGTGGTTGAGGCAGTTTTAGGGGGTGTGACTAGGTTTGGTGCTTCGCAGATCGGATGAGTGGGTCCCAGTGCATCTGCTCGCAGGGTTCTGCCCGCCCCAATCGGCCAAGTTCCCCTCAAGCTCCTTTCGTGACAAATGTAATCCGATTAGTTTTCTCCCTGTTTAAAAAAAAAAAAAAACAGCATTACTCTCCTTTTTTTTTTTTTTGTCCTGAAATAAACTCATTGAGGAATGTATTATAGCTTTTCCAGTAAATTATTTCTGTTACAAGCAGGTTTAACTCTTCCCAAATGATTTTGTGAGATCCACATCGGCGAATCAGAATCCACCACCTTTCCAGATTTACAGTTCTCTCGTGAATTATGGTTTGAGCAACCAAAAATTCCGTTAAAAAGGGTGATAGCCGTGCGATTTCTCCTAATAAGGCTTCGCCATGTCTAAATCTAGAGGGATCCCCAGCCATTGTGATAGCAGGTTTTAAAGTAGAGCTGTACATCGTTTACAGGAAATAAAAATAGAGTTGTTGGAGCCAATGATGACTTTCTAGTGGATGTAATGCCTGGTCTTACCTTTCATAATTACGGAATTTTTCCAGCATACCATGTTATTTCGCTAGCATCGTTCCTGCCTCTTCGAAGTGCATTTTGCAATCTTCGTTGTTTTTCTACCTGAAGAATAAATAAGCATAGTTCAATACTGGCAGGGCTCCTACGCAGAAGCATTGGAACTCAGAATATCGACATGATATTTATGACCTAAGGCCAGCACACGAAGGCCTATTTCACGCAAAACGTCCCCTGCATAACAGTTTTATCAAACTTAGTCATCTCGGAGAACGTTGTTTCTATGAAAAGACAGACTTCTAAGTTAAATGCACCCTCAGATGCACTGTAACTCCGCAGCTTTGAGATCCTATCATTCCCGAGGGGGCGAGGGCTCCCCAAAGTCTGAACGTGTGATTGCTATGGGGGGGCCTGGCTGCAACGGATGAGAGTAGGAGTTTGGGAGCGAATAGGGTGGTGCAAGGAATCACAGACAGGCAGGAGGAAGATGTCGGGGTCGGGACTGAGGGGGGGGGAAAGCGGGAGCAGCCCCGGCGGGGTCCCCTTCTCGTCCGGTTCTCCTTCCCCTGTCTTTTCTGTTTCTCCCTTTCCAGCTCTTTCGAAGTTATGGGGCGTCTGTGGAGGGCGGGCAAAAGCAGCGGCGCACTGACTGCTGCTCCCTCCCCGACTCCCTTCTCCTTCCCTCTCCCACCCGCAGGAGCCCCGCCCTTACGAGACTTTGCTCAGGTGCGGAGTGGGTGGGCGGGACTGAGCCTTGCGTGGGGATCGTGCTCGGGTGCTGGAGAGCCCCAAAGGCCAGGGGCAAAGGCGAGGAGAGCCCCAAAGGCCAGGGGCAACAGGCACTCCTTGCTCAGGCTTCCTGGGCTTACAGAGCTGCATGCTGTTAGTTATGTGTGTGGAGCGATTGCTTTTCATTTAGGACGTACCGTGGCCCCAACTCAAGAATGAAAGGTCTGGTTTTGCCTCTGGGGCGGAGGTCAAGGAACGTGATGAAGAAGTGGCACTGGGACCGCTCTGCTTGTAAAGACCCCGATTTCTAGGCTAGATGGATCGTCTTCAGAGTGAGGGGTGATGCATCGACGCGTGGGCGCCATCACGGCAGCATCGACGTGACAGCACAGGGTCCCCTTACAGCCTCGTCTGTTTGGGCGTGATGCTCGGAGGCCTGCGGTGTGCTAAGCGAAGGCTCACGCCAGGCAGGAGCACCTTTGCTCCGCACTCCCGCCCACGGTCAGCTCAGACCCCAGTGTGTTCACTTAATAGTCTGTGGCTAATTAACACACTTGGTAGAAGTCAGACCTCAAGAGCTTAAGGTCAAGGGTTAGTTTCCTTGAGACGACCAGCTTATCGTCTCTGTTCTCTGGTCATCGATTACACTCCTCATCCCTATTCAGGTGGCTTGTAAAGTCATGTTACTGATCGCAGAGATCGGATATGAGTGAACCCAGCACAGCCATTACCAGAACGAAACCATCGCGTGTGGTTGGCCGGTCAGCGCGGCACACTAGTTAGGATCACCAAGTTCACTGTCGGACAGGACCCCAATGAAAAGCCCGGTTCTGCCGCTTTCCTGGAGGACTTGAGCAAGATGCTTCACTTCTCTGAGTCTTCGTTTCTCCACCTGCAAGGTGAGGATGACAGCAGCCTCCCGGGGGTGCTGTGGGGATTATCAAGACGTTAGCTGCTGTGGGGATGGGAGGGCGTGGTCCTTGGTGACACTGGCCCGGATCCCCTGGGGCATGATGCTGCCATGCCCAATGTCCCCGTGTCTCTTCCCGCTCCCCATGCTCTGCTGCTGCCACCCCGCAACCCCATGTCCACCCCGTGTCCACCCTGTGTCCACCCCGTGTGCCACCCTCGTTCCCACGCTGCTCCCTGGAGCTGTAGACCAGGAGAGCATGCCTGTGAGGGCAGCTCGTTCAGTGGTTCTGTGTATTTAATAGCACCTTTCAGCTGAGCGGTTCTGAGTGCTGGGAGCTATATGGCACGAGGAGAGGCCGGGGGTCTCGCACAGATGTACACAAAAGGTGACTAAGCCTATTCCGCAGGAGGGAGTTGCATCGATGGGCTTAAAGCCGTGCCCGCATCTCCATATTTCCTCTGCTCTCAGGGCCTCCGGTGCCATCCTACAGGCACTTTCGAGTTTGTGCCCTGGGCAGCTACGCTGCCCGCTTCCTCACGTGTAACTTGTCCATCTCCTAAGAGAGGGTTGGAAATAATAGGGGCCATAAAGGAGACTCGGCCTACAAATCATAAACGGGATCAATAAAAATATATGACGGAATGATGCTTTCTAATTCCTCTCCTAAGATTATTAGCTTTTTTTTTTTTTTTGTTGGAGAGAAAAATGCAAATGTGATGCTATTTATGAAGATCCATCTGTTAGCCTAACGTGCCAGAGGAAAAAGCCTAAATTTAAAGCTGCTCTGCAGTGCTTTGCGGGTCTTCGAAGACCCGCTTTGGAGAGGCTGCTTCCCTTTCAAAGGCACACTGGTGTCCTCGGAGGTAGTAGGTCTTCTTGAAGGATGCTGAGCTGCCATCGAGGACGCCGGGCTTCTGACTGGACCACTCCGTGTTTGTTTTATTCTGCAGCTAACATGTGGGCTGTGCCAAACACGCACTCACCACACAATTGAATAGCTACCTGGGAAGGGTTGTCGGGAGGACTTTGGAAAGCAGGCATGAGGTGACTGTCAATGCCGAAGTACTCATTCGGATTATTTGTCTCTTTCGGCACTCCACCTGGCAGGGATTCCAAAGAATCCTGTAACAAAAGTTTACTGACATCTGCTCTGCACTGGGCCTGGGCACTGTCCTGTTAGTTCGAGTAAGATCCAACTTGGTAGCTGGGCGGCGAGCTCATCTGACCTCTCTCATTCTGTGGTTTTTAATTTGTGAAACTAGAAGTTATTTTCAACAAGTCTTTTTTTTTTTTTAAATATATTATTATTTATGCCACAGCACCTGGTCTTCCTAGGTGGTCTCCCATCCAAGTACTAACGAGGCCCGGTCCTGCTTAGCTTCCAAAATCAGACATGGGGCTCGTTGAGGGTGGCATGGCCATAGACCATAGACCGTGGCTCCGCTGGGGCACGAACCCAGGACCTTCTGCGTGTAAAGTAGATGTGCTAACCGCTACGCTATGGAGCCACGTCCTCAACAAATCTTTACAAAGTCCTGAGTTAAACAACATCTATCTCTGAGGATCATTAGATCCCCTGGTCCATTCCCATAACCGTTTCCATCGCGTGATGTAGCATCATTAGGCCTGGAGGTGCAGACCTGTCCGTTACTGATGCAGCAGCATTAGTGGGAGACACCTGAAATGGCCAGCTACTTCAAAGAGGAGAGACAGAGAGGGCAGTGCAGGAACTGAGCCGCGAGGGCCAGCCATCACTGAAGATGGATGGCAAGCATTGTGTAACAAGTACTGATCTTCCAAAATCCTCATTTTTTTTGCTTGAAAACTCAAATTTTATCATTGGCGAAAAATGCCGTCAGTGCCGGGTTCACTTTCCCTGCCGCAGAGAAAATATCTGCCGAATACTCATCTGAACAATGCTTGACGTTTCAGGAAAAATGAGGCTAGTTTGGTTTGAAACTCAAAACAATCAATTGCGCAAGTGCTTTACCTCGAGACACCTGTCACGCTTCCATGTGCCGGTTTGTCGCACAGAACATTCAAAAGACATGTACTCAAGGGTCAGCATTTAATAAAGCTATTGATTTTCTGCTTCATCGAGGATACTCTTCAGTGACGTGGCCCTGGCGTTTTTTCGTTGCAGGCGTGCAGAGGCGAACATTAGGTGGTCGCTAGTGCGTGCACTTTACTGCGGCTGCTGCTACAGCTCGGTGCCACGACCTCGACTCGTGCAAAGGCACCTGCAGTTTCAGCCAGTGGTGATGTCACTGTCAGTGCCCCAGTCAGCACAGGAAAAATGGCTTATAATGTATGAGTGTCACGGTGAAAGCAGATTTGACCTGATACCAGTCAGGGGCCCACAGTCCATACCTGGAAAGCGATAGACTAAGATTTCAAAATCAGTTCTATCCATCTCCTGTTTGGGGGCATTCTGTTATTTCTAGAACTGTAAAGATTTTCTCAGGTTATGTTTCTAGAAGTGACATTGCTCTGTTACAACAGATAAACACGTTTCAAAACTTTTAGGGCATACGACCAAATCGTCCTTTAGAAAGTTACACACACGTGCCAGCAACATAATTGTTCGCTTTCTTTTCATATGGCTTTTCGATACGGTATGTAGTTTCCATGCTCAGACGATAATTCACGAGGCGCCAGGACGATTCAACATTTGTGTCAGCGCGACCACTGTGTGATATGCCAGGGGGAAGTGTCATATGCTGGGCTCACTCACGCCGTCCGTCCTCGTGTTTAGCGGGTGGAAGCAGTTGTTTTAATTAATCGTGAGGAC
>NW_006437828.1:10408639-10438307 GCF_000325575.1 Pteropus alecto | reverse complement strand
AACGTTCCGATTCCAGAACTGTCTTCGTTCGACCCATAGCCGCCCTTGCGAGTACAAATCAAAGACCCCGTTGGTAGATACAGTGGCATCTGGGAAAATCAACGGGAACCCAAAAGCCCGATATGAGAGTCTGTAAGAGTCGCTGGAACAGAAAGTGGGTCATAAATAGGTCCAGAGAGCCGGGGAAACGGGAGGCAGAAATCGGAGCGTCAGAAGGAGTAGAAGGAACAAGGTTTGGACCAAGGGAGGCCCTGGCGGCTGCTGGATTATGTGGGCGCTCTGTGCGGGGGAGCTGGTGTATGAGACCGGGAAGACAGACAGGAATTTCTGTACTTCCAGCTGAATGAGAGTTGTCTTGCCAACATGACAGCTCTGAGCAGCCATCAACAGCTTCAAATTCCCATCAGACCTGAGGTGATTCAGCTGGTACTTAACTTGCCAGTTTCGTTATTACCCCTGGTGCCACATAAGATCTTTGGTAATAATCATTTATCACTGAATATCAGATTGACTCCGATTCTTCCTCTCGGGGCTTCTGTTCAGATTACCGACTTTTGAACAGACGTGCGTGACCCAGTGTCCGTGACCCTTGTGAGGAGTTCCCCTGGCCTAATTGCTGCTTTGATATTTATTAAGCACGGCCCAACGTGATGGACCGTCAAAGGAGTTTGTGCATGACACGCTCTTTATATAAAGCGCTTTAAAGACAGAAAGCGTGCCCGCGCGTCTAGCATATAAAACTATAAAATTCTTAATGACCTCTGGTTTTGAGGTTATACACATGCCTAAGTCTATCAGTTTGTGTATTTTAAATACGGGGAGTTTATTGCACATCACTTGTACCTAATAAATCTGTCTAAAACAATTTAAGGGTACAAAATAAAACTGCCACTTCGGTGGTTCAAAATATGCTGAGATGCTTGACCTTATTACTCTTAAGAGTTCTGGAAAATATTCTAGGAATGTATGGTGCCCTCCGAGTTTCATATAAATTTATTATAAACAGAAATGAAATGTGATAGCCACGTAAATTCCAGATCTCTGAAATTATACTAGGACATTTTCGTTATTTTCAAAAAATTGCAATGACTTTTTTTTTTTTTTAACTTCGTAACAATCCCCGTAATTTTAAATTGGGTGCCAGCTCACTGCCTACCTGCGTGACCGTGGGCTGGCACACAGACAAGCGGTGAGTTTTCCCGTTGCTCCGCCTGGCGTGTCCCTTACCCGCGGGCCTCCCTGTTTCACAGTCACACAATACGATGCTTCCTTCACGGCCCATGTCACTGTCGTCGCTGTGACGAGGTTGAGCGCCAGTGCGAGTCTCGACGGCTTGTGTTGGCGCTGCTCCTATGCGGTGTTTCTCATTTTCACAATCTTAATTTATTTAAGCATTCTCAAAACTTTATTCCCCTAAATGGTGGGATTATTGAGACTGTAAGATGGAAATCACCTTTTTCTAATTTTCACGGAATTTCCAAAGCGAAGGTCACGCTATTGGTAAAAGCCCTTTCGTTTTATTATCCGATTTCACAAAATTTGGGTTACGTTTTCATGTTAATGCATGAGACATTTTAGGAAAAGCCATGAATTTAGATAACTATTTTGTATGTCTTCTTTAAAAAATATATGTATTCACGCTGGTTGCTGGCACTTTGATACGGCACTGCCTCTGCTGTGACTCACGCTCCCATCCTCCCTGGGGTCCTGCTCTCGTCACCCAGCTGGTTTTCCTGGACAGGTTTTCTCCTGCTTCCAATCCAGTTCTAGCACTGTGAGCATTCTAAAACACAGTCACGTCCCAGTAACTCAGGGACTCCTTCTACGATGTCCCATCGCTTTGGAAAAAGAACGCGGGCTACTCAGCGTGACTTACCTGAGGGCCAGGTACCCTTTTATCTCGTCTCTCTCTACCCCCTTCCTCGTACTTGATTCATTCGCCATTGGAATTCTTGCGGGTCTCTCTCCTGCGTCTGGGATCACTCTTTTTCTTATGTGTCTTTCATGTCTCATCATACACACACACTACTTTTCCCCGGAAGTCTTCCTTTTCCCGAGCTGCATTTGATGCTTCTCCTCTGTGCATCCTGAAGCAGCCGGCGTGTATTGGGATATTCAAATTCTCTGTTAACCATTTCTCCCATTATTCCGTAAGTTGTATGAAGTTGGGAACTATGTCTGTCTCGATCACCATTTTATCCTCAGGGCCTGCCCAGCATAGTATGTGCTATATGACAGCAATGAATTATCTTGAAAAGGAAAAGTGCACATAATAAACTAAATGCATTTGTGATCATTTTAGAGCAAAAAATGAGCACTTTTTCTCTATTCGGAATTAAAAATATCCGAGTCAACAAAAGGAGGTCTACCCATAAATAAAAGGCAACTTAATTCGCTTGATGTGTTTATTTATTAAGATAAGTCAATTTTATTTGACTTGTGCCTTCTACAATTAAGCCAACCTAATTTCACATACGTGAGGTACCTAGAATAGTCAGATAGTCAGATTTATGCAGACAGAACGTAGAATAGTGGTTACCAGGGCCTTGGAGGAGAGGGTTCGTGTTTAGTGGGATAGAGTTTCAGCTAGGGATAAGGGGAAAGTTCTGGAGATGAATAGATATGATGGCTACGCAACGATTTAAATGTACTTAATGCCATTGAACCGTACTCTTAAAATGGTTAAAATGGTAAATATTATGTTATATTATGTTATATATATGTATATTATGTAGAGATGTGAAAAAAAACCCCTACAACTCTATTATGAGTGAAATTACATACACGCTTCAGTTTTATATTATAGTCGATTCATTTTGCAGTTTGAGAGAAAAGACAAGAAGGAGAACGAGAGACACGGAGAGACGGTCATTGAGGAATGCGAGGTGGAACGTTTCCAAGACAAGCAGCTCAAGTCACGTTCTCCCTCGAGACAAATGCATATGTATCATGCAGCGTCTGTGTGTCAGAGAGTTGCAGGCAGTTTGAATCAATTGTCTCAAATTATTATTTTCCTCTCAAATTTCAATTTGCCCTTAATACCCGGAGAAATAATCCATATGAAGAGAAATCATGTCTTTAAAGTTTACTTTTGAACTCGAAGAGATGCTGGTCGATGGAGCTTGACTAAAGATTCTTTCGATATTTAAAAGTTGTTTCTCGCTTTATCTTTTTTGAAAAAAATGGCGTCATTTCATAATTCTTAAAGTTTCACTTAATCAAGCGTTTGAGTCAACGTTGTGCTCTCCTACTCCAGATTAAGCCCCACTTTGGACTGTATCTAAAAAAGCGCAATAATCAAAATCAAGGCAATACTCCAATGATGCGTGCGTTCAATACTGCTTTAATTATAGTACCAAGAGTTTAGCGCACCATTCTGAACCTGATACCCGTAGGGACGGTCGGGGAAGTGTTTTTGTAGAGTGTTAGTGTCACCTCTGTGAACTTCCTAAAAAATATTTGGCATTACACAGAGGTCTGGATTCAGCCTGTGGCCTCAGCGTCCTCCATTTGGGTGCAGCTTGGCCTGCAAAGGCCCATGGCCTCTCGCCTGGCATTTACTCACGGTTAATCTGCACGATCACATAGAGGGTAGCGGGTATGTTTACACGCCAGCTCAGTCTGCAAAACAGGGACAAGCGTGCACAGTAATAATCTAGGAATATAGAGTTTTCTTACGGCAATGACGGACAAGGATGTGGACAGCTTGTCGGACAAGGAGGGGACAGAAATGTTGACCCCTGATACTCTGATAATGAATTAGACACTAAGAGTTTCTGTCTTGTTCATGAGACAGCAGATGATTCTATGGTTACCACCAGACCTTAGAAAATAGAACAATAGACTATATCATTCACCCAAAGGAACTAAAAGAAACGAAGGAGCTTTGCCGGTATAATTCTCAGCTATAGAAATTGCTGTTTGTAAAATCCCACGTAGGCTGAACTCTGTGCCCCACAATCCATATAGCTTGGAAGGTTGCATCGCATGGCGTGTTTGAGAAGGAAATGCTTCAAATATTCCTGATGTAGGACTTAGCTAAAGTCATTTGGCGGATGGGAGGGTTGTCTATATTCCAACCAAGTAAAATCGTGCCTAAGGTCTGAGATGATCTGGGTACGGCAGAGACCAGCTGAGAACTACACACGCGGAATGTCTTCTCATGGATTCTCGGCTCCAATAAATTCACACAAATGAAGCTTCTGACCCCAAATAAATTGCTAAGGAAGAGAGCTGGAATGAGAGCTTTCCAGATAAAGGAATATATTTTTATAAGGAACGCGTGGCTGTCACTCACCGCATTTTCTTCTCGAAGTGAAATACACCAGCCTCATTTTTTTTGGGGGGGGGGGAATTACATATATATAACATAATATAACATAATATAACATTAAAACATACAGTATAGTCTGCTGTCATTTATATAAGAACATGACAGTAGTGTAACTTCTTTTATAACCTGCCGTTGCCTGGTACTTGCCCCCTGGTTACTAACCCAAGGTTATCTCTGACAAAATCTGCTAAAAGGGACAGGAAACAAGGTCATCTGAAGATTTAAGCTAAAATATATACATACACATATACCTACAACGATAAAAAACCCAAGCCAGCTGTTTACACCTACTCCATGCTTTGTGTTACGGCGCTGGCCAAGCATTAAGACGACCAGTCCCCCCGCCTGTCCTTCACGAGCAGTCTGAGTCCCTGGGTTGGTTTTGCATGTGAATATTTTGCCAGATAAAGGAAGAGAATTCAAATATGTAGCCAGCCTTCAAATTATAGTCTTCCGAAACCACTTCGCAACCTTTCTCTATTCTTCTCCCATTCTTCCTTTTATTGGGCTTCTTTGGGTAAGTAGAAACAGATGACCTCTGAGAGTTTCCCAGACGACCTCAGTAATTTCTCTACCGTTTACCAGTGGAAATGAACTTGGAACTTTGAACTTATCAGCCCAGTAACATGAGATATAGCAAGCGAATGTTCATTTGGCAGTGATGATAATTAATAGTATGAAACATCTGATTTCATACCTTATAAAACAGAAAATAGAACAATGGACTATATCATTCACCCAATGAAATCATCTAAATGACATTGAGAATGGTTTTCAAATTCCTTCAATATGTAGGGTCCGTCATAAAGCTGGAATCTGTTTCAACACAGTATGCGTGTGATTGATGTGTTTTGAACCTAAGGATTAATTTAAAGGTTTATGAATTCGACATTTAATAACATCCGTAAGAGTAATCTTAAATTACGTTACATTTTGCAAAATATTTTTAAGTGAACATTTTTATAATTGAAGAATTTTAAACCAATAAGGGAATGTGCTATCCAGCCATCACTTTTTGAAGTGCGCTTTTTGAAGTTTTACTTTCAATCTTTTGGCTTCTGTCCGTGGTTGACAGCCTGTCGGCTGGGGACAGAAGAAGAAAGTAAAATGACAGCCACACTCGCGATTCAGTTTTTTGTGCTCTGATGGATATCGGACCTTGCTACCGCCAGGAATAAGACCGCCCTCCTGGCAAGACGAAAATGGTGAAGCGTGTCTCCTTTTCAGTGCTGCCACCAAACTGTTTCCTGGTTTTGAAATAAAACAACTCAAGAGTCACAATTTAAAGGGAGAGGGTTGTTTTCAGGACCACTGCTACGAATCGTGAACCTGCTGGGCAAATACGGACTCTACAGTTCCTGCAGGTCGGGTCTGGCGCACAGCTGTCTGCAGCAGGATGCCAGGCGGACCCTGTTTTCCCACATCTCACCATGCGCGTCTCCCTCAGGTCTCTCTTACGACGAACGTGAAAGCACAATTCTTTCCCGCCTGTCAGACCGCCTTCTGCAAGTTTTCTAACTCTTGGCAAAGTCCGCCTTCCCGTTCCTCGATGAGAGTGGTCAGGCTCGGTCTTCCTTATCTGTCCCTGAAGTTGCCGATTCTTTAAATTGAGGACTGGTATGTGCGGAACTCATAACAATTGGAAATGTCAACGAAAGTTAAGATTTAGAAGGAATTCTGAACGTAAATCCCTTTGCCCATAACAATGAGGCATAGAGCAACTCGAGTAGAAGTTAAAACATTTTAATTTCACGAGACTGACTCAACTCTTACTGCGCATACGGTGAATGAGGAATTTATTAGTTATAAAGTTTTTCACTTAGAATTTTTTTTACTAAATTTATTGGGGTGATATTCGTTAGTAAAATTATAGTTTTGAGAATTTAGAGTTTTTAATGGAATAAAATCATATTGATTTAAATAAGAATTATAGTAATTTATTTCATATTTTTTTCCAGAGAATAGGGTTGGGGCACCAAGTATGTTTTGAAACGATTTCATCCAAGGCTGCCTGAAATGTTCCTCTCTCTTTGTTCACAGATGTGTAAAAGATCTTGACCTTAGATCACTGTGGTCCCACCGATGACATTGGTTCAGATTTACTCAGAAGGGATGGGGCTGTACTTGTACTTTACAAGAAGCAAGAAGTCCCAGGGTAAAGACACAACCTGTTATTACATGTCATTTCTGTCACATTTAAAGCTGTTTGTTCTCTTTTGTAAGCAAGATTGAGGTCAGTCAGAAGTGAGTGCAGCCTGTCCTGGGTTTTCTGGAACTTTCTTTATAAACTAAGTGGATGGATTAGCACATCCGGGATTTGAAATGTAAACTGATTCACCAGTTGACAAATTGGGAAGTTTAATTCACCTCTAACTTTCTTTTTGCAAAGGGTGGCGGGGAGTGGGTAACATCACTGAAACATTTCAGAAAAAGTGAATCTGCTGACCCCCTGTTCTGGCCATTAGGCAGCACCTCATATGTCATGAGGTATGAGGCCACTGCCCACCTGCCCACAGCTCGCAGCTCAGGGTGAATGCAGGGCTGGTCGGCCACAGTGGGTGGTTTATATTAATGCCAGGGAATGTGAAGTCTAAGGTGGGAAAGGTGAGCGATTTGATTTCCCAAAGAGAAGACCGTATTGAGAGATGTCTGCGACCAAATCAGATATTTTATTTGGATAACCGGAGAAGCTGCTATTCGAAGCTTTAGGGAATTCTGCCTTAAAGAGGGCCCTTGCAGACGGGGTCATCTGCGGTGTGTGATAAGCATCAGCCGCCGCTGCACACAATCGAACTGATCTTAGCTTCTGCCGTTTTTAATATATGGCTTTTACTTTCTGCCGATGCTGCTTGCGTTATTAGGAGATTCCTAGATAAAATGTAAAAAAATACATAAACCTATTAAAAATAGAGGAGTAATACCAAAGTGAGAAATGGCTAGTTTTCACTCCAACATTAGCTTTACTCCATCCTAAAACAAACCGAAGGTTTACTCTGTTCTTTAAAATTTTATACTGAGAATCAGATTGTGTTTCTAGCCAAATGAATGTTAGTTTTGAATCTGTTATTCTCCATGTAGTTACTTGAGGACACCTACTTGAATATTTAAATATCCTGCAGCATTTTTTTTTTCAAATCTCATCAAAAAGCATTAGTAAGTAATTCAGCTTTTGCCCCTACATTATTCATAAGAAAAAAAATATGTAGACAAAGCCGACCATAGTCAAAAGGTCGTGTTTGTTTCGTTCATTCATTTTTCTTTGTCCTTCCATTCATATGTTTATTTTGCCAAAACAGGGTCGAAATGGCATGGCGGGATGGTAGGGATAGTTCCAAGTTTTGTTTCGTTTTAATTCGAGCTTATTTTAGAAGATGTTGTGTGACGTGTTGGCCTTCTTTGGATGTAAATGTGTCTCTGGATTGGCTGCCAGGACTCGACGCTAAATCCTCTCTCTCCTCGCCTAATGCTCTGAACCTTTCGACAGCGCCGACTCGATGGCTCCAACGCTGTGCCTTTTTGTCTTCCTTTCCTTTGCTTTCTAAACATGTTTGTGTTATGAACCCTACACGGAGGCAGGGGACATTTACGATGGTGGCTGGGTCGCCTTGTCACCACCTCGCTGAATCGGAACCAGTCCACAGGGTGGCTGGCCTGACCCAGCGGCTCCCCCGGGCCGGGCAGATTCATGGATGTGCTGAACTTCACAAAGACTTCATTCTGCAATGAAAGGTTAAAAAGAAGCAGGGACGAGAAAGAGGAGAATAAAGATGAGGTCCGAGGAGAATGGTGGATTCAGCCAACGAACATCCGCAGAATGGCTAACGGAGAAGAATTCTGCTGAAGGAAACTTGGCTATTAATGTGACCTGTCCCCCTTGTCTTTGTCCTTTTGAGGGGGGAGGAAGGTTATCTGAGCTGTTGGTCAAACAATAGAGGGGGACAGAGAGATATGTTTTTAAAAAGCAAAACAAAAAACTCTCCCTGGCCTCCCGTTCAGGCGTTTAGGAATGAAAGCCTCACGTGGATTCCTTCATTTAATATTATGCAGCTGCTATGACCTAAGCTCACCTTGTCCCTCTGGCACACAAGTCAGAGGACCCACGGCTTCCCCCGGATTCAGCTGCACCAGGGCTGGGGAGTTAGTCTTTAGAGCGAAGTCCAGTCTCGTCTCTCTAAAGAGGGACGTGAATTCGCAGGGACGATTTCAAGGGAGAGGAAAGCCCCTGACAAGGAGTGTGATGGAAGCCACTCAGCCTGTCCCACCTTTGTTTCTTCCTAGAGTTAAAGAGTCCCCATAACCCCTGTGCACTTCTTAGTCCTGACCTAAATGTCTATGGAGGTCAGAAGAAGTCTGCAAATGACACTTTAAACCAAAGGTGTATTTACACTTATGAAAATGACCCCATGTGATCGTACAAAATGTATTCGTAGTTTAAACGCCTGTGACAAACGTTTATATCCTTATTGTAGGTGACAAGATAAACACGGGGGCCGTGACCGGCAGAACCGAGTCTTGAACAACTCGAGTAGGAAAATTTGATTTGCATGCCACTCACAAAGGATTTCTACCAGCTCTGACGCCAAAGTTATACAAGTTTAAAAAAAAAACGCACGATGACTTTACCACTTCTCTATATTTGATTTATGTTCACCGAACTGTGTGAGAGAGGAAGCTGGCACTTTCTCCTCTCTGGAAACTAAATAATGCATCGTGCATTAAGTAGAGAACCTGATTCAACTGTTTTCCAGCTTCAGACTTTAGATTTTATTGCCCAAGTATTAAGAGGTTGTGTGGAAAAGGAGCCTGAGGCAGGAGAAGAGAGAAAACCTTGCATTCTCTGTGTTTTTATCATTTAAACTGTACAATAGGTGTCATTGTGTAGCGCCACAGTTGGACAGTGTTGTTCTGTCTGCTTTCAGCTGAGAAAGTGTAGAGCGCATGAACCGGCCGACTGAGACAGCTATTATATCGAGCTGAATGCCCTCTGCCCTTTAATTTTAAGGTTTATTCATTCAACGAATATGTGCTAAGCACCTGTAATGTGCCCACTGTTGTTCTAGGCCCTTGCGATGTATTCATGGACAAACCAGACAGATACCAGCGGTCTTTGGGTTGACGTTCTAGGAGAGAGTCTTGGTCTGAATCATAGAACCCGATTCAAATTGCTCAGATTCAAATTGCAAAGACTTCAGTCTGTAGTCATTTCATTCACCATTCCCATTGCAGTTTCTATTTGCTCAACACTCTCTTCTCAGATGTTACCCCAGGAGGCTTCATAATTTCACCCGGGAGGTATTTCTTCAACCCTTGTCCATTCCGTTTCTCATTAAACACTTCCCATGGGCTGAGAAATAGAGAGGTGATATCCGAAGAGTCTTTCTAGTTCTTATTCTGTAAACCTGCAAGTATCAGATATGCGCTCAAGCTAGGCGGGTATTGTTTTCTTTTCTCAAATCTTAAATGTGTTTACCAAAGTCCAGGAGATGACTCGACTGTCGGGGGGAAAGGCTGGAGCAGTCACGTTCAGCACTTAGGTCGTGAAGCTCGGCTCTTACATTTCTATTCCCCCGTCCACTTATTCATTCATTTACTCTTCACCCGATGGACTTTTGGTTGCGGCAAACTGTGTGCCGGATCCTGACTGAGCCACTAAGGAAAGCAGGGTGACTCAGACTGCCATCACCCTCTGGAACTTAGTCTGGTAGGGGACCAGGATGCACCTCTATAAACACAATCGATGTCTTACTTCGAGTCAGGAAGGACTTCAGTGTGTCTTCAGCTGGTTTCGTGGCTTTTAACTGTCTTCGTGACACATCGCTCTTGTCATCAGAGGGATGAGCACGTTGATTTGAGTCAAGTCGTTTGGTACACGTGTGCACAGGTCGCATGCACACGCGTACACAAATATACACACGCAGAAAGGTTTCTTTTTGCTCAGCTTTGCCGAACTAATTTTCCTTCAGCTCTTGGGCCCAGCAGTCCAGTGCCATGCAAGCCTTTCAGAACGGGGACGGGGTGCGTGCCCAGATGAATTCTTCCGTTCCGCGCTCGGTGTCACTTCCTGGGAATCAACAATAGGCCTTTTCACTGTGGTCTTTGATCCCACCAGTTCAGTCACGATATTTTTCCAGATGTTTCCGTCTTGCTATTACGAAAAAGCACAACGCGAGTTAAGCCAGGCCAAGCTGGCCTGTCCCTGGGCTGAGCAATGCGGTTTCCCAGATCACCGGGAACAAGGAGAAACCCAGACTTTAAAATCTGAGCAATCTCTGGAATTATAAGTGCTTTTAGGAAAAACGCCATGCCCGATGTCTTCACAAAGACGTCGTTCAAAATAAGTTAACGTGCTCTGTTCTTTCTGTGTAATTTATTCTAACCTGTCCACTACAGCCAGGGATCTAAATGCCAATAGTCATGAAAAAGAAACCTTAACTGCCAAAGGATTGTGCTATTTAGGTGTTTTGACAGAGAAAAGACAAATCATTGATATATAATGCTCTCCATCAAAGTTTCAGGAGCAAAAGATTCATAGCATCCTTTGACACAAATGGCCAAAAATGAGCCCACAGTCATAGGAACTTAAAACATTATACGTGAAATTAACTTGATCGTACTAGAAATAAGGAGAGCGAGTTTTTAAAATGCCCCACGAGAGATGCCCAGCGGCCCGCAACACCGAAAGCGGGACCCCTTCAACCTGTACTTCAGCCCAAATCAAGCATGGAGACTTTCCGAGATGCTTGAAGCACGTGCCCCAAAGCTCAGTGTGAGATGTGAAAAGCAGCTTCTTGGGAAATGGCAAGAACCCATCCCCTTGATAGGGGCTGCTGAACTGTGGCTGAAGTCTGACTCCAGGAAGAGTTATTAGGAAGAATACGTTGTCTGAATGACGCTTGTTTATTAAGACTTTCTGTTCTGACGTGTGCTGTCACTAACACATAGCATTATTTACTGAGCTTGGTTCCCAGGTGGACGATACCTTTGGCAATGCCTGTATGCTCTGTGATTTAGCGATTTCAGTCCTCAGTACATTCCGAACAGCAATACGGAGTTAAGTGAATGAGAAGACATGTATGAGAACGTTCAGAGAAACATTTTTGTAACAAATAAAAATGGGAAACTCTTGAAATACTTATCATCAGCAGAGCAGATAAATTATGGTGTATTCACGCACCGAAAGGCTATACAGCAGTGACAATAAACCAATTATAATGACACTCAGCAATATGGATGACATCTCACGAACATAGAGTTGAGTGAGAGAAGCCATAACAATAGTACATGATTTGTGATTCCATTTATATAAGTGCGAAGACAACCAATCCATTCTGTTAGAAGTTAGGGTCACGGTGACCTTTGGGGCACGGTAGGATGAAACAGCAGCAGAAGTCAGGTTTCTGGGGTGCTGGTCCCATTCAGGTTTTTCATCTGGGTGAAGTTTGCATGGTATATCCAGTTTCTGAAAAGCCTTAGAGCTGTCCCCTTGTGTGTCCTGTTCAGTATGCGTGTTAGATTTCAATATTCCTGTGCAAATGCAAGCACACGTCCCCTTGCTTAGAGAGTACCGTGGCAGAAGAAAAACTCATTAGCAGATACTTAAAAAAACAAAGTAGATCAGAGTTGAGGGCTTGAAGTTTAAAGAGAAACCTCTTTTGTGAATATTCAAACCTCGTATTTTTTACTTTAAGTAGGGGAATATTTTTCTGAGCGCATATTATTGTAGATTCATTTCATAGTTATTATTTGACTAAGATCTCTTTGAAGAATCGGCATAAAATGGTACTCAATAGAAGTATGTTGAATGAAAATTAATATTAAATGCTATTCTTCTCTGTAAAATATTATTACAGATTTCTTTGAGTAGATATTACCTGTCCCTTCTTTGAAATTCCACAGTGTTGGTACTACCCTTAATGACACATATATTACTCTGTATTCTATTTAATTTTATAAACTCCTTGGGGCAGAGTCAAATGTCATTCACCTTTGAGTCTCCTGTGATAATAACTATATTGTGACAAGTGTGCAATATAGCGACGAGTGTGCACACTGGTGCCAGACTGCGTGGGTTCAAGGCCCCTCTCCGCCACTTATAAGTTATATATTCTGAGACAACAGTTTCCCGTTCTGTACTTAAGTTTTCTTATTTATAAAATGAGAACAATCATGGCATCTGTCTCTCAGGATTGCCTTCAAAATTAAAATGAGTCGGATTCACAATGTTCTGGAAACTGTTCCAGATATGTAGTAAGTGCTCAATAATTGTTCGCTGCTATTTTTAGTCGTTGTCATATCATTATGATTCTCACTGTACTTCCAGAATGAAAAATAATAATTAAAAAGATCCAGGAAAAAAGTCATATATAAAAGACCCTGTCTGCTCATTTCCAAATACAGCTTTTTGCCTCAGACATTCTTCAAGTACAGGGTGTCGATCACTTATAGTTAAATATGTTCAAATTGTTTTCGATCAGTCTGGTGCTTTTGGGGAAATCCTGGTGCTGTTCTAATTCAGTGAGGTAGGCTGGGCTGCGGGAACACACAGACCCAAGAACGTATAATGAAACACGACGCAAGCATATTTCTAGTTCACGTTAAAGTCTCAGTAGACGTGACTATCGGTTTCCACGACGATTCAAGGACCTAGGCTTCTGCTGTCGGTGGCCATTCCCGACGCTGCCATCTACTTTTTAAAAGTCGTGAGGCGGAACGGCACCCCTCACTCACTCCCACGTTCCTTAGGCTAGACTTCAGTTAATGCCCGCGTCCGGCTGAAGAGAGGTGGCCAATGCAGTTTAAGTGTGTCTCCCAGAAGAAGACATTGAATTTGGGAAATGGCTGGCAGCGTTCGCCAGTATTTAGAAGCAGGTGAGGGTTGTGGCTCTCTCCCTGACCGTCTCACTACAGGGAGAGGGCGGACTCAGAACCCTTCTCCACGCACATATGAATCAGGAATCGGGCCCCCACACCAAGAGTGTCTATCCCGAAGCTCATCGAAGTCCCAGATCGCTTCGCCACAGCTGACACGAAGGCTTCCCCTTGAGATAAGCACAGCACGATTCTAGGGCGGGACTTCCGTTAAGCTGAGAGACAGAATCAGGCCACCAAAGTCCTGTGAATCACATCTGGATACAGCATGATTTCAGAATCCAGTTCCAGGGGCCATTTCATACAGTAAACCCTCCATCGCTCACTAGATTCTTCTACTATGTCCGCACAAGAGTGACGATGTCTCTGTGTCCTAGCCCATCCAATTATCTCAAGCACTAACAATTTCACTAACCAAGCCCCGCCCCCACCTCTTCCATCCGTTTTGCCAATTGTAAAATCTTCTAAGGTTGGTGGAGAAAAAAGTAACTAAAGCAAATCTATAGCAGCAATTCTGGAATGTGGTCTTTTGATGCCACATGAGCTAACTACAGTTGAAGTTCAAGAGTATATTCCTAGTGAGAGCAACTAACTGCCCCTGTGTATAGAGAAAACAGATTATTCAGTCACGTGTCATACTGCCATGCAGAAATATGTTTATTATGGGTGACACAACATTATGAAAAGTAAGGTTAGCCTTCGATTCAAATATCCCTCTGACGGAGGCATTCCTCCGAGATTTCCCTATGATAAACCACTTCCTTATAATTTTGTGGTTTAATGTGTAATATTTGCTTGAAATATGAAACGTCGGTTGGAAGCCCAGCAGCTGTGCTGTTGCTATGAGGAAGTTGTCCCAGATTTCTGCCGTTATTTTTTTTTTCTTCAAAAATTAATAGAGGACAATGACTTCCTGATTCGATAACCCTTAGAAAAGAAGGAAGTAATGAAATGTGAGCATTCTCTGGAGACTTTGCTTTTGGAAAAGCTCCCAAAGCCACTGTGTGCTGGTTGATCATCTGGGCGGGGGTGTCCCCCGGGTGGTTTCGTACAGAATACTCGTGTTCAGGTTGTGTGACAAGGAGCCGTACCTCTCTGGGATATGGGCAGGATCTGCGGTGTACGTTATGCGTACATTTCCTCAGACACTGGAAAATTCTTCTTGCCTTTCATGATGGTCTTTCGTTCGTCTTGTATCACCCTTGCTGGTGGGATGACAGAAAGAATTCATTATCCGGAAATGGTATTTGGAGCCATGTTTTCTGGGTCCTAGACAGAGGGCTTAGTTCTGTGTTGTGATATTTGTTTTTAAGTTGAGCAGGGGTGCCCCGAAGGAATGTTGGAGACCACGCTCCTTGTGCTGAGAGCCGCTGTCTTCAACCGCTGTGGTGTTCACCATGGCGATGGGACTAGAATTTTCAGCGCTCTGAGCTCTTCTGCATTCCTAAGTAAGCTTACATAACACCGCTGGGGACAAAGCGCTTGCCTGCTGAAAGCCAAATAAGTGAATACATTTGGCCTAGGGATTTTTGAACCGTTGTAAAAAGATTTTTTGTTTCCTGGCTTTTTTTCAAATCATAGTTAGGAAAGTTTTTCTTCAGCTGACATCCTTATTATCCAAAACAGGGTGTAGAATTCAGGTGAGCAGACGATCGCAGCACATAAGAGTTATAGATTAAATACCTGGGTATCCGAACAGTGATCGCCAGGCTATACAGTCTTTAAAAAAATGTTCTTCTTACATAAAAGCTCCCCTTCAACATCTATCTCACATTTGGTGCTGAGCCTCCTGCAGCATGGGAGGATTGTGTCTGGCACAAAAATGATAAACTCTCTAGAACCTGGCCGTACCATTGAATAGCATTGAGCAATATTGAATTATTCTTTTTCTAGAAGATGACTAATGGCAACAGGAGCCTATCATTATAGAACGACTTATTTTTTTCTCTTATTTTGTCACATTATCTCTTCCCTAACCAAGTACCAGTTTTAAACACCATTGCTCAAAGACTATTTTGATAAGTTTTATCCAAATACCTCAATAGTTACTTTAGGAAATGTAAGGAGTTCTCGTGCATGGTGGAGTGTCACATCAGATTTTGTAAAGTAGAAGGCAGACATCTCACTTAATAAGGACCGCTTGGCCCAGAGACGTAAGTGAGTGTCCAGGGATTAGACCTTACGGTGACAAAGCTGCCTGTCAATGCCAGTCATGTGTGGTGTCTCAGTGCGTCCTGATTTGAACTAGGAAGCATTTAGATGCCAGGTCAGATGAACCAAGGACTTACGTCTTTAGAATTATGAATCGAAAGTCATTTTGGCCTGTAGATCTAAGCAAGGTCAAAGGCAACTGGTAAGACCACGAATCCCTCATCGTCTGCGGTGCGTGTGCCGCTTTCCCGCTGGCACACCAGCCTGTGGCAGCTTCTGTTGTCACGATGGCTCTTTATAAAACATTCAGGCTGTTTGGGGTGGAACAAGCCAAAGGAGAAGTCTTTGTTTTCTTAAAGACAACCAGTTTGGCCAATTCAAAAAATAATAACAACACAAACTTCTCAACCCTTCCGTGACTATTAAAAATATCTCGCTAAATTACATTTCTAGTTGTGCTGCAGGAAACTCCAAACCGTATCTGTTTGTTTGTTTGTTTGTTTGAAGTTGACAGGCAGAGAGTAGGGTTGTGACAAGGCATCTGCTGGTTGTCTGTCGTGGCCACTTCTATTTGGACTTGATTTTTATTTTTCAATAACACAAGTCACAGCAGTTCAATCTGGTCGAAGGATTAAAGGTAAGGACTAGGTGTTTATTGTGTGTTTGATGCAAAATGTAGTAAAGCACCATAACAGAAATAGAATTGGCCTCAGTTGTGGGAGGATGCATTATTTATGAAAGCATTTTAGTTTTCTGTAATGAGAATTGGAAAGTCTCTGGATATTTATAATTGGCTATATGCAAGCAGTAATCCTGGAAGATCTGTGTAAGGATCGAATAAATTACACTTAATATGATTATACCAGGAACTTTGTAACATTATGTTTAATTTGAGGTTGAGAAGTATCTTCATTACTATGGAATGATTCTCTGGCCTCTGGTCTGATAGGCTGGCTTAAGATTTCTGCCTGGATCAGGCAGTTTAGTCTATAAATTAGGTGACCAAGATGTTGTCGTCAATAAAATAGTGATTTCAATTTATGTAACCGACTTATTAGTAAGTTTACCTAAACCTCAGCTGTTTTTCGGCATGGCCGAATTGTTTATTCAATAATTTTTGACATTTTTAGGATTGTATATATATCGTTTTTACTTAATTTCCATTGTATTTCGAAAAGTGTTTGAGACAGCTGAGTCTAAGCCTCCTGCTTTGCACTGTGGCAGGTACAAAGGTAAGTAAGTGGTCTCTGGCGTTCATTTCTCTCCTCGGTTATTAGGCAGCACGGAAGCACAGTGCCGCACGCCGTGTCCCAGACAGGCGACGGCCACCTTCACTAGCTCTCAGAAGGGACGTGCTCCTGGTTCTTTACAGAGAATCCAGCACTGTTCATCTGACTCTAATAGCTGGTTTGTTATATAGTCATCGATGGCTAATTAAGTCGGTCAACTTTTGTAAAGCGGTCCTTGAAGAAAAAAAACCAGATGTGTCATCAATCGGTTGTTATTAAAAATCACATGCAAAAGTATATGTTCTGTGTAGTTGTGTAGATAGAGGGATCCACGAGTATTCAGGTGAAACATCCTGTTACATAAATATTTATTAGGTAGAAAAGCAAGCATCACTTTCATGGCTGATTCCATTTAATCCCGATCTGCAGCTCAGACCTTTTTTCAATGACAAGCGGATATTTTTTAAATTCCTTTTCCCTAGTAAGTAGCAAGTTTTGATGACACAACCTAATTCCTCTAGTTTTCACTTTCTGAGCTGTTTGGCTTATGTTCCGTCTGACACTTACTTGGGAAGGATCAAGAAAATTTAGTGTTTGTAGCTAAGGGTCTGGAGAATGGAAACATGCATGCTGTAGAGCGACACCTTGGTGAGCAGGCCCCCAGCAGATCATCTTAATTGTGTGCAAAACCCACCCTGGGAGATACTAAGTCACACATTGATACTATTCTGACAGTTCTTCTTCAAATGGCATGTTGTTTATTGCAAAGCAAGGACAGCATTTTACGTAACAACCTCAAGCCTTGCCTGGGACAATATTTTTCCCTGCCTTCCAAGACACAGATCGAGCTGGACGCGGAGAAGCTGTGTTCTAGGCCTTACTGTGCTTGTCCTGTCACCGTGAACTCTGGGTCACGGTCCCAAAGCACCAGGTATATGAATGTCCGCCACACTGGCGAGGCCTCGTTAATGGTTCCCGTTGCCAAAACAGCCTGGACAAATTCCACCCTTTGCTTTGGTGAGCTGAGTCCTGCCACCGACCCAGATGTAGCTTGGAAAAAGGGCTGTCGCTGCCCCCGAGTAGCTCCGACTAACCTGGCTTGTCCTTCCTTAGTACTTTTACCACCTGCCTCCTCTCACCACGGAGCTTTCTAGAATGCATCCATCCTGTTCCGGGATGCGGCCTCAGAACAATGCCTTCACTGGCAGCACCTGCTTGCATTTCGAGGCCGAAGGGCCTGAGAGCTTCTTTCGGTCTGTTTGTTTATGTGTCGCCTTCTGGAAATTAGCGAGAACAGTTATTGCCACCCTTCCCCAATCTGGGTTCCTGCTCAGAAGTTATCTATTCATGCCGGATGCAGGGATTGTGGTTTGTAGGGACAGCCCAGAAAACATTTATGTCCTCAAGGATTTGGGTGGAAGATAAGGCCGTGAGGAGAATAAATGTTTAGATGCACAAACAAATCTGTTTCTTGTAGCACAGCTCTGTGATTCATCATTTATTAGCCCACATGTTTGGTCAGAATTAAATAAAGATGATCATCAGTTTTCAAGAAGATGATATTTCTTTTAGATTTTGTGAGTCTAGTTTTCTGATTCAGAAAAGCAAAGATCGTTGATTTAGGCAAATGCTGTGTGAAAATCAGGAAGACTTGCCAGGTGTAGAATTCAAAAATTTGAGACACGGAATGTGAAGTTGGGATGGAAGGGAACGTCCTGCACTGTATGATTTACAGATCCGACAGCCCACGCCCAACTCCACTCAGATAAGTCTAGGAGGACAAATGTCCACATCTATGTGCTACTCATCACTTCGTACTCACTGTCACTTTATTTAAGCCCTCGCTTTTTACATATTCTGCCTCATCCGGTTCTTAGGATTGCATATGCCTCAATCCTGCTTACAAATAGATTACGAATTCCTTTCTATCATTCCAAAGTACCTGTTAAAAGACAGATCACACAGATAGCTCTCAAATATTTGGTTAGTTGGATAGTGTTAACTGGGGGAGAAAGTATCAGAGGAAAGGTAAATATAGAATTCATCGATCCATTCATTTTGCACAAATATATACCGAGCATCTCCTATGCACCAGGTCCTGTCCTAGCTGCTTCAGACGCTGAAATGAGAAAAAGTTAAATTCTTGGCCCGCATAGAGCGGACAGTCAAGAGGAAATGACACCAAAACAGAAATGACTCAGCTTGTTACAAAATATGAAATTTAAAGGAGACCAAATTACAGAAAGACCTAAATTAGGTAGAGTCATCGGTGGTCTTTGCTGAACAAAAGAACGTTGAAGCCAGTGGCTCCCACGTGGCTGCCTGTTGGAACCACCCAGGGGACCTTTGAAAAATACCGTTGCCTGGCTTCCCGCTCCAGACACTCTGATCTAATCTGGATGGGGTGCAGCCTGGGCTGTGTGGGGGATATTTTAGAAGCTGTCCGGGTGATTCTAACGTGCAGCAGAGTCTGAGAACGGGGGACCGATGCTGAGACCAGAAGAGCGAACCAGATCTGACCAGGAGAAGGATGCAGAGGGGACTTCGCAGCCCCTTGCACTGGGAGAAGGTGCCTCTGCTGGGTCGGGGTGAGAAATGGGGCTGCTGACTTAAACCAGGCTGGCCAGGCACGGCACTGAGGGTGAGGGTAATATCGTTAGGTCGCAGTAGCAACGAAGAAGTTCCAAGTAGGTGAGAAAAAGCTACTCCCTTGTCACTGGCCATGAGGTTATAAAAATGTAAATTTCAAACAAAATTCTGACACATATTCATAAATAGCTTTTAGCAAAGCAAACATAAACTGGTTCAGATGCTTCGTTCCTGAAGCTCGAGTCTCCAGGTGAGCTGAACTTACCTGTCCGAAGGCTTTATTACATAAGACAAAAACAACAGCATTTACGAGGCCGAGTTTACAATTCCAGGCCTTCTACGTGGCATCAGAAATCAGAAACCCTTCTAAACCAATGCTGGGCGCAGATCCAGTTACGGATCATGCCACAGACACCATTCCTCCAAGAGGTGAAGGATGCAGGCCTCAGGGTCGCAGGACACAGGCCCGCGGGTTCTGGGACCCTCATGTCTCAGTGAGGGTATGGCTAACGAAAGTATTTTAGCTCACTACATACTTTAAATCTCTGAAATGTCCCCTAATGAGATCTGATTATTCCATCTGTCATGCTAATTAACAAAATATTACTTTCACCAATAAAAACCCATTATTGATATTTATTTGCTATTGGCACAGTTTGTGCTCTTGATTAATACTCACGTAATAGCAGGACCTGCCAGAGGTGCGTCTACACTGTGGCCTGGGCATTCTTCGTAGTACATTAGCCGATGACTCCTGGGCATAAAGGTTTAAACCAACTGGTGTCTGCGCAGTATCACACTGATTATAATGAAGTCATTTAAAGTCAATTAGACTTTGTAACAGGGCAGCAAGGGTCATCTCTTAAGCCCTGAGAGACCGGAAAGGAAGCAGGGATAAAATTCTTTTGGGATGAAAAAGCAGACACTGATTCGCTTCCCTTCCTGACTATTTATCAAGCACAAGCGCTTCTAGAAAGCAGTGACACACATTTGAAAATCCAGGAGGAAATGGATTGCCACCTGGGCGTTCCCTTTTCTAAGCTCGCAGACGCCTTCCTGGTCTAGCTCTGTGAATGACTCGAATTGCCTCGTGATAAATCGTTGCTTCTCTCGTGTCTCGTGCAATATATTGATCCCAATTTTTCCTTATTTCATTTCTCAGTATCTGGGGATTTAAATGATATTTAGAAAACTCCGGCAGGTAAATATCAAATTAACTTGCTGTCTGCTTGGGTCATCGTTAACCTCGCTTCTGGCTCTTTTTCAGTAATGAGGTGCCATCTTTGATCAAGAGAAATGAAAGTGAGGATTTGAGCACCTCGGGAGTCACAGAACCCACCCCAGGAGGCCATGAGGGCCACCTTCCCACGGTCGTTCACCGAAGAAGGCAGGGCCTTGGAAATCTGTATTGCATTTCTTTTCGATGCTGCTGGATTCAGTCGCTTAGACGCTGGCAGGGCCTTTATGTTGCTCTGAGGAGCAGAGATTCTCATGATGCCTTCTTCAGGTCCAGCCGCTCTTTTGCTATTTTTGCCAGAGGATTCTGTAGCCTTCGCAGAGATAAACTTTAGAGCTGCTTTTCATGAGTCAGCACTTCTAAGTTCTTCTGTGTTATAGACAGAGCCTGTGACGATGGTCTGTGTTGTCAATAGAAATGTAATGTGGGCCACGCGTGTCATTTAAATTCTTCTAGGAGCTCTATTTTAAAAAGCCAAAAGAAGCAGGAAATTAACTTTAATAATGTATTTTTTGTAACCCAATATAACTATATCAAAATATTGTCATTTCAACATGTAATCAGTATAAGATGATTAATGAGGTATTTGACTTTCATACCTTCCTTGTAATTATTATTTTAAGCTTTTGGACTAGCTACAGTTCAATCTCAATTTGGACTGGCTACAGTTCAAGGGCTCAACAGCCACGTGTAGTTAAACGTAGAAGTGTATACAATGTTACGAAGAAATTTACCTAAATAATCTATTTCCTGTCCATCTTACCATTGGATTAATTTTTTTTAAGCCTATGCCCGGATTTGTTACGTTTTTCCCAGGGCTTCTCACGACCACTGGCCTCTGTTTTTAAGATGACAGGCTTAAGAGTGTGGCTGGGGCGGAGTTAACTGTCTCTGTGGAGTTTGGACACGTGACCCTGCGATCCTTAGTCCCGCACCCTGACCATTTTGGTTAATTGTTCACAGCAATATAAACGTGACAGAAATCAGACTAATGACTCATGGTGGAGAAACGTTGGCAAACCAGGCAAGGTATGAGAATGATTAAGCGGCAGAGCTCATGCTACTTCTGCGAAACCTAAATTTTAAAAGAATCGGAAGGCAGAGCACGTATAGCTCCAGAAAAGCACAGAGATATCCATGCTGTGAATCTTTCTGGTGAGCACCAGTCCTAACAACCGCTGGAAAGGCCAGGCACCGGGGCGAGTCCCCACCCCTAACAGGATCTGGCAGCACGAGGCGGTGACGTCATCACTTCCCCCGGTGACCCAAGTGCCATTTTCAGTTTGAAAGGGGAGAAGCCGAGGCATTTGCCTCCTTTTCTAGTCTCGGCTTTCATCGTCGCTTAAATGAGAGGGTTCGCGCAAATGACTTAAGCGCCAGTGTGCACTTTTTTAAAAAGTCCACATAAATCTTGTAAAATCACCCACGTTTGAAAGGACTTGGGCCGTTCTGCAATTTTGGACTCGGAATACTCAGTGCGTCTGCCGTGAATGGCGGCAGTTACACTCAACATAGTCGTGAGGCCAGAATTGAATGTCACAGAGGCTTTATGAAAGGACAATTCCATTTCGTGTCCTATCTGTTAATTACAGGATAGCATACTATATGTTTGAATGAGCTTTCGTACTTGTTCTTGTTTATTTCGTTGGCGGTTAAGCTTGAAAAGAGATAAAACCGAAGCAATGATGAAAAGTAGGGCAGTCTAGAGTAGACGCAGGGGTTGGTGCTGATGGGCATTTTGGTGCCGGAAAGATCCAGAAGGATCTTACTGACATCGGCCGTCCTTCCGCAGCCTGGAAGGGTTGCAAGCACGCCCTCGAACGCAGCATCATCCAGTACAGCTGTCAGAAGGATGCAAAGCTCCTGTATCTGTGCCGTCCGATACCGTAGCCACTAGCCGTGTGTGGCTATCGAAATGCGGCTGGTGGGACGAGAAGCCGAACAATTAATTTACATTTTGCTGGAACTCAGGTCAATTTTTAACTTTTTTTCCCCCTTAACAAAATATCAGTTGAGGCAAAAGGTGTCCGACTCAGGTGCACTTTATCGCCATCCCTCGTTTCAAAGTTGACAACGACTCATTTCCACTTGCCTTCGGGTTCGCTTTCTTGGATCGGATTTTATTTTATGTATTTCTTCGTTTTAACCCAGAGACTCAAAATCCTCTGATCTCCAGAGGCCTCCACCCCTTTCAGGTGATGATGGCGTGGTTCTTCTCGCCTAAAACGTAGGGGGCAGCGTCAGGCAAGATTAGCCGTAGCATTGTGACTTCTCCACGAATTTTGTTCTTTTCTACAGTATGATTTTTATTTTATTATTTTATTTTTCACCACATATTTTACCCCTTTTACCCCATCTCCCTTCTCCTCCACAGTGTAACTATTATAGAACACTCTCCTCTCAAATCCCGTGCCTTTCTCCCTTCCACAAATAAGAGTTCATCATTCCTGCCTTGCTTTCCCGATTCTGCGAGTCTGAGCTTCCAACCAAGATATAACTGCCTCAACGCGTTTTGATTTTGCGTTCTTCCTAATGGTCACTTTTCTAATAAATGCTAATTAATATACTTTTCTCGCTGGTTTAGAGCCTTCCGTGTTAACATCCTTCTCCTTAAAGAGGCTACATAGTTTTTCTTCTGAACGCTTCAGACCATTTGGAGCAGAACTGAATATAACAAAACCACTGTGGACTGCGATTTCTGTGCTGTCTTTCTCGACGAGATGGCTGCAAGTAGTTATGGATTTTAATATAAACAGCAGAATAAACCAGACTGAGTGTTAAGCGCTTTTGGCTTGCAAACACTCGCGTTTGAAAGACCTTGGTTGGACCTTTTATAGCATCTGAAAGACCACAGGGTTTTAAACACTCGAACTCACACGTCAGATGACTGTAAAGAGTGCTTTGCTGGATGAGAGGCCGGTGGCATTTGGCTCGCTCCCATCACTGAGTCTCTTCGGATACGGGCCGGTAAAGACTGGAGTGGCTTAGCGTTGCTCTTGCTCTGCCCTTGGTAAAGAGTTTTAAGCCTTAGCAAGTCAGGAATACGGATTTTAACATTTCTCACTGCGGTGAGCGCTCACTTCACGTCCTCGGTGGGTTCTGATACTTTAAGTGGATCGACATATAATGAAACCAGTTTTACCAGAGGCTGATTGATTTAAAGAAGAGTTAAGTTTCTGCAAGGACTTCGAAAAAAACGACGGTGTTCAAAGACCTGCCGTATTTGACAAATTAAAGGCAGAACCTCACAGGTCAGGTCCATGTTACATGGCACCTTTTTTATGGAAATAACTTCTTTCTCCAAAGAGCTCAAAACAAAATGTACTAATCTTTCTTAAATCTTCGCCTAACTTCCATGAAGGTGCGCAGGAGATGGCATCGCTCACTCAGAAGCTCAATGAGAAAAGACGCCTAAAATAGGGGTTGGGGCCAGAGTCCCGCCTTCTTTCGTTTCTGTGATGATTCTCGCGACCCCACATCTCCAAGCCGTGGCAACCCTGTCGGGAGGTCCGAGGGAGCACAGTCTGTCAACCGACCACACGGGTCACGAAAGGTGTGTATGACGATGAGGCTTCTGCTGAAACGCTGACATCTGCCTCCACACCTACGACACTTTTTATGGCATTTTAATGCTGCTTGACAAAGCTATTGCCTCCCTCCCTCCCTCTCCCTCTCCACCCCCACACCACACACACAAACACACATGTACACGCGGAGTCTCCTAGAACCCTAGGCAATTCAGGAGTTATAGCTTTAAATATACGATAATTTGAGAATAGATTGGACCTTTCTGAGCAGTCCCTCTCCAAAACAAGGGGGGGATGGAAATGATTTTCTCCCATTCACCAGACGCTTCCAGGAATAGGTGATCTGGAAATATGAACATCTTCTTCGAAATAAAGTACAGCTATTGAGAGAAGAGAAATTCAACAATCTTGAAAACAAGAATAAACAAAACAAGTGGCCAAACCTTAGGTGCCAGAGGAACGAGGAATATATGACCTCGCTTTACCTTCTTCATGGACGGCTCGCAAGAACTAATTATGTATGAGTCTGTAAATTTCTTGAAGTCCTTTGGAGAAAGAAGCCATTTACATATAAATTCCGATTATGCAGCTTGCATCCCACACGTCAAGCGTGCATGGTTAGTCGTGTCTGATGTATAAGTTATTGCTCCAGGTTATAGCTGAGGATGCTTCATCCACCCTCAGTCTTTGACCCAGTGGTGGGGTAGAGATGTATGGTGCCGCGTGTGGCCTCTGAGTGTAGGCAACCCCTTTGAGCCTCAGCATTGTGCTTGGAGAAACCGGAGCCTCTGTGTACGTCTCTTCTTGGAGGCATTTTCTTAAGAGACATGCGGGGGTGGGGAGGAGCGGGAGTTGGTTGGTGACCTGAGACATTAGTGTCCTTCGCTCCAGTGTCCTTCCCTTTAACCACTTACTGCCTGAGACATTAAAAAATTTAAACGGAGAGAAGAAAGTAGTTTTGATTAGGTAGGTTAGTTTCCTAGGGCCATAAACCAGGTGACTTAAACAACAGGCGTTTTTTCTCTTTCTGGAGGCTGAAGCCAGGGTGTGGGCAGAGTCGCACGCTCTCTGAAGGCCTCTGGGAAGAGCTTTCCTTGTCCCTTCCTACCTTTTGGTGGCCCCCACATTCTCTGGCTTGTGGCAGCGTAACTCCAAACTGCTGCCATGTTCACCTGGCCGTCTTCCCTCTGTGTCTGGGTGTCTTTGGATGGTCGTCTTCCGGTAAGGACACCAGTGATGTTAGATCAAGGGCCTCTCTACTCCAGCATGACCTCATCGTAACTGATGACATCAGTTATGACCCTATTTCCAAAGGTCACAGTCTGAGGCACTGGAGGATAAGATCTCAACATACCTCTTTGCAGGGGAGGGCACGATTCCATCCATAATGCCTGGTTAGGGTAGGTTTCAAAAATATGTAGCAGCTGAGCCTTTTCCTCTTATAAAATATCGCATGGAAGCCCACCCGCCCTCCAGTGTCCCTGCCCCCTGCCACCTGTGTGCGTGCTGTCCAGACACCATGGAGCACCCGCATCTTGCCACCTCGGGCTCCAAGCCGTGCAGTGCTACAGGCTGTGTTCCGCTCAGGTCCCCGTCCAGGTGAAATCCCATGCCTTCGTAGCAGAATTCGGAAAATAATCTGTTTATCAAGCTTGTCTGAAAGCAGTTGCATTTCCTTTGTTTATCGGTTTTAATATAAAGAAATAGAATCTGTGATGAAGGCGGACCCCCTCCAGGGTCACCTCAGCATTGTCACCAGCGGCTATACAAACAGAGCTGGGTGAAAAGTTTACTGCACAGGAAGGATTGAATTTTTCCCCACTAAAATTTGAGCCTCCACATAAAACCTCGGCCCTTGGCGCACTGTTCACCCCCTGCGAGCTAACTCCCTCCCTCCTTTCAAAAACTCAGGAAGGTAGAAACTCATCCTTGAAAGGGCTGCGACAGGCGGGTCCACAGCCAGTCCCACCTGCTAGGAGGCACCACATCTCCAACAGCGCCAATGACTCACCAGCAGAAGCTCCGACAGAGACCTCCCCGTGCGCCCTGCCCTGCAGACGGGACCGTGGGAAACAGGCCCAGGCCCCCGGGAAGAATGCAGACTTGCTTATCAGTCTTTGGGAGGCCGTGACCCGCTGGCAAAGAGAACTGTATTTTTGAGAGAGCTAGAATGCTGTCGGAAGCGCAGAGTTTGGGAAGGAATACACCAAACAGCCCAAGGGGAACGTCCTAACTTTACCTCCAGAAAAGGAGGCTTTAAATAGTCTCAGCTGACCCATATTTTTAGAAAATTGTTTTGTCCCAGGACGCCTGACCGTTGTGGAACCGGCAACGAAGCAGAGATAAACGTGGCGTTGCCATTTTTTTATGCCTCCCATGCAGCCCCGGAGAGCACAAGTCACGCTGGACAGCCTTTGATCGGCAGCCACTGGGCCCCTCTCAGGGAAGGGGCGGTTCATCTGAGCTCTGCTCTCCCTTCGCAAGTCCACGTTGGCGACAGGTCCCCCGGAGGGAGCCCGGTCTAAGGCATCTCCTTCACACCCACGGGACCGCTCTGTTCACAGCCCTGGGAGCGTGTCGCCAGGGTGATGGGACACGGGGCGGTCCAAGGGGCCAAGTGGGGGAGTCCGGTCCCACATGTGGGGTATCCTGTGAATGTGACATGCCTATGCCAGTCAGATCAGGTGCTTTTTCTGTGTGACAATGCACTGTTGCCAAAAAAGCTTTGGAGAGAGGGACGAGAGTCCTTCCTGTCTGATTCGTAGCTGTGGCTTTGAGCATGTCACTTCCTCTCTTGGAACTGCAGCCTAGGCTCACCGATCGATTCTTCTAAAACTGAGCTCTGCATATACTAAAAGGGAAAACCGTGACATGCGACGCGTCTCTGAAATAACAGGATACACCCCAGCTGTCCGCTTTAGTCCAACTCCATGTTGGAGACGGTATTTTTATACAAAAAGCAAAGCTGTCTGTGAGGTAGAATGGAAAACTCTCATGATAGTTTTCCAGGTAGAAATCGGGGAGACCTGTTTCAGAGGAGGACTGAGTGAAGTCACCTCGGACCCACGACTCACAGGAGTGAAGTTCACTCATCTTGGGATGTAGGGAGCTTTTGACGGCAATATTGGAGAAGCATTAGATCATATCATCTTGAAGGTCCCTTTCAGCTCACAAACTGCACGTTCCTTTGCCCGCTACATAAAGGCCAAGTTCCTTGACCCAGAATTAATGACCTTCTGCGAGGGTCACTGGCCCCTTCCCAGCCAGTTAGCCGTCACTCCCCTCGACTCCCTCGTTCCCCACTTCGTCTGGCTTCATCGTCCCCAAATTTGCCTTGCACCTGCCCGTTGCACCTGCCCGTTTCCAGGCCCGTTGTCTTTGCTGGGCTGACTACATCTACCTAGAATTCTTGATTCTACTTTCTACTAGATCTGCGACAAAAATGCAGCATTTACCCATTTCGAGTTTCTTTTCTCATTTATTTTAATATACCTCTTAGGATAATCTATTTGTAAAAGATGTGACAGATTTTATTGTGACCGCTGTTATTATTTATCACACTCAGAATATTTTTTTCTCATTGTGAAATACTTTGTAATCATATTTCAATGAATGTTTTAAAATATTTTATATTTTAAATATAGAAACACTCCAGAGAGAATGTGGTACTTTAAAAATTGAATTTAAAAACATACATCGAACTGACTGGAAACAAATTCTCGAGCACTTTCGAGACCTGTTTGGGACTGATGGGTAAATCACAGATGGAAAAGTAAAAAGTTTCATTTAGCCTTGACATTTTAAGAGGGAAAGAAAACAGAAAAGGAAAATCTTTGTAGCTGTCTTGGAAGAAATTGCTTCCAAATTGTTGTCTGTCAGCCACTCCAGATGGCTTTACCATTTCTTAATAGAACTGATGGTATTTTTAAAAGACCCGAGGAAAACAGATGAGGTTTTTCTTTCCTGTTTCCCTGAAAACGGATAAGGGAAAAACACCTTTAAAGGACCGTCTGTTTTAAGTACGTTAGCGGCTTGGACCAACTTTGACGCTGCCCCATGAACCATCTTACCTCGTCGATGTTCATACATTCTGATTTTTTAGTGGTGCAAAAGGGGCTGTATGAGTATGTTAGTGGTGAAAATAATATTTATCCTAAGCCAGAGAGATAATAGAAGCCTACTAAAAATGTCATATATTCTACGCAAAAATGTAAATGCGCATGTGTAATTTGTATATGTTATATTCTCATAATATAAGCTACATATATGATTATACATACAGTTGATGTACACGTATGTATGTGTGTACATATATATGTGCCTACGTATATAAAATAAAATAATCCTGAGAGCAGCCCCAGGCATGGATGTTATTCCCATTTTACTGATGAGAAAACACGCCCAAGAGAAAGACAAGGGAGCCACCAGGACCCGAAGCCAGGAGGGGACGTGGCCATGCTTCCAAGGCCGACCTCTGAACCACCCTCAAGTTGGTAGCGGTGTCTGTGGCATGTGTGTGATGTTTGGGTCTCACCACGGCATCCAAATCACTCGTAAAGACCTAGATTTAAGTCTGGCCCCCGTTACTTTTGTCAAGACGAAAACACCACATGACGTCAGGCTTTAATTTTTTTCATTTGGAAGGTCGTAGGTATAAGTAACATCTGCCATTGGAATATCTAGAACTTAAAGAAAAAGTGCCGTATCACTGTATGATAGGCTTGTTTTCATTACTACATAGGATGTTCACTTGAAACTCTCTCCATTACATTTCAAAAGTATTTTAAAGACTTTTCCCATTTGCCTAAAATTCAAGGCTCCAGGTGGCTCGCTGTGGCACGTTGCGTACTACCCAGAAGCCCCCTCGATGTCCATCTGTAGAAAGTCTGTCACGAACTATTCATTTCATCACATGTGGATTTTATTACTTTTTAAAAAATATGCCTGGCATCCTACTTTAGTATTGTCACGGGGCCTCTGATTGAAGTAATTAAGGACCTTAGAAGTAAATAGAAAGATAAATCATTTCTTATCCTGACACTTTTAAAATAACAGCTTTATTGAGATATATTCGCATACCATAAAGCACATCCCTTTGACATGTATAATTCAGTGGTTGGGGTACACTCACAGAGTTGTGCAACCATCACCGTGACTTCAGAAAGAAACCTCACCCCCTCAGCCAGCACCCCCCAATCTTCCCTGCTACCTCTCCCTCCAGCTCCGAGCAACCACTAATCTACCTTTTCTCCAGGGGTGTCATATAAATGGATCATACAGTATGTGGCCTTTTGTTACTGGCCACTTTCATCAGCATAATGTTTTCAAGGTTCATCCACGCTGCAGCCTGTATCAGTGCCTCGTTCTGTCCACGCGAGAAACGTCCGACCCTAGAGAATTCGTGTAAGAGTTTATCTGAGCCACAGCAAAGACAGATGCCGGGGAGCAAGATCTCAAATGCTCTCGAGAGTAACAGTTTTACGGCTTCTTTTAGCATTTGAAATTGCGGGGGGGACGTGGGGCAGGTGGCGTGGAGGTGGGGGAGGCAAGGCAGGGATGGGGTACGGGACAGTTGAGATTATTTGCTCTCTTGGGGGTGGTTACGTCTCGGAAGGAGGGGTCTGCAGAGAGAAGGAGAGGCGCTTGCAGGTGTGTTCACCCGGATGCTCAGACGCCGTGGGCAGGGCCGGCTCGAGGCAGGGGTGAGCCTTTCGGTAGAGAAGCTGTCGGCCTG
>NW_006437828.1:10370527-10408399 GCF_000325575.1 Pteropus alecto | reverse complement strand
CACCGTGGGGTCTGAGCTGAGGCCGAAGTTGCCTCAGAAAGGGAAGGGCAGGTGCGTGGAGGGCGGTGGGGTCTCGTGGCTTTCATCGCGAAAACCACTCTGGGTCATTTCTCTCTGTGAACTGTCGTGATCCGAGCTCCGGTCAAGTGAAGGGGGTTCTGAGTTCGGTGTCAGTCCGTAGCTGAACCGGCGTGGCGCCGTCTCGGGATAGCTGTCTGCCTCTGGTGTCAGCGGCTTCCTGTCCCCGAGGAGCCTTTGGCGTTCGTCGTAGGCAGAGCCACGTGTCAGAGACGGGGCTGGCCGTCCATTCATGTCGGGGCCTGATGAGCTCCCTTCGAACCGGGCGGGACAGTGTCCTTTATTTGCCGTCCTTTCTGCAAACCAGGACCTGAGTCTTCGCCTCCTGGGAGCTCACCAAGTTCGCCCTGTGCAAAATGGGGAGTCGTTTGGGCACAGTGGGTCCATGTCGTACCTGGCAGCTCCGCATCTGGATCCTGGGTGGTCCTGGGCGGACTCTCCAGAATCCCGCTTTACTACACCAAGTAAATGTCACCATGAGAAACGTCCGAACCTGAATAGAATTTTTCTAAGAGTTTATCTGAGCCAAACTGATGCCATGTGCCGGGGAGCGAGATCTCAAGTGCTCCTTACCCTGACAGTTTTCTAGAAAGTCCAGTAGAAATGAATGACGATGGTTTGGAAGCATGGACTCCGGCCGTTCTGGGGCACTGGACGTCCTGGGGAAGGGCCTGGTCGGGGTGGAGGTGGCGCCCTGCCTCCTGGGTACGGGGCTGGAAGGAAGCCAGCTCCGCAGCGGGCTCGCAGGGAAGCACAGCCAAGAGCCCCAGGGAACTCGTCACTCTAGAAGATTCCTCCCCCGAGTTCTCCTCTGCCCTGGGTCGTTTCATGATGTGAAGACATCAGAACCAGGGAGGGAGAAGTGGCTACCCACACACTGCGTCCTCTCTGCCTGCGTATCCCGAGCTGTCCTCACGCATCCTCCCTGATCATGCGGCACCGCGTCTCCTGGGGCGCGGCAGGCTCTGGGCGCTGGGCTCACGGTCTCTGATCGCCGCACCCTCATGGAGAGGGAAGGGGGCTTTATCCGCACTGGCCGTGAGGGAGATGCTCAGGCCCAGAGTGAAGGACGGCCCAAGGCCGCCACCCTCCTGGGCGGAGCCTGGCCCCACCGGAAGGGCCTCTGGTTCGAAAGCCCCACACCTGTCTCTGCAGCAGGCCGCCAAGTCAGGTCCCCACCTGAGCTAAAACAGCGAGCGAGGCCCCTTCTCCAGACTCTGTACTAATTTAAAAATAATAAATAATGTTTCTTGCGGCCATAGGAAAAGATTCGTTCTCTGGTCCCCTTCTCCCCAACCCACAATCTGGCCTTTCCTTTCTCCCAAGGGAATTAGGTCCCTCACATCTCCCTAGTCCCCCACCCAGCAAGGGAGCCTGGGTCTCGGAGTGTCAGCCCCATCAACAAGCTGGTCCTCACAGGGCCTGGTAGAGCTGGAGCGACTGGTCCCACCGTTGGCTCCATTCAAACAGGACACAGTCCACATTCGCTCTGATTCTCGCAGGAGACTGTCGCCCAGCCAGTGCTATCTATGCACTTACGTGCCCTCAGTCCATCACCAGGGTCGCTGGTGCCAGCTGGCCCAGGGCCCCTGGGAGGGTTACACGGTGGCAGACTGGACACAGGACTCCGTGGCACCAGCGAGCGGGAGGGAGCCGGCAGTGAGAGCCTCAGGGGTCAAAGCGAAGATCTGCAAGCCAGCCAGGGGAAGGCTCGGAGGTGGCTGGGCGTGGCAGTCTCCTTCGGGATGTGATGTCATGATGTGTCACCTGGAGACTCCAGACCGCTGGCATCGTATGCCCTACGATCCCAGCAGAAGGTCTGCAAACCTGTCCTAAAAGCAATGCATCCTGGTGGCAGTCCGCTTTGTCTTCACAAAGTCACTGTTACTTCCAAAGTCAAATAAAAATAATTGTTTAGAGTGTTACCTTTTCTTCTCTTTCTTTATTATTTTGTAAGAGCGAAGCTTATTCTGTGCGTGCCGCATCGTGCTGGGACATCTTGTCCAATCCTCTCGCAACTTTGTAAAGAAGCATCGGTAGGTCCATTTTACGGTGAAACTTTTGGGGTTCAGGTGCAAGAGCTCACCCTATCAGTATCTAGTAAGTAGCTGACCCGGTATTCAAATGCAGGGCTCTCTGACTCCACAGCCTGTGTTCCTGACAGTTTTCCACTTACCTGCGTGCAGGTGACACCGTCGGCTCGCGTGCACTGACCGGGGTCTGGTTCGAACTTGACGTTGCATTTTCAAAGCAGGGATGGGACGGCTTCGCGGTTTGCAGTGTAAATGTTCCTACAGCTGGGCTTTTTGTTTGTTTCTCATTTTCTGGTCAGAACTTTCCTGACAAGATCCTCTTGGAGCCTGGCCCTGCTCCCGGAAAGCTCTCGTGTTAAGTGTGATGATTCCATTAGCTCTTTTTTCCTTACTTAGGGGGGTATCAGGAGTGATTTGTTTTATGCAAAATAACAGTGATCCCTAAGAGAAAATATGTCCACTGAAAACTCTGAGCCGAGTGGGCGGGCTGTGCTGGAACTCTTTATGGAGCTGTCGTTCCGGGCTTTGTGAAATGTCAACTTCTTATTGGTATTTCCGGGTCAGACAACTAAAGCAAGCTGATCCTATTTTGTAGGATGGTTTTTTGGAAAATGTTGTTCACATGGCTGCTGTGACTGCTGAGGCTTAGAGGTACTCATCGCCCTATATAAATCACTCGTATATAAGTCACTTCTAGGTTGATGGCATCCGATTTAGTGCCATCGAGCTGTAGGGGTGCAGCGTCATGTCAGTTATGGCTTTGGGGTCTGTGCAGAACTCTGTGAAAACTGCAGGAAAAGGGGCGGAGTATGAATAATAAGAAGGAACTTCCTATGGACCGATGTTTGAAGCCTACTGTGAAAATTGTCCCCCACCCAATAAAACAGTGATCGATCCATAGAGGAACGGGAAAATGGATAGATACGTGATAAAGCAAATTTTAAAAACCTATTAATCATGGAACTTAGATGGTGGCCGTGTGGGTGTTCATAATATAATTCTTCCAACTTATCTCTAAGTTGGACATTTTTCATAATATAAAATTAGAGGAAAAGACATGTCATAATTCTTAGCTGTAGAGATGTGGTCATTTCAGAAAATATATTTGTCGTGAAGATGTGACAAGCCATAAGGTTCAGCTCCGTGCTTCGGACTAGGTAGTGTTTTTGTTTATTTGTTTGGTTTAGGATGGCGAGCACCCGCGGCTGCTAACGACGCATCTGAAACTGGCAGGTCGAGCAGAAGGAAACGTTTGCCATTCTAAGACAGCAGCGACATTGGTTGCAATATTGATACAGAACTGTTACTGACTGAGCCCCTGTCTTAGGCCAAGCACTGAACTGGGCACTTTTATTCAGCCTTTTATTTATTTCCAACACAAGGCTAAAGATAACGGCACCGTTAGGTCTGCTTTATAGATGCGAAGCTAGACTCACAGGAGTCACAAGCGTGCAGCTCGAGATCCCACATCTGGGTAGGGGCGTGTCAGGATCTGAATCTGGTGTGATCGACATCAAAGCCTGACTGATTTCCTTCCATTAGACCCCGGCTGCTAAAAAACGTGCTCCATCTCTGCCTGGCGATGAAAGGAAGGGGTCTGTGGAAGGGACCTCACAGGGCGGTCTGATCGGGAACCCCTAAGTGCCTCGAGCCAGCTCTGTCTGTTGTTTCTGGGCCTCTGGGTTAACACACCATTGAAATTACCCATAACGGCCTTCAGGAGAGCACATTCTTAGCTGTGGTGAACTGTCCTGTAATCCGGTCCTGCTTTGCTTGCTGCCACCTCCTCGTAACTTCCTTACGTCCCCTCCTTAATTCCAAATGCATAAAAGTAACTACGAAACTGTCATTCTCGGGAGCATTTGCGATCTCGCTCCCCGGCGTGTGTCATCAGTTTGGCTCAAATCAACTCATAAAAATTCTCTACAGGTTTGGACGTTTCTTACACTGACAGCCCCTGATTATCCACTTCTGACACTCAGATCTCCCAGCCTGTCTGTCACTCCATTCCTTCATCTACCAAGTGGGTCCTCAGTTCTGGCTCTACCTGCCTCACAGAAAGGCCACAAGTGCCTTTCCAAGTCAAACAAAAAAGCAAAACCGAAAAGTGGAACAGACCAAAGTGTGATTTTCCTCGTAGCGGTGTACGAATTCTTTGCCTGAGTGTGGAGGTCATCGGGCTGTGGCACTTCCCTTTGTGATCATGGAGGTGTGCACGGCTGACGTGACTGCTGGGGCAGGTGTGCACTGCTCACACTTCCAGGGATGTCCTTGCTGGAGCTCTGTCTGCATTCCGTCTCAGAGGGCGACCTCCTTCGACAGAGGAGGACTCGGTTTCAGGAAAGTGTGCGCCAACGCGCACCAGCTCACACCTAACCCAGCACCCTGCCCCCCGCACACAGTCTAAGCCTTGCCACAACCCCGAGAAGCAGGCATCTCCCCATTTTACAGATAAGGAAAGCCGAGACCTAAAAAGTGAAGCGATGGGCCTGAGGCGCTCTTGACGAGGGCGAGAAGGCGTCGCTGTCAAGCAGATGTAATTTACCGAAAAACCGTCACATAGAATTTGCAAGATCTCCCCTGAAGCTTCATTGTGTGAAACAAATTTATTCTACATCCAAAACTTGTAGAGAATTTTTATGAGTTTATTTGAACCAAACTGATGACATATGCCGGGGCGCGAGATCGCAGATGCCACTGATGACTGCCTAAGACTCTGGAAAGAGCAAAGGGGACCCATCACTCATGGCTGAGATCAGCCCGTGAAGGTTTTGCTCCCTAAGAAGCAGGTATATTCCGGCAGCGGACACCCTGTGTGTGTCTCGTCCACAACAGTGTCAGTGGAGCCGCTTTAAAATGAGGTGCCGCGCCAGAGGAACTGCCTGGCACGTCTCGTGCCTCAAATCTTGGAATCTGAAAATAGGGCAAAATAACCTTTGGACTGAGCCTATGCAACCTTGTTTTCCCCCCAAAAAAACTGTTTGCAAAGCTAACAAGGCAGCAGTTATGACCACTGGACTGATGACCCCCAGACCGAAAACCAAAAACATTGTTTAGAATTAACGTCTGCCCCGATGGAAGCGCCTTCCTTCCATGGACGTCACTGTCCCCTCTCGTTCTCGTCAGAACCCTTCGCCTTTGTCTCCTGATTGGGACACTGTCCGAGTCTCCGCCTGAATTAATGATGCCTGATTGCGATTCTCATTGATCTCCAGTAAACGCTTGTTTGCCTCTCACTTCGAAAGGCCTTTTCGTTCTAGGTTAACAGTCTTTTGTGTCTCCTGGGAAAAGAGAAGGCATGAGAATCAAAGAGCCGTTTTGGAAACCGTTTTAAGGGAATGTGAGGCGTGTTCTCTTCTGCAAGATGTTTTCAGCGAAGAAATGGTCTTGTGATTTGTGACAATATTTTTGATAGTTCAGAAATGATCATATTTCTGTTTTATAGTGTAATGTCAGGACAGGATATGCTTTCTTTGATCAAACTTCTGATGACAAGGGTAACTTCTCATCTTTATATATCAGTGGGCTCTCTGCAAACGGGGCTCTGTGTAGGCTCGCGCTCACACCCAGGTCCCACCTCACGAGCTCCCAGGGAAGGGGGAAACTATGGGGCTTGCAAGAGGCCTTGCCTTTGGTGACAGGCGGCAGCGGCGTCGGTCCCAGAGGAAGGGTGCCTCGAAGCCTCTCTTGCCTTCTGCCCCATCCCTCCTTTGTTTATATCCAGGGACGTGGGAGACTGGCATGGAGCTAGGACCGTGAATGCTTGGGAATACGAGACATCTGAAGGTAGCGATCGGGAGGACTGGCTTAGGCTCAGGCTGACCTGCAAGTCGCTGGAGCTACCGCCTCGTCACTTCATGAGCGGGAGCCTGCTTCTCGAGGCTCCAGTTTCCTCCTCTGCCAAATAAGGATTATATGTTTCATATCATCTATTATAGTCCTATTATATAATTACTAGTATCCTGAGGCTCTTGTAAACACCAAATAAATAACATTACTTACTATTTAAGGTTTAACAAACATCGTGAACCAGTGAGTTGGAAGCACGTAAACATATAGTAGTTTCCGTGAGGCGTCACCCTTACAAATCACTGCAATGCGAGGTGGTGAGCCCCGGATGAATGGTGCAGAGTGCGTCTCAATCGGAGCTCACGGGAAGGGCTAAAAACCGGGGCTCGCTGCTGGCGTGGCCCCGGCAGGCTGCCTGCGCGGTCGGTCTTTTCATGGCGGATCCGAGCATAAGGCAAGGAGTGAGAGTATCTTGGTCATTAAGAAGGGATTCCACCTTCGGAGATGATAAAGTCAAGATTTAGTCAAAGAACTAGTAATGGGCACAGTGATCCAGGCGTCCCCATTCAGAAGCGCCCATGGGGCTGGCCAGGTCCAGAGCCGTGGAATGGGACAGTGCGACCTGGCTCTGGCCAGCCGTATGCAGGCTCAGCGGGCTGTGTTTCAGTTATTCAAGAGGCACGAGACTCTGGGCTTGCAGGTGAAACCTCCGCTTTACAAAATGTGATGACGGTCAAACCCCCCACGTCTGCAGCTGCATTCAGCTCGTGGATGGTGAGCACGTGACCTTGGAGTAGGCTTGTCCAAGCGTTGAGAGCCCTGGACTGGGCCCCGGGGACCTGGGACTGATCTGGGCTCTGTGTTCTTGGGCAAGCCTCTTCCATCCTCTGTGCCTCAGTTTCCAGAAAGCACTTGGAAAGAAGGTGTGGCTTACGAGAGAGAGAGAGAGAGAGAGAGTGAGAGAGAGAGAGAGAGAGCGCACGAGAGCGAGAGCCTAACCTAACTTAAGTATTCTTATAGAATACTTAAGTATTTCCTTATTATGCTTTCAAAGTCTGAAGAGCTATAATACTGGCTCTTGCTCTCTCATTCACTCCCCACCAATGAATTTATTTTGTTGCATTTTTGTAAAGGGACCATTATCTAGGGCTGAAAAGGGACCGATATCCAGTATGTAAATTAGCACACGGAGCCTTGGAGATGGAAGAAGCCCAGACAATAGGCTACAAGACTGAGCGGCTTTCGTGAGAAAAGTAAAGAAAACAATTTCCCTCGGTGCCTGCCACAGAAAGGACGATAAAGGAACCGGAGGAAGGATAAAAGTATCCAAAAAAGCATAAAAGATGCATTGACGGGAAACGCTCACGTGATCGCTGCAAGGGCAAGAGGTGGAAAAAGTCACACTATTTAAAAAAAAAAACAAGCGTGGAAAAAGAAAGAAGCGATAGTCATGGAGAAAAGTGAGATCACATAGAAACTTTGAAAAAAAACGAGGCTTTATGAGCTGAACAGAACTCTGTGCTCACTACCTGCGGAGCTGAAGTTGGCAGGCGCTGGCTGACAGAGGTTTGTGTTGCTTTTCTGGCTGGGGCGCATTGTGATGTTAATGTGCTGTTGGCTAAGTGTTAAGTGCTCTGAATAGAAAGTGTACTGCAGCAGGGAAAATCCGGGCCCCTGGTTCTTACTTTGACCATCGAGGTCTTTGCAGACGTCAGACTTCACACTTAGGTTCTACGAAACGATTAGTATTGTGGCAGATACTTCCAGCATTGGGTCCAAATGAATAGCATTTCCGCTAGGGCCGGCTGACGGGCCGGCAGAGCGCGTCGGTCCGGGCCGAGGCTGAGGCACGTTGGCCCATGCGGAGCCGGACGGCACAGCCCCCAGGCGGCCCCTCTGTGCGTTTATCTGTTCTCCATTCCCGATGGCTTCTCCCCAGAGGTCATTCCACTAACGTGGCTCTTCAGATATTTTAATTGTCTTGTACAGGGCGAGGCCCAAACCCTAGGGTGATCAGGTTGAAATGACCTGATAGTCGATGCATTCATTATTCAATTTTTTTTTTAAATTTAAGAATAAGCGAGTCATCATTATTTTCTCCTTTTTAGGAGGCACCATCTCCCGAAATCCCTAAGACCTCCTACAGACCGTCTTCTTCACGATCCGTTGCCTCCTGCCAGCTGATTTCAGCTAGGTACCGGATACGAACGCAACATCGAACTGATGTACACTGATTTGTGATTTACTCACGACCCCTTAAAGGTTGCAGTCTTTAGGATTGCAAAAATAAATTGCTGCTTTAATTGAAAATGAGCCTGTAGCTGCAAATAATCTCACACCTCCTCCAGGCAGCCACCTGTGTTACCACCTTCCCAAGCTGGTTTCCAGTGTCACATTCTTTCCTCACGTCCACTCCCATGTGCACGTATTTCAAAAAGTGTCCATACGACTCTTTTTCACGATGTCTTTTATAGCAGTGACACAGGAATTGGGTTAAAATACCACATTTTTAAGCCCATGTGGTAACCACAAGGTTTATAAATCTAATAAAGAAAATCCATGTAAAAAATATAAAAGTTCGTGAGTCATAAGATTCTAACTGAGCCATTTATTTCCCAGGCACAAATTAGTCAGCTAGAGTTATTTAAACTCATTAAGTCACTAACGTGTCATCTGGGCAACCACTTCGGATTCCAGAATATTCTCTGAGCCCTATTTCGGCATACAGTATGTCAACAAAAGGACGTCCAGCCTAAGAAAAAGTCGTATAAGAGTTTATCTGAGCCAAACCGATGACAACTGCCGAGAAGCCAAATCTCAAAGGACTGAGAAAATGCTCCGAAAATGGCCACTTTGCAGCTCATTTTATACATTAGAAGTAGAGGAGACATAGGATGGTCACGTGACCTCCACTGGGGTGGATGGAGGGGGCGGGAGAATGCAAAGCAGAGAGACACACCTCTCTTTTACCCTGGTGGCTGCTCGGTAGTTAATAATGAACACCGACAGCATGCAGAGGCGGTATTTGGGGAGCAAGGTAACAGAGCGGGGCCCTGTGCTCCGGCGAGGCGGTTGTGCCTTGGAGGGGTGTGGAAAAGGAAGTTACTCTGACATTTCACAGGTGTGTTTGTTATCTTGGATGTACAGAAACAATAGCCGATTTTAAAGGTAAAGACTGACCTTTGCCAGGGAAGCTACAGGCCTAGGACAGGACTGCCCACCATGACCTGCTTTTAGTTAGAAACTTTTATGTTCAGATCATCCTGTGTGGTGACTCCCAGTCTCTGGGTTTGTAGGGCCCGCCGTGCAGCACCCCCTGAGCTTGTCAGGTTTAACTTGTGGCCCCCTTTTTGTCCACAAATATAATAGCTAAGTGGTATCGAATTCAGGGATTGTCAAACAATGCTTCCATCAAACATTGATTTCTACAACATCGTCTAAGGTTTAACCCTGCTAAAACTGGACGATGGCAGATTTCTTCCATTAAAAAGACTTTCTCATTTTTATGTTTGTCTCTAACTTGACAATATTGGTACTTAAGTATAGACAATAAAATGCTAGTTGACTCCAGCCTAAGGTCAGTTCATTCAAATTTGAACTATCTCTTCTAAAACCCACTAGGGAGAGGTTATTAATATAGAAGTCACCTAACCAGAGATCATAGCACAAGAGTCGTCAACACGAAGCCCTCGAATATTACTATCTGTACTTACCCTAAGGCTTGATAATGAGCATGACTCGTGTTAGAGATCGTTTTTTAGTTGAGAAAATGCATGAAGTTCAAGTAATGGGGTAGGACAGAAAGATGCGCATCAGCCCATGTGTCTTTGCACGAGTTGGGGATGTACCGGCCAGAATTTGGCTAGTACAAGGAACACTCTAGATATTTCAAGTAGGAAGGGATGTAGCCCAGGGATATCGAGTTTCAAAGACCTATTAGAAGGTCTGGGAAGGAGAAAGTCAGAGAAAAATTCAGGAATTCAGGAAGCGCAGCCATCAAAAGATGCTACTGCTGATTGATGCTACTCTGCCCTTGGCGGGTGTGGTGAGGGCATGTGCCTAGCAGCTCCCAAAACACATCTGCTGTCTGCAGAGAAGCACATCCCTGGCCACAGCTGCCAACAGGGAACGCGGCCTATCCTTTTACCTTCTAAATCCCACTCCTCGTTTATAGCAAAGCCTTCTCATGGACAGAATATGAACCGGAATTCCTATTAGCCTTGAGCCCCACCTGGAGAGGGAGAATCTGAAAGAGCAGGCTTGATTTGCACCGCTAACCAGCAGTATCAGGCACAGGGTAGAAGAATCTGGCCAGCCCAGCATCCTTCTGAAGTGGCTAGAACGGCCCTCCCCTGTAGTACGATACGCGATGATGAAAACCGTCTGTATTTGTCCTATCCAACACGGCAGCCACTAGTGCTGTGAGCCTTCTGACCCGAAGCGTCCCCGATCCCGCCATCGGGGTATGTGATGCATTTATCGTGTGTGGAAAGTACTTGTCAGGATGACTGTCTGATGGAGCGGGGCGGAGGCTTTCACTGAGCTTGCAGAATCGGCTCCTGACTCCCTTTTGTGCCGGTTTGCTCGTAAACATTCGTTGTGTATTTGGCTGAATTCACTCGGAGACTTTGCTTTCGACCGAACATACAACCGTAGCAAGGGAGTGGGGAGGCCAGCGATGTTGACCTGCAGAACCTGATCGTTGCCACAGCCAGTTAGGCCGATCGGCTTGCAGCATCCGCTTCCCTCTCGGAAATGTTTTTCAGACCTTCGGATCTGCATCTTTGCCATTAGCAAACACGGGCAGATGACGGACACACGCTACCTAAATATTAATATAAGCATTCATAGAAATTAGTTGCCTTCCACTAACACTTTTTTTTTTTAATGTGAGCCTATTTTAAAAAGGTACTTTTTAAATTCATACATGTAACCCCAATTTCCTATATAAAAAATTGTTCCTGATTTGTCCGGTTGATTCTGCTTTTCGCAGTGTCACAAAGACGGCCTAGTATTCTGCAGAAGAGCCGTGACTGCCAAGTGCCCCTCCACTTAGACCTCAGGCCCACTCCCCGCCTGTGTGGTCCTTTGCGTGCTCCTCTCTGCTTAGTGTCCCCAAATGCCAGTATCCTATAGGACCGAAGCAGGTGCTTTTATAAATACGTGACACATATTTTTCTGCCGTCCTGGAAAAAAAAATTAGCATTTTTCTCATTTGTTTGCCTCTCAGATAAAGAGAAAATTACGGTTTAAATGTTACTGTTGTTCATTTTTCTTACACTTGAACGTTTTCTGGTCTAACTGCCTTTCTGCATTTAAAAAAGTTCCTCCCAAGATCTCCAGAAGAGGTGTTACTTAATAATTTAAGAAGCACTAGGTATCGTGGAAATGATACCACGTTGTTTATTAAACATTCATGGCATTCAGTTTACACAAACTTCGGGGTCCTCATTAGTTAACTCTGTTTACCTAACGGGAGATCACACTGGCTCGGAGTTGTCAAAATGTTATGAATTCTGTCGTAAGTGGGGAAGCCTGAGGAACCAGCCACTGGGGCCTTTGCTGAGTCCGCAAAGCCTCCTGTGACTGCTTTCGGGATTATTCTCCAGCCTCGTTGTGATTCATACTCATTCATGTAGCTGCGCACGGGGCCTCCTGGGATTAGCGATCTGCAATGTCCATGACTCTGCGTCGGCGTTCTCTCCGGTCACGGCCCCTCTGCATCAGGTGGTCATTTTACTGTTGACCAAGAGACAGATTGGAGGGTGGGGCACCAGGCTGGGGGAGGTGCCAGTTCGTGGGGATGACTCCACACGGCTCGGCATAGAGGTGCGGGCGGAGGTGGGAGCAGCTCCTCCTTAGAGGCCTGTGAGGAATCGGACTGTCTGTGTGGGTTACAACGACCGTGTCACCATGAGTCACTGGGTGGAGTGGAAAGAGACCAGAGAGGGACAGAAAGGGACTTGGTCCGGAAATACTGACGGTCTCCACTGGACACACCTGTCATTCCGCCTTCACATGACCGTCTTAACGGACTTCCTCATTTAAGGGGCTCCCTCATTTAGCGCCCCATAAGCCACAGTCCCTCAGACAGGGGTGGCGTTCTCGGCAGTCGGACTGCTGTGTTGGTCCTACTGGCCCAGCACCGTGGTGGGACTTACGGTGATGATACTGCTGTTTGAGGTGACAAGATGTGACTTTCAGATTAGCTTTCAGATTCACATGGTGAGCACTTCAGTCTCGTTCGGCTTCTTGTGAAACTGATTGATTTAGTCTTTATATAAAACTAAAGACTCACCAAGGGAAAGCTATCTGCTCGGAGTGTGCCTCGGTGGTAACTCAGTGTCTATTAAAATAAAACTGTCAGTTTAATCATCAACTCTTTTGGCCGTAATTGCACAGAGGACTTAGACGACAATAAGTGCCTGTTTTCTAGTGTATTCTGAGCCGGGTGGATACTCGGTGACTTTCCTCTTCTCAATGGAGCGGTTTAACGGGCGGTGTGGGTCGCAGGTTCAATCACTGAACGGCGCCGAAGTGCTTCTCTTTGCCCCTAGCAAAATTCAACAATGCCGAAACATTCTATTTTAATGCTTAAGTTGGAAAAACAATCTAGTGAACGAGGAAGCATAACCTCTTAGGCACTGTTGCTTGCTCTCGAATTACTGGCTTAGGTGGATTGACGGTGGAGGTGCCTGGCTTTTTACAAGAGTAATTATAAAGGCTTCTGGATTGTGTTTCCTAAACAGGATCTGCAAGGCTTTTAATGCTTCAAAAAGCAAAATGGGAACCAAACTGAACTGTCTCTCACAGTTTCTTTCTTTCCTTGCCTGCTTTCCTTCTTTTTTTTTTCTTTTCTTTTTTTTTTTTTCCTTTTAAACAGAGTCGAAATTGTTCTTGGAATCAAACTAACCTTAGATTGCAAAAGGGAGCCGTGGCTGGTGCTTTCCAAACAGCAGATGCCATGCTCCTTTGGTATATTGCTCGTAGTGATCATCTCCCTCCCCACCTTTATCTAGGGATGCAGATGGGCACCTGTAAAGCCCTCTTGTCTTATCTCTTTGCAGGCTTGTTGATTGGTGCTGGCTGCGCTCTCTACCCCTTGGGCTGGGACAGCGAGGAAGTCCAGCAGACTTGTGGCTACATTTCCGGCCAGTTTGACCTGGGTAAGTTCTCTTCGTGGATGGCACTCCTTTTAGAGAAGAACTTATCTGATCTTTCACAGAAGCAAGAGGTGGAAACGGGATGGGGAGGGAAAACACGTGTGGGCATCACAGCCAGAGGTCATGTGCACCAACGCCCATACATTCCTCCATCCGGTTTAGTAAAGAGCTATTGATAATATACCGTTCGCCTGAACTTTGGGAAGTACAAAGAAAAGAAATGATCCTTGCTCAGCAGAGTGTATGTTTACCGATTCATTCATTCAAAATCATAGATTTAGTACTTACTGCATGCGCTAAAAATAGAACTGTCTATGGCATTCAAAGTCTATCTGAGAAGATAAAGCAAACAAAAGCATCAGGGAAATGACAGTAAGGGCTGAGGACTCTAAAGCAATTTCACTCCAGGGCAACAGATAACTTCCTGAAAGGGAGAAGGATTGAGCTGGGATTTGAAGAAAATGATGCTTGGCGGTTATTAGGGAGTAGAAGCACCTTGCGGGTAGGGACTATGTACAGCAAAGGCACAAGGGAAGATGGGAAAAGCTCCCTGGAAGACCCCGGAGACTCAGGAAGCAGGAGAGACGTGATCGAAAGAGATGGAGATGCCCATGCTGGAGAAGGGCTCGCGAAGTTTTCCGCACACCGATCAAAAATTGTCAGATCGTTGTTACTAGTAGCTACAGCGTATCCTACTTAGCAGCAATCCATAAAGCTGTTTTTGCATACTCTACATGGTTTTCACCGTTAGAGCTGACGAGATAGTATTTCTCTTGGTTGGTAAACCTACCTTTACTTAACCACTTGCTCATTTCTTTCCAGCTGGGTGTTTAGTCTACTCCAGTTTCTGTTATTTAAAGACATGTTATGTATAATGTGTAGTTTAATGAATATAAATCTTTTCCTTATCGAATTACTTTCTTAGGATACTTTTCTAGAATTGGTGTTACGAGATCGAAGACTGAACCCATAAAGTACTTATTGCCAAATGATAGCAAATATATTTCCTAATATATGGATAGACAGATTAAGTTTGTGGCGGTGCACAGTGAATTACTAACTTAAGCATCCACTTTCACATTAACTATTTCACTCTTAGAAGAAAAATGTTGCCATTAGAACGGGTCTAATGGCAATATTACTGTATCCCAAATCATTTAAATAGACTTTTATGTTGGAACTTCTATGAAAAGTTTTTTTCTTCTATTAGATTCTGAGGTAAGTGGACAGATACAATACCGTATCAAAGGTTTGTGAATTTTAAAATGAAACAATTCTTGTTCGACTCAATGGATGAAGAACACCCTGCTTCCCTCAAGATAGTACTGGCTCTTTTGGTAGAGAAAATGGTGCTCTAAGAGTCACCTAATGTGCATGATGGAAAATAAGAGATTTCTCTCTGCACATCTCCCCCGATCCCCTGCTCCTTATGATGAAGCCTTCCTAAGTCTGCGTTGCTTCGTGCTCGCCATCAATGAGCAGAAGGGGGAAATGCTGGCATAAAGTTGGCCATCAATGTTTTGTTTTGTTTTGTTTTTGTTTTTGTTTTTGGAAAGCAAACTGTGTCCAGGGGAGATGTTATAATGTAGTGCTTGGCGTTAATCTTTCTGTGGTGTTTGAGGCATTCTTGGCTGGTTCCTACAGGCCTCAACTTGATTAGAAGACTGTTCTCGCTGATCTCTTGTCACTGTGTGTCGTTGTACTAATTAGCAGGTTATAATGAAACTCAGATCTTGTTATTTGCAATTTTCCATATTGCACCCCAGTGTTCTTCTCAGCATTGTGGATTAAAAATTTGAACGTAAGACCTAAACTTGAAAAACAAAACAAAACAAATGAACAAAAATAACCCCGCTTGCCTCTTTACTAGTGGTAATAATTTCTTACGTCATTAAGTTCACTGAAGCCATTTTAGCAATTTAAAAACTATAGTGTCTTTTTAATTTTTGCCTTTTTATTTTTAAATTTCTCTTCGATTGCATGATGAGAGAAAACAAAGAAACTGCATCACATACGGATAAAATGAGTTCTAGATCCCCTGAATAAGTACTTTGGGTGTATCGCGTTTGATTCCTCTTGGTTACTATTATTTTTACTTCTATTATTGGTTACTATTCTTGGTTACTGCTATTATTGTTCTTTCCTTTCAAGAGAAGGCCTAACGAGAAACTGGCATAGAGGTCTCACTGTCCCTCTCCCACTGAGCGAATGGACGTTTTCCATCCTTAGAAAGCTGTTCTCGGTCCCCTGAGCACTGGTGAAGGCTAAAACTCAGTGAATGAGTGAAGTTGCAGATCAGGGAGCAAACTTGGGAGGGACCCTAGGCTGGGCTTGGGAGCCACAGCACCATGTGACAGTGAGCACTGGCAGTGAGGACGGCCGTGGTGGCATACTCCCTGCTGGCCGCGGCCACTTCTGAAAATCGAGCTTTTTGCTGCATCCTCCGAAGGAGACAGTGCGAGGGCTCATCCTCCTGCCACAGGCTGGGATGCTCATGTCCTCAGGGTTCATGCCCGTATTTTCAGCTTTGTTCTGTTTGAACTGTTCAGCTCTGCAGTTACAGCGTGGAAGACACTTCATGTATCAATGGGCGCGACCGTGTCCCGATAAAACTTTATTTACAAAAACAGGCAGTGGGGCTGTAGTTTGAGGTCTCCCGATTTCACCCAAAGCACATCCCTGACCTGCCAGAACTGTCGTCGTCACAGATGTGCCACTGACTGATCCGTCCAGCCCCGAGGGCAGTGGGTCGGGACCCAGGTCTGTCCAAGCACTGAGCGGCCTCGTTTAACTATTCCAATGTCCTCTGTATAAAACCGCCATTTCCTTGTCGTGCAGTACCACAAAAGAAGGTGACAGCACTGTAAATTAGCCTCGGTCACCTCGCTCCTCGACTTCAGCAGGGGACGCGAGGGCCAAAGCTCCTTTGGGCCCATGAGATGGGAAGACGTGCTCCCAGAGGCTTCTAAGGACGGAGAGGTCACATGCCTAGGGAAGAGGCACCCGAAGCCATGCTCACCTTCCCTCTGGCGAGCATCTCTGACCAGGTGGAGTGGCAGGAGGGAGCAGCCTGGGGGCAGTCGCCGCTGAAGCAGGCCTTCCCGGGGGCACGTCCCAGTGTGGCACGGAGGGTGGCCGCAGAGAGGGCAGGGAGAGGAGGCAGGAGGGAGGCCGCGGGGCCCCCTGCAGGGGCCTGCCATCTCTTCAGCGGGTTCAAGTTCCACAGAGCAGCCATGGTGAAAGTAACGCTTAGTTTAGAGAGGGCAGGTGGGGCCTCCACAGAAATCACATCGACACTGAATCCAGAGATGTACGTACTAGTTAGACAAGGCCCCGTCTTTTTATGAAAAACTTCATGTCTGTGGTTGTCATGTCATATGGTAGGAGTCTACCTGAATGTATTTTTTAAAATGCCTCCTTTCTTTAGAAAGGAGATTTGGGAGAATTTTTATTTTACCTCCCTTGAAAACAGTTTTATAAGGCTATCGATGATTTCTCGAGCATTTTAATATTTTACTAAGTGGAGCGCTTTGAAACAATTTTCCAAAAAAAATACCCACTTTTCCAAATCAGAGATTGTTACTCTACTTACCTTTGGTTCACACTTATTTCTGAAGAACCAGGAGCGAGTTTGAAAACACACATTTCTAAAACAGGGAAACAAGAGTCCAATCAGGCTGCCTAATGATTCCTAAATTCCCAGCTGAAATCGTGTATCTTGCTTTGACGGTAGCTTTCAACCTTTAGCATTAGAATCAGAGGTAGAAATTTTGAGAATGTGGATTTTTAGTTTCTGTGCCCCAGAAATTATGATTCTGTCATTTACATTTTAAACAAATACCTCTGGTGATTCAGGTGTGAGTGGCCCGTGACTATACTTTGAAAACGCTGCCTTAATTTGTATAGAAAATGTATTTTTTGTACTTTGCTAGAACCTAGTTGAGCAAACATTCATTTTGTTTTATGTAAATTAGGATCTTCTAGGTGACAAAACTAACTCCAACTGCCTTAAGCAAACAGAGAGGGCATTTAAGATCTCTTACTTATTATAGGAAGGCCAGAGCTACAGTGAGCTGCAGACTTGGCTGATTTAGGAGCTCGAAGATGTCATCTAACTCAGAGTCGGCTTCATCCTGAGGCCAGTTCTTCCGTGGTCATAAGGTGGCTGCATTTGGCACCTGTGGCCCTAAGCATCCTCGTTCATGTCAAACAGGACAGGGTGAGCTTCCCCCTTCATTAATGGAATAAGGAAGTTGAGTCAACTTTGCTATGTGTCCCCTCTTGAATAAATAACTGCTGCCAGGACATACTACGTCCTAATTGGCTTCTTATCATCCAGCTTGGATGTATTCGGAGTTTTATAGAACCAGATGTCACTGAGGAGTAGTGGCACTCGTAAGTATAAGATGAAGCAGAGAGAGGGAAAGGCGTGTCAGTCTGTCTCTTGTTGGGCTTCAGGGCCCTACATGGCTTCCATCACCAAGTCCATCGTGTGGTCAGCGATGGCTTCTGCTACGTATGTGTTAACAATGGTGATTTTAGTTCTTACTTTGTAAGAGAACAAAACAGTACCAGTGATGAGAATAATACGTAGTATATAGCGCAGTATCTTCACATAATAAAAGCCTAATAGATGATTGCTACTATTATTCATGGTATTTGTGCAGGACTGTTTTTAATGAATCTCTGCTGATCATTATTTATTATTCCTTTTCCATATTTATTTATTATTCACATTCTGTAACTGGAGGTTTAGACTGACAAATTAAACATAAGGCCTTTCTGATCCCATTGTCCCCTTGATTTAATTCATGCCTCAGAGATATTTTCATCCACCAAAGGCTTTTCTAATTATATCCTTATGATCAAAAGCAGTGTTTCAATTAATTTCTCTTGCTAATTTGCCAAGTGAATTTGAGTAATTATTGCTTTCCTTTCGCTACTTAATTTGATTAAGAAGCCATTGTGTTTCCTGTTCTTGAAATGATGCTCTCGGCTTCTCAAGAACAGCCCCAGAAGCTCTGAAAACCCAGGACGTCTCCGTAATGGTCTCTCAGACTTCGCATCCTGCGAAGCAATCCCTTCTCCTCGGCCTGAACGGTGACCCCATCTTCTTTCATTCACTCTCCTCTCAAGTCTAATTGCACTTGAGAAAAACCGATTTGCAAGTTATGGGGAGGTCAGTGGGCAAAAATAGGAACCAAAATAGAAAATGTACGCCGTTGAACAGAACAGAAAGAATTTCTAATTCAGGGAGGTGCCCCCTGCCCCTAAAATTTGAAACCCATGGAACACATTCTCAGATTTGCGTATGGTCCTCGTACAGCCAGTCATTGTCCCTCACATCCTCCTCCACGTGGCTGGTGCTGGATGAGACTGACAAGGCCGAGCCACGTTTCTCCATCGGGCTCCACTCTGACGTATCTCCTTAGACACAACGCTGTTCCGAGCTCTTTGAAGATGCGCGTCTGCTCTTTCCCAGAGAAGAAATCCCTGCTCTCTGTGACTGCCCGGCTGTGGACCTTAACTACTAATGCCACGGCTGGAGGACACCCGTCCTTGAGAAGGGACACGTCTGCATTTTATACTCTGACTCTATGTCCTGGTCACCTCTGTGGAGAAAGTAAGGCAAACACAGAAGGTGGGGAAATCTTTTAAGAATTTCTTGCCTCCATTTTTTGTTGTCCCCAGAGCTCCATACACTGAGGCATATTTCGTGTCACTTCCAGTAGGAGACTAACGGAAACACGCGAAGGAGCTGGAAAAACAGCCCGGCCACGCTTTCTTCCCTCGGCCATTTTGCTCCCACGTTTTTTGCCACCAACAGAGTTTGGCGTCCTTCTGTCCTCTTTCCAGACCCATGAGGGATCATTTCGACTACGCGAAAGATTTGAATTAAAGCCTTCGTGTGTTTTAGGTCAAAAGTTTAAAATCTGTTTCATTTTTACTAGAGATACCTTTGTTCAGTGACTTTACAACAGAACAAATGGAATTGGTCCCACGACGCATTCGTTTGGTTCATGATTTTAATGCCTATGCAAACAAGAGGGTCTGACGATGAAGACGCACGAAGGAATTTATTCAAGAGAAGAAGGACCTGTTGACCTTTTGTCCATGGGATTTAAGAGTACAAAAGTGTCCCCCCTACACTAAACCTTTCACTTTCCTGCAGCAAAAACGGGTGAAATCTAATATGCCTGATTCTTCTCTCCACGAACTTTGCATTTGTATCTTACCATTGTTGAAAATTTTAAATATCACAGATGAAAGTTATTCCGACTTCATCAATGAAGTCAGTCGGCTTCTTATATCTGGACTCAGGCACTTGTGGCCACAAGGCTGGGAACTCAGCAGTGACCTCGTGAGGAAAGAAGTAAGCTGGGAACAGGTGGAGTTCAGGTTCAAAGGCAGAACACAGGAAGGCCCAGCACACAGGTTTGTGCTGAACGGCATCAGTCAGAGGGCAAGACTTTCCGAGTTGCTAGGTTCTGTGCTATGCTTGACAGAGAAACTCTGTTCTCTGTGCCGGGCGCTATGGCAAGGTCTTTGGGGAGGAATGAGGATGGCACAGTGCCTCCTGCCAAACCGCCAAACAGCTGAGGATTCACAGACAGACAGCAACCTGAGACGGGAGCTGGAGTGTGGCTGTGACCCAGAGCCCTTCACCAACTCTGCTCAGATCATGTCAGGGTCAAAAGCACCCAGCTGGGGCACCTCCATGGCCTGTTCTCACCCAGGAAGAATCAGTCATCTGAATTCAGCAAGCAAGTGTATTGGGTCCCCCGTCCCACATCCTCCAGAGATGATGGGGTTGCCAAGACAGTGCCAGGTTGGTTCCATTGGCTCAGGAATTGGAAGTGCCAAGTCTGTAAGACGGGGCCTGTGATCACTAGCACCATGCAAGGTGCGCCCGGGTCCGTGGAATCTTCTAGGAAGACTGGTGAATTCAAAGGAATAAAATATACTTTATTTCTTCTTGCCATATAAGTTCTAACAAAGGCAAGTACTATCTAACAAATGGGAAAAATACATTTGATATGGATATTCCTAACACGTTATCTGAGCACAAGAAAAAGTTATGGAATCAATTTGACTCAAATTCAAGTTCAAGCTTCACCATTTATTTGAAATACCCAGAAAGTTAATTATTTTGCATGAATCTCAATTTCTTCATCTTCAAAATAGGAACAATGTTGAGAAAGGACAAATAGATTCGCTTCTCTAAATTCCTGAAAGTATGATAGGCAAAATGAAATGCCTCTTCTAAACTGTTTAGCACCTGACTCACAGTCTATACATGACAGCTATTGTATAATTATTCATTTTAGATCTTTATTCTCACCACAAGTAGTGTCTGACACTCACCCATGCCACAAATGTCTATTGATTTTCTGCTGTGGTTCAGGCATCGTACTGAGCACCGGGATACAGAAGTGAAGGGGGCAGATACAGTGACACATAGGCTCTGAAACGTTAATAGAACAAAGGAATGAAAAGGCAGAGATTAAACTACAGCATCCTCCAAAGATGAACCAATCACCGGAATTTCATTGTTATTTATAGTAAGACTGTGTTCTTTACACCTTTTCCTCTGTCTCTATTACTAACAAAAGCTCCACTAAAAACTAATTTGAGTCGCCCTGAAAATTCAGCCACACCTCTCCCACCCCAGCTCCTGGCCCGGGAATGTGGCCACGGCATCTTTTTCCAGTGACTTGGCAGGTGGTGTGGTTCGTTGCTGTCTGTCCCATTAACCACTGTTTTAGCTGTCAAGAATACTATTCCCCATTGTTGAAAGGAGCAATTTGCCAACCACGTTACCTTGGAGTCCTGTGTGACTGTGCGTTATAAGGAGCAAAAGAGAAAGTTTCAACAGATTTATTTCTCTTATTTCCTGAAAGGATCACAGGCAATACTTACCCTCTGGTAAAAGGTGTTCTGTTTGAATTATAATAACAAGCATTTATTGCCATGACAGGGGAAGAATGGCCCCATATTTCCTGGTTTCATTTAGTTCCATTACTACTCATACACTACTACACTGTTTAAAACACATAAACTTAAAATCTGCTCTTTTCTAATAGCCTAATGTACTCAAAATGCCTTTTTTTCTACTATTATTATGAAACTCAACGCTAATTTCTTATTACTGAGCACGTAGGTTTAACAATGTAATCATGCTCAGAGAGGAAAAAAAATCTACTTTTCTTTTTCCTTTGGAGAAGTTCAAGGTACAATGTTAAATCTGCAGTTTAAAAATCCATAGTCTCTCATAGAACTCTAGATGTTTTGTTTTTACATTTATAACTTCAGGTAGAACATCCCTCATACCTTAATTTCATTCAACTGAATTTCTACACAGCATACGTGTAAAATATTGTGAAAAAACAAAGCTCGACTGAGTATATTTAAAGATTTAATTGACTTTATTAAGCAATTCATGAAGCAGGCAGCATCCCACCTAGCAACTAGAAGGGCGCTTGGAGGGGTTATACAAAATGGAAGGTTTTTATAGGAAAGAAGGCGGGGCAAGGGAGCTATTAACAAAAGAAAATAATTTTTTTAGCAAAAGAAAAGAATTTTTTTTAGAGCAGGACATCTTTTGGAGAGAAGGGAATGGCAAGGGTTTTTATCATGCAGGTTGCCTCTTCTTTCTACGGGAGTGGAAAGGGCCCTACCTTACTGGTGTTTGACCAGAAGTTTCCAGACCGGTTGATTAAGATTACGTTTCTGGGAGAGGTCGAAACTGCAATTAGATCAGGCATTAAATCTGGGTTTGGTATCATAAGTTTTTAGCACGTGCGACACCATTTAGGGTCTGTGATTTTTCTCTTTAACAATATTCAAGGGATGGTTCACAATTATGCAACTGTTGTGTGTGATACTCGAGAGTCAGGTCTCACTAGAACATATGCTTCATGAGACCAACGACCCTGTCCGTCTTGCTCACTGCTGGCTCTCCGGCTCCTGGAACATTACAACATATAGAGCTGCTGCTCAAGGTGTGTTGATGGATGCTGAATCCCTCATGTTTCTGTCCCCCAGTAAAGACAAAAGTTCTGAAGAGGAAGTTTTCAGGCTTCAAGTCCTCAAATTCTGGAGGTGGTCACATCCAACTCCATCTCTCGGTCACACCCAAAGTGGCATCTATCTCTTATTTGAGCAACACTTTAACGAAATCCAAATCCGCCTACGTCTCTCCATTACATTTTGCTTCCTACCTCCTTAGTGCAAGTCCACTCTTCCCTGGCCTCCCACGTTCATGCTTGCTCAGCTCCTGCTCATCTGCCAGGTGTCAGCATAGATGTCACTTGTAATTTAAGGCTCTGACCATAACATACCAGGTACTTTTTGATTTGCTGTTTTAGCATCCTGAAATTTTTTCTTCAACCCACATATTGCAATTATCATTAGATAATTATCTAAGTAATTATTGTTTAATACTTCCTTGGCTAGACAATAGCTCCTTGATAGCAAAAACTGTATTCATCTTGTTCTCAAGTAGATCCCCAACACCCAGTGATTCCTAGTTGGGGTAGTCACTTAATAAATATTTGTTGAATTAATGAATGAGTTGAGGGAAAGGGATGGAGGAAGAGTGGAAGAAATCAAAGAATCAAGAATTAGGGGTTGAATGACTTAAGTTTCCTTAGATTTGCCTAAATCTGTAGACATATCTTGATCTTACTAAACTGATCTTGACCATTTCTTGCAAGTATGTTTGTGTGTGTGTGTGTGTGTGTGTGTGTGTGTGTGTGTGAAATGTAAGCTTTTGTATATCATTTTGAGGCTACTTTGATGGGCTGACTATATTTCTATATAATCCAAAATACCAGAATAAATCCATATTATGCCACCTTTCAATTAATAATTATTTATTTTACGAATTACTTAGTAAGTAAAAGTCTTCTTGTCTGAAATAGAGGAATATTTCTTTAAATCACACTGAGCATTAGTTGCTCATCTTGGTCCTTAGCTAGTAGCTGAATTTAAACCACAAAATATATGAATCACGGTTATAAACTTGTGTGGCAATATTTTGTGACATCCTTAACATTTTCTTCTGCTAGGGTACATTTTGAAGTACCTTCATTTCAAGTTTTCTTCCTTCTCATTTTCATCTGATAGACAGTTGGTCTGATGAACTGACTACACGTTTTATGGTTCAAACGAGAAAGTCTCCAGAAACATAACAATCATTAAAAACGACACATAGACACTTAAGACCAGGAGTTGGATTTGCCCCAGGAAGAGGGTCGTACAGGGAGAGTGTGAGACAGCTGGTGCCCGAGACTCTTTTGTCACTCTGGGTGTCTCTAGGGATAGCAGCGCTTGCATCAGCAGGTGAGTGGGATGGTTAAGCCTCTGGCACATGGAGAAATTTAGACCTTATTATTTAAAAAAGCAAGAAAGACTTTGCTTTTGCTCTTGTCTTAAATTGGGTTCCCCGGAGCAGATCCTGAAATGAGCGTTCATGTTCGAGTCATCAAGGAAGTATGTTGAGGGGAAAGCAGCAAGGCAGTGGGAGCGCCAGGTAGAAAGGGAGTAAACACCTAGAAAGGGCGTACTTCCCAGACAGGACCCAGCCTGGACCCAGCCTCAGCTGGGACTCCCTGGAGCTCTGCAACGTTCATTGCACTCCAGAGTTTGCCCCACCTGGGGAAAAGAAAGCAAACTTGCGGCTTCTGCACCATCCATCATTGGCCACAGGTCACGCTGGGGCTACATCAGCTCTCTGAGAGTCAGGACAAAGTGTTTCTGTCACAGTGTCCTCTGATGAGGTTTGTATGTAGGTATTCGGAGCAAAGCACAAATAGAAGCTGAGGGATGAGAACCCAGAACCAGCAAAGGGACCCAAAGGAATTGGGTAGCACATTACACCATCTGCTACGGTTCCCCTGACTGCTAAAATCCTCTAATTGTTTAAACTGCTGCTATTCTGTAGATGCTCTCAGAAAAAAAATAGCACGCTCTCTCTCCTCGGTCCTCTGACGGTCAGCTAGCTCCTCAGTAGCATCTTCTTCCATCTTTATTGAATACATGTGGCTACTGTCACATACACTATTCTCAAATAATTAGCCTCGCCAGCGACTTTTTTTTCAAGTAAGTGTCCAATAATTAATAAAGAAATATGTACTCCACTTTTTATATTAGATCATGGGACTGTGTATAGGTCAATACCTTGTTATTAATGAACGATTGATTGTGTTCTGTGTTATGAGCCATGTGCTTCATGGACTGACCACAAATTTTGCTGACTTTTTGACAAGTTCTAAACCACTTGCCAACTCTTAGCTACCTATTAATTCTCCCTCCTGGATGTATTTAATCCAGCTAAAGAATAATTCAAAATGGAGATTATTCCCAAGACTCACTGTCACATCAGCCTGTGGTTATCAGCAAATCCGGTCCACGAAGGGGACTCTGTTATCCTTGACAAATACTTACCCTATCTGTCCTTATTAATGGGGGTCATCGTTCCAGTGAAACCAGCCCCAAGGTGCCGATGGGATCTTCCATATTCTCCCATCCTGTTAAATTTAACACACTCCCCATGAGGCCATAAATGCATGAGTTGGTTTGGGAAATTCTCTCCAAAAGTTCGGTGCCAAAATAGGACGAGAGTTACTCTTAAAATAAAATCCCAGATTTACTCTGTTTTTCAGAGACTGGCTGTCTGCTTACTTTTCTGGCTTTCTATTTTTCTTTTTTCTCGCCTTTCATTCAACATTTATTTATTGAGGGCCTACTATGAGCCAGGCCCTTTTGTAGGAGTGCAGTAGGGAACAAAGTATACAATGGGCTCCCCTAATTGAGACTGAAATCAAACACACACACACACACACACACACACACGATATTTATAAACCATGATAAGTGCGCCATAGGCAATGAAGTGGTTTCTCTCTTCTCCTCCATTGATCTATTTGTTTATTCTTTCACCAACAATTAGCGATTTACAGTAAGTCTTAAAGTCAGATAATGTCGGTCCTCCAAAATTTTTTTTTTTTTTATCTCCTTCAATACTATGTTGGCTTTTCTGGGTCTTTTGCCTCTCCATATAAACTTTAGAAACAATTTGTCAATATCCACAAAGTAATTTGCTGAGATTTCGATTGGGATTTTACTAAATCTATAGATCAGTTTGATAGGAACTGACATCTTGACACTATTGAGTCTTCTTATCCATGGACATGGGCTATCTCTCAATTTATTTAGTTTGTTGATTTTTGTTCATCAGGGTTTGTAGTTTTCCTCATATAGGCTCTGTATACATTTTGTTAGATTTATTCCTAATTATTTTATTTTTAGGTGCCAATGTAAATGGTGTGTTTTTTTAGTTTTAACTTCACTTGTTCATTGCTGGTATATAGGAAGTAATTGAATTTTATGTATTACCTTTGCATCCTACAACCTTTCTATAATTACTAATTAGTTCCAGGAGTATTTCGTGGCTTCTTTCACATTTTCTTCACATCATCTACAAAGACAGCTTTATTTCTTCCTTTCCAATCTGTATATCTTTTATTTTCTTTTCCTGTCTTATTGCATTAACTAGGACTTCCAGTTGATGTTGAAAAGGAGTGGTGAGAGTTTCTCATCATGAAGTATGATATTAGCTATTGTATTTTCATAGATATTCTTTATCAAGTTAAGCAAGTTTCCTTCTATTTCTAGTTTACTGAGAATTTTTATCATGAGTGGGTGATGGACTTAAATACTTTTCTGAATCTATTAATATGATTATGTAGTTTTTCTTTTTTAGTCTTTCGATATGATGGATTATATTAATCGATTTTCAAATGTTGAACCTGCCTTTTATGCCTGGGATTAATATCGTGCGGTCAAGGTATATAACTCTTTTCATACATTGTTGGATTTGATTGGCCACTATTTTATTGAAAGTTTTTGCATCTAAGTTCATGAGAGATATTTGTCTGTAGTTTTCGTCTTTTGTAATGTCTTCATCTGGTTTCGGTGTTAGGGTAATTCTGGCCTCATAGAATATTATTAATTTCTACTCTATTTCTTCTTATATTTTGTTCTGCTTATTTTGAGTTTAATTTGCTTTTCTTTTTGTAGGTTTCTAAGGTGAAAACTAAGATTATCAACATTAGATCTTTCTTCTTCTCTAATATATGCATTCGATGCTATAAATTTTCCTCTAACCCCTGTTTTTGTTATATCACACACATTTTGATAAGTTATTATTAATTTCTACTCTATTTCTTCTTATATTTTGTTCTGCTTATTTTGAGTTTAATTTGCTTTTCTTTTTGTAGGTTTCTAAGGTGAAAACTAAGATTATCAACATTAGATCTTTCTTCTTCTCTAATATATGCATTCAATGCTATAAATTTCCCTCTAACCCCTGTTTTTGTTATATCCCACACATTTTGATAAGCTGCATTATTTTTATTTAGTTCAAAATATTCTAAAATTTATCTTGAGATTTCTTGAGTGTTATTTAAAAGGATCTTGTTTAATCTCCACAACTTTGGGGATTTTCCAGTCATTTTTCTGTTATTGATTTCTAGTTTAATACTATGTTGTCCATGAGCAGACATTGCATGATTTCTATTTTTTTAATTGTGTTAAAGTCTGTTCTATGATCCATAACCTTGGTGGATGTTTTGTCTACCTGGAGAAGAATGTGTTCTGCAATGTTGGAAGTAGTCTATAGATGTAAATTATATTCAGCCAATTAGTGGTGTTGTTGAGTTCAGCTATGTTCTGCAGGTCTTGTCTGCCTGCTGAATCTGTCCTTTTCCGTTAGAGGCGTGTGGAAGTCTCCAGCTCTGATAACGGATTGATCTACTTCTCCCTGGAGTCTGTCCGTTTTTGCCTTTTGTAGTTTGATGCTCTATTGTTAGGCAAACACACATCAAGGGTTATTGTGTTTTCTCAGAGAATTGATTCCTTTATCATTATTAATGCCCTTCATTATCCCTTATAAGTTCTTGCTTTGAAATCTGCTGTCTCTGAAATTAATATAGCTATGCCTAATTTTTTTTTTCTACTAATTATATTTTTAGTCTTGTGGGTGTGTTATTATTACTACTAATACTAGGCCAACTCTGAGAGATGAGGACCCCTCTGGATCCTTGTTATTATGTTCTTATTGATAGGATGCATTAACTTAAAGGTGAGTGTTGATCCCAGGAGAGTTAGGGAGATTTTCCTCTCCACTTCAATCAGCGTGAGCCACTTAGCATTTCCCTGTAAATAGCAGTATTCACTTTAGCATTAGCTTTCGAATGGGTCATCTTCTTCCAGTGGCCCTTTCAGGAAGGACTGTATTATGAATTTTTCCTACGGTAACTCATTATGCATATGAGTTTGGGTGATTGAAATCGGAATTAATACCTTTATCTCTACTATGCCGATTGCTCTCATCCTCCCTTTTCTTCGCTCCGGCGGTGGCATTAGAAGCGGGAGGCATAGATCGTGAGGTCTTCCCGCAATGCGCACGACCATTGTGGCTTTCTTCAGTCTCGATATCGCCTTCAGCCCATGTTTTGATTTCATTTGACCGCGCACACCACCTTTATCAGGGCATTTCGGTTCCGCTTCCATACATCCGGGACACACACACTGGAAGAAATAACGGAGTCTCCTGCAAAATCATCCTGATCTGTCTGTGCTGCTTTCTGTCCCCCTCTGTGTCCCTAGGTAAGTGTGAAATCGGCTGGGCCTACTACTGCACAGGAGCGGGTGCCGCCACTGCCATCCTGCTGTGCACGTGGCTGGCTTGCTTCTCCGGCAAGAAACAGAAGCAGTACCCATACTGAGATGGAGCCACCGGGAATAAACAGAGGAGGAGATGGACTGAAGGGGCTTGGAGGTACCGAAGCGTCCAGCTGCTTTCAAAAGGTGGAATAGTGGTTCTAGTCCATACGATGCTAATGGGATGAAACCCAATGGAATCAGAAACATTACATTATGTAGAAGGGACGTGCAAGATTTGGAAAAGAGATGAAGAGCATGGAATGATAGAGGAAAATGGACCAAAGGCTAAAAATATCGCAGGGGCGTTAGGTGTTTCTATTCCACGGAGTATTATTAATATAGAATGCATTCACACCCGAAACAAATCTGTATATGCAAACGAGGGTTTTTGTTTTGTTTTTAAGATAAAGACTCGGAGAATCAAAAGGGCTAGCAGAGACAGTGTTCTGTTGGGAAGCAGGGTAACCCGCAGATGCTCCCTACAGATCATGGCGCTTCTGAAAGCACACGAGCACATAGAGACGCACACGTCCTCACACCTGCCACGCTCACACATTAAGTCGTCACGAAGACTGAGCGAGAGGCCTGGCGGTGCATCACTCCTCAGTTTTCCTTTTATTATACTTTTAAAATACAGTATTATCACTTTATAGAGCATACATTAACCCTAATAAACGGACCAATAAGCCACTCTATCAGTATTTTGTATACCCCGCATAAGGTCTTTATGCCTCAATATGTTTTCATCGTTTATGCAGACCTTAGCGTCAAGACTTTGTATTTCAATATTGTTCAAAAATATGGTGTACTTCTCTGAGTAGCTTCTGCTATGATATTCTTATGAAGTAAAGGGGCATATTTCTGTCCATTTGCCAGTCATTAGATCTTATTTTCTTTTGTCTGTTATCGGACTGTGCTGTATCACATTTATTTCAATATTCATTTTGTAAAAAACAAAAAGTGCTATTTTGTTTGTATTTGAAAGCTCTGTGAATAAATTCTCTTTGATCAATAAATGAGTCATAGTATTAATTAAGTTATTGGGTCTGCTCTTTTAATTTCATAAATATAGCCTTTCAACTCCAGCAGTCCTATACATTTTTTCCTTTTTCTTTTAAGGCCCCCTATTAATTCACTGGATAACCATCCAGCCAGGTATTATTCACAGGTTATTAAACGTCAGTAAGGTATACTTCCTGCTTTCAACTTAAATTCTTTGCAACCAGATCTAACTTCCTGTTCATCGTACTTTAGTCACAACCAAATTCTTATGAGAGGAGAATTGCATGTCTATTTGGGACTAAGTTTGAGAATATGGGCCACATTCAGACATGGTTTAGGACAATGAGAGCCAGGTCACAGTTCAGGAGGGGTCGGGGCCACCAGCCTCCTGGATGGTGGCAGTCCTCACAGGCTGCCAGTGACTTGCTGCTCCCTCACTTTCTATGCCTGCTGTATTTCATTGGTATTTCTGTGCCAAGGGCAAGTTCACACCTCTCTCTTTCAGGGATCTAGGCCATTTGAGAAAGATCATCTCACACTCCTGACCCCAGCATCAAGCCTGGACTAAAAAGAAAGACTTCGAGCCTTTCAGAACCTCCTAACAGAGCCAACTCTTTCAGGAGCAAAGACTGCATACTGGATAATGGATAGGTTCTTTTATTAGGTGATGCTGGGTTATTACATCAAATCCTTAAAACTTCAGTTTCAATTAGTTTCTAAATTATATACTTCTCATATCTGGAAATTGAGCATCTTGCCTATTTATCCGTGTAACTATATTTTCTGTTCTATCTACATATTTATCAATCAATTTGAGCATCTGAATATCACGCTTGCTTCTGGTACTTTAACCATCCAGGGTGAGGACTTGCGCTGCCCCGAAAGAAAAATACAAGAATCTGGCCGATAAAATCCTGGACTTTCTGAGGCTTTGTTGCCATGGGAAAAGTCACTCTCCTTGCAAACGCTTAATTCGTCACGTGCTGAATGTTTTTTATTGATCAATAAATGAGTCATAGTATTAATTAAGTCTCGTCCACTGAGCAGGGGCTTCCCCACCCTGTGGTTCCCTGCAGAAGGAAGATGGTGATTTGCTTCCTCAATGAGCCCATCGTTTTCATGTATTGCTGGTGGCGTCCAGATTTTTTTCTCATGGCAGTTTCCTGTCAGAATTATATCGTGACTTCTTGGCTCCCATTATCAAATTGGAATTCTCAGTGGGATTTATTATGTCTGATCCCTCGGACAGATTTGATGACGACATTGTCCTTTTTATGTACTCTTTGTGATTTTAGACATTAGTGAACCTTGTTAGATTAAAAAGTTGGTCACTCTGATGTGATGAAGTCAAATGTAAACCTTTACATCTCAAGTTCTGACTAATCACATGTGTTTTTGGTCCAGGATGTCCCAGCATTTCATGAGGTACATCTAATTTATTAAGAATTATATATATTGCTTTTCAAATGAAAATCAGGATTCATGAAATTCTTCACAATAATAAAAATCTGTGAAAAGTATATATTCGTAGGCTGCTTACTGATGTACACCTTTTCACAACCTCATGTAGCTTCCACTGCTTGTACATGCTTGTGAGGTAACTGGGGAGTTTTCCTTGTTTTCAGGAAGAGAAAACTAGGTGCCAAGAAGTTAATTGATGAAATTGGATTGACTCTTCCAATTTTCAACATAGTCATTTGTGCATTTGGGTAATAAGTAGTTCTTGAGCATCTAATTCTTGATAGGCATTCTACTAGATCTAAAGCACTCCATAAAACATGATCTCTGCCCTTAAATTGGTCCCAAGCTTGTGGGGGAAAAGGGACATGAACATTAGTAATTAACACAGCCTATGATGTCAGTTGACTCTCATAGATAGGAAGGAAGTTTCTCCCAGATAAAATGTCCTGCATAGACAAATTAAAAAGGCATAAAGAAAAAAAAGATGATAAATTACAACTTGCTGCTTTTCAAAAGACATCATCAAGAAAATGAAATCTTAAGCCCAGGACTGGAAAAGTTATGTATCTGGCAAAGAACTTATATTCAGAATACATAAAGAACTCCCTCATGTGAATAATAAAAAGACAACTCAATTTTCGAAATGTGTAAAATCTTGGGATATTACACACACACACACACACACACATACACACACACAAAGATATATAAGTGCCACAAATCACATTGAAAGATACTCAACATCATTAGTCGAGAAGAAAATGTAACTTAGAGCCGCGATGAAACTCCACTTAACGTACACTAAAATGTCTAAAATAAAAATATTGACAACACCGCATGTTGCTGAGGATGGAGTTGCGTGCTTGGAAGACCACTGGGCAACGCGAAGACCTGTAGGCAAAACTAATACACGGTGATAGAAATCAGAACGGCGGTGAATCTGAGGTGACTGACTGGTGAGGACTCGGGGAGCTTCCTGGGCTGATGGAAATGTGCGTGTATTAATCGGGGCGGTGGTTACACGTACGTATGCCCACGCCAGAATCCACTGATACGTGCACCTGCAGTCCGCGCTTTATAGTATGCCATGTGTACCTTGACAAAAAGAGGAGGGAAAAGTCCTTAAAGGCCACCGGCTCTGTGAGGCGTCTCACGAGGCTGCGGGGAGAGGTGAGGCAAGGGAGGAGTGAGAAGTGCTTTGTGCACCATGCGAGGAGGACGAAAATCGATCCTGGAGGCCGCGGGAGAGTTTGAAGGGGTGTGGCATGCCCACCTGTGTGCTTCGAAGGGTCCCTGGAGCAAGAACGGTGAGTCACAGATGGCAGCGCTGGGGAGAGGAATTGTTCCAACGTGTTCATCTCACCAACAAAGAGCTGGTGGATACCTGTGAACACCTACTATGGTGAAGTCACCCAGGTGAGAGTGATAAGGCCCCAAACGAGGCCAAGTTCATGGAGGTGGAGAGGAGGGGACAGATGAGAGAGCCTAAGAGGACAGAATTAAGAGATCCTTGGGATATAGACGGACAAGGGTAGAGGTGGCTCTGGTCTCTAGTGTGGCCATTCTCTGGTGTGGCCATTGGGGGCATGCACATGCCACACACAGTGACAGGATATGAAAAAGAACATGACTGTAATTAAGGACTTGTTTGGAATGAGATGCCTCTGAGGTATCCGGGTCGAGGTGCCCAGTGGGTCGTTGCAAATTAAGGCCTCGGGCTCAGGAGAAATATCAGGTTTATAGATAACAGATGTGGGTGACATCGGCTAATATTCAGTATTGATAATAATTGAATGCGGAAGACCCTTGAGGAACACCATCATTTAAAGGCTAGGAATGTCAAAATGATCCCACTGGAGGAGCAATCAGAGGTAGAAGGAAACTCCAAAGAAGGTATTGCCACAGACACCAATGGCAGAGAAGAGAATTTCAGAGGGGAGGGAATTCTCAACCGCATTCACGGCAAATGCCTTAGGGGAGTCAAGGTATGCTTATGTGATTTGGTAACTAGAAGGTGAATAATAACCTCAGAAAAGAACAATTTTGGTAGAGTAGTAAGGGTGGCATTGAAATTGGGGTAAAAGAGTGAATAAGAGATAAAGACCATTACAGTCAGCCCTCCATATCTGCAGAATTCAACCAACGGTGGCTGGAAAATATTCGAATAAAAAAAGTTAAGTTGTCGCTGACGTGTACTATGTAGTTGGCCTATGATGGTTATGTTTGTACTGAACATGTATGGTTGTGGTATTTTTTTTTATCATTATTCCCTAAACAATACAGCATAAAAACTATTTACATAGCATATCCATTGTATCAAGTATTAAAAGGTATATACGGGAGGATGTGCATAGGTTATATGCAAATACAACACTTTTATATAAGGGACTTGAGCATCTGTGGATTTTGTCATCTCTGAGGGGGAGGCGGGGGTCCTGGAACCAATCTCCCACCGATAACAGGGGAGACCGTACGGGGTAATCCTTCAAACAACTTAGCTGAGAGGGGATAAAATTGGGAGTTTCTGTTCGGCGGGTATAAAAATTACCGTTATACAAGGTAAAGAAGCTCTCACGATCCACTCTGCAACATACCGCCTGCCGTTAACAATAAGATATCGGGCACTTAAAATTCCTTACTGCGCTAGATCTCGCGTTAAGTGTTCTTAGCACACTCACGCGTGCGCATACACACACACACGAGGAAACTTTGGGGTGTGATGGATGGTTTATTACCTTGGTGGCGGTAGTAGAATCATTAGGTATATGCATATGTCCAAACTTATCGGGTTGTACACTTTCAATATATGCAGCTTTCTTATATTACTTATATCTCATTAAGTTGTAAAAAGAGAAAGAAACTTAACTGCGAAGGAAAGAAAATAGATGGAATCGAGTCCATATTTTTGTTAATAGCAGGAGGTCTTTGCAAAAACTTTGCAATCCTTGGAGACCGGAGAGGATTTTTCAGAATAGCACATGTTCGCACCTCTCTTTGATTCAGCTTTGTCTCATAAAGCGGAGTGGGTGTCTCAAGAGATCGTAGACATGGGACCGCCAGGTTCTAGAAAGCCCACAAGACCTAGAAGAAATTGCCTGATACCTCAAGAGCAATTTCTGAGGAAACAGAATTCGATGAATGCCCTACCTAGGTCAAAGCGAGAGGGTGCCACGAACAGGGTCACTGGACCAACCCGTGCACATAGGGGTCCATGAGAAAATAATTGATCTTTCTCTGGCTGAGTTTACTAATTGCAGAAAGAAGACAATATTTTCACGGTCTAGGTCTTCTTTAGTTCTGTGGTTCTAGTGCTTATCTTAGCTTTGTGTGCTCAAGTGGTGGTTAAATATTCATATCTGAAAATAAATGTTTGGCAGCCTGAAAATGAGAATATTTTTAATATGAACACGAGCAGAGATAGACGGTCACGCTATGAGACCAGCTGTAGCTGCATTGGAGCTAAATTAGCTCCACCAGCGAGTGCATCTAGAAACATCCCTTTTCCATTTTTTTTCTTAACTTTTATTGTTGCCGTTTCTCTGAGACACAGGGAAGTATTGTTTGTCCTATTTTGAAGATCATGCTGTGCATTCTATGCACGACTGCCTGAGAGGCTTAGTTTGGCTCACCCAGGATGCTCACCCAGGATAACGGCTTCTGATATCCTGTTATTTTTCTTTCAATTATATTGATTCATTCAAAAAGTGTTTACTGACTACTTATCACGCATCACACACTGCCGCAGGACCAACCGTCGACATATTTTACCTTTTACTATGGCCTTTAAGTTTTTCTACTTATTTTAATTATTTAAAACCAGTACTCTTTGGTACAACTTTACAAGCATACATTAGACCAGAATACCAATAATAATATTTTTTAAATGAATGTTTAACTCATAGCACACACAGAAATAAGCTTCATTAGGAGAGACGTTCTGTAAGGGCTGTCTGTTTTTCTGCACTTCTATGGGATGAATTATCTTTTCCTTGAAGTGAGTTAAGTGGTTAGTTTCCAAACCACTTTACTGACAAATACCAGGTCTTTAATGAAGCCGTGGGCTTCAAGTAAAGAGGGAATACAAGAGGTGAGTAGGTTACGGCCAGTTTTCAACACAGGACCTTGATTCTGTCGTTTGGCTAAAACTTCACGCATAACCCAGCGATGATGAAATTTGGACTCGGAGGACCCAAGCTTGAATCTTGAGTCTATGATGTATCAGTTGTGTGAACGTGGACAAGTTTCTTATGTTTGCTTTCCTCATTATTGTCCTGAACTTGAACAATAATCTTACCCTCTTAATAGGGTTTTATTAAGAGGATGACACAAGACAATCCATGGAGAACTCTTTGTCATTCTCAGCATATGGCAAGTGCTCCGTACATGTAGTTTTATTATCATTCTTATTTTTTATTTCTTTCACTCTGGGCCCTGGAGTTCTGACTGATAGTAGAGTCCCGATGATTCCAAATACACGGCCATGACAACATCCAGAGGAGGGACAGAACTCCAGATTTTATAGAGCATCTCAAGAGACGTGTCACGAAAGCCATCTCAACCCTTGATAATAAAAGCTAAACCCAAAACACAGTTTCTGATCCTTGCCTTCAGCTTCTCCTGAAGCCCTGTCGATCACTTTTTTCCGTGGAAGCTCGGGCCACTAAGTGCTCGTTTAGTGTGTCTTTTGTGTGGCCCACATTGCTTTGTCCTGTGAAGTCTGACACGCTTTAGAATGTCTTCTGGCAAAACACAGGTCTCTAAGTCTTGAGTCTTTACTTGCTTATTTCTCTACGACGTTTCGCTTTCCTCCAATTGTCCCGAAACAGCGTTGGCTGTGATTTTGCTACTGCGGCTCTCTGAGATTCTAAGCTGACATTTCCAAACCTTCACCTGTGCTCTCTTTGGCCCCTGCCTCCTCCGTATTCTGTCTCTTGTCATAATGAGAAGGGGACTTTACTTCTTTGGCAAGAATCATTTCAGTTCACACATGTGCAAAATGACGTCTGGATAAAGTTTTCATTGAAGTATTTTCAAAAATAGCAAGAGTCTGGAAACAATTTAAATGACCATCGGCATGTAACTCAATTAAATCACGGTACATCCTTATGTAGAAAATGATACAGCCATTGAAAAAGACCTCCAGGGGCTAGTCAGAGAAAAGGGCAAAATGCAGAAGAGCTTATATAATATGCTAAGGTTTCTGAGAACATTTTAAAAGAACATACATGTCTTTGCTTCATATGAATGGACTATCTCTGGAAAGATAAATAAGAAACTTATGAAATCGGTTGCTTCTAGATAAGAGACAACAGTAGGTGGGAGACTTACTTTAAGGGCTCTGCTAACTGTATTACCTATTCAAAAATAATTTAGAATAATACAGAGATTATGTCAAAATGTATAACCCAGACATGAGATGAAAGATACGCCCCACCCCACCGCCAAAATCTATAGAAAATAAACCTGTCCATTCCACATTCTATTAGAGTTTAAAGCCATCGCCCAATATTTGCGAATTCCAGAAGGAAGGATGTTTTTGTTGGCTGCTTCTTATGGACCAACATACTGCCTTTGTCCCTGACATGATACCCAGTTTCACTTCTTTAGTTTCTAAACAAACAAAAAGATGACAATAAGCATCTATAAGCTGTCTGCATCTTACTGAAGACTGGACCGGTGAAGGTGGAAAAGGGGTTTACAACGCAGCATCTCCAACGACTGTAAATGGAGCAGAAGACGACTTTCCTTTAGCTGCCCTTCCTCTGTGAGGCTCCCGCACCCCAGCAGGCTGGTGTCGCCGCTGGGCGGCCTCCTCTGTCTCCTTCCTTTCTTTAGAAAGCAAAGGAAATTCTTTTTCTCTCCTGCGTAGCAGTCCTGTGTTCTGTTTCATTACGTAAGTGTGCCATTGAAGCACACTTCGGTGGCCTCGGCCTCAGTTAGCTCATCAAAGTATTTTTCCACACGAAAGCAGTCTTATCTGCAAAGGAATTTTGCTATCGGTTCTACAATTATGTAAAATGCCACATATTTTCTAGAGTAACGACCCCCAAATCACAGCAATTTATGTGCTCCGAAACTCAGAGTTTAGATGCTGGAGTTCTTCGGGGCCATCTCTCCGTCTAAGCCGTTATCTACCTGGGTGCTCTCGTGTCTTCCTTCCGGTGGCTTCAGTCACATCTAGTCCCCGAAAAGATGTACACCTTCAACCCCAGCTCTCCTATCAATTACATACGCAAATCTCTTTCAGCAAATTCACACGGAGAACAAACCCCGTCTCCAACCCTGACTACATAATCTTTCTCCCAAAGCAGCTCTGTCCGCAGTGTTCCTTGTCCCTGGGTGTCACAGCACCATGGACCAAGTTGCTCAGGCCAGAATGCTTCATCACCTTCATGTGCCCATCTCCTCGTCCGTTCCAGGCCCACTCCCAAGGCAGACCTTGTCTCCAGCTCCACCACCGCTGGCACCACCTTAGATCCAGGGGTCGCTACCTGACCCGAGCCAGTTTGGCAAGTGCACGTTCATGCCCTCGTCGCAGATAACTCTAGTTCGGGACATTTGGGGATCGTGGGGAGTTGTACGTTTCCTCCTTCACACGTTTGCCGCCAGACGGTATGTTGCAATAGAGCCAGTCTTTGGCCAGATTCTGCCACTTGTACAAACATTCGTTTGCAAGTAAGCACAAAAACTGTCGCCCAGTCTGTTCCACCCTTATTTGTCCTTCAGACACTTCCGAAAGTACCCAGCGTGAAAACTTCACTCGAGCGGATGTGACGATATCCTAGACCCAAGCGGGCGCATAACTGACCACGGGCAGTTCGTGAATTTTGAATGCTGCTCCTTTCGTCAATGACACATCCCTTCGTTCATCCTACGCCAATGAGCAAACTCCCTCGTACGCATTTAACAGTGATATTTGAAGCTAACTCGTAGCTGCCTCTGGTGAATGGAGAGCTGTTGAGAGCGGGTCCAATGTTTAGGTACTTCCAGGCGGAGAATTAAAAATCTATATTATTTGCCAGTCGGTGCATACACATAATACCCTATGCTGTATAAAACACACACATATATGCGCACTTACGTATCATATTTTCAAATGCGTTGCCACAGCACATCCCGTCTCATCGTCCTGCTCCTGATTCAGCTTCCTATGCCCTCGCTCACCTCTAAACCCGTTTCACGCAGGTGAGAGATCAGGGTGTAAAACCACAGGGCTAACCGTTCCCCTGCTCCACGACGTCGCGCGTCCCGCATTCTCCCTGGTTTGCGTGCATCTCGCCACCTTGTCGTTTGTCACTCTTCTTGTCTACCGTGCTTAGCCACAGTGGCCCCCTGTCAGTCCCTTCAGCTGGTCAAGACATTGTGCTTTGTAGTGTTCGCACTTCTGTCCTCCCTGCAGAGAATGTCATTCTCTACTCAGCGGTCTACAACCTGTTTGGCACCAGGGGCTGGTGCTCCTGCGAGCATCTAACGCCTGAGGATCTGAGGCGGAGCTGAGGCGGTGATCCCGGCGCTGGGGAGCGGCTACCGATACAGATGAAGCTTCTTCACTCGCTCGCCCGCCACTCACCTCTGGCTGTGCAGCCCGGTTCCTAGCAGGTCACAGACCGGTACCA